>NC_066254.1:3670461-4026961 GCF_024542735.1 Bombus huntii
TTATTCCAGGCGAATGGCATTCCAAGTAGGCAAGAAGCGACAATTTAAAATAACGAATCGTATCGAGTGTTTTATTATTTCTGCGTTGCAGATAACACGGCCGAAGGAGGACGTAATTTTCTGTCGAGATAGCACGTTTCCAAATAGTTTTCTGCTTTGGTATTTTAATATGTTTGAATTACAAATAACCCAGGGAAATATAATACAGTGTTGTGTTAAGCTAAATCGTTTTCAAATAATTTCCTGCTTTGGTATTTTATTGTCTCCGGGTTTCTATTAGCGTTTCAGGTACTTTGTTAGTTCTAAACCAGAAATAACACGGGGAAGATATTATTTTGCGCTAAGATGAATCGTTTTCAAATAGTTTCATGTTTTAGTATTTTATCGTCTCCGGGTTTCTATTAGCGTTTCAGGTACTTCTCTAGTTCTAAACCAGAAATAGCACAGGGAAGATATAATTTTGCGTTAAGATGAATCGTTTTCAAATAGTTTCATGTTTTAGTATTTTATCGTCTCCGGGTTCCTATTAGCGTTTCAGGTACCTTGCTAGTTCTAAACCAGAAATAATACAGGGAAGATATCATTTTGCGCTAAGATGAATCGTTTTCAAATAGTTTCATGTTTTAGTATTTTATCGTCTCCGGGTTTCTATTAGCGTTTCAGGTACTTTGCTAGTTCTAAACCAGAAATAGCACAGGGAAGATACAATTTTGCGCTAAGATGAATCGTTTTCAAATAGTTTCATGTTTTAGTATTTTATCGTCTCCGGGTTTCTATTAGCGTTTCAGGTACTTTGCTAGTTCTAAACCAGAAATAGCACAGGGAAGATACAATTTTGCGCTAAGATGAATCGTTTTCAAATAATTTCCTGCGTTGGTATTTTATTGTCTCCGGGATTCTATTAGCGTTTCAGGTACTTTGTTGTTTCTATACCAGAAATAATACAGGGAAGATATCATTTTGCGCTAAGATGAATCGTTTTCAAATAATTTCCTGCTTTGGCATTTTATTTTCTCCGGGATTCTATTAGCGTTTCAGGTACTTTGTTGTTTCTAAACCAGAAATAGCACAGGGAAGATATAATTTTACGCTAAGATGAATCGCTTCCAAATAATTTCCTGCTTTGGTATTTTATTGTCTCCGGGTTTCTATTAGCGTTTCAGGTACTTTGTTAGTTCTAAACCAGAAATAACACGGGGAAGATATTATTTTGCGCTAAGATGAATCGTTTTCAAATAATTTCCTGTTTTGGTATTTTATTTTCTCCGGGTTTCTATTAGCGTTTCAGGTACTTTGCTAGTTCTAAATCAGAAATAGCACAGGGAAGATATAATTTTGCGTTAAGATGAATCGTTTTCAAATAGTTTCATGTTTTAGTATTTTATCGTCTCAGGGTTCCTATTAGCGTTTCAGGTACTTCTCTAGTTCTAAACCAGAAATAGCACAGGGAAGATATAATTTTGCGTTAAGATGAATCGTTTTCAAATAGTTTCATGTTTTAGTATTTTATCGTCTCAGGGTTCCTATTAGAGTTTCAGGTACTTCTCTAGTTCTAAACCAGAAATAGCACAGGGAAGATATAATTTTGCGTTAAGATGAACCGTTTTCAAATAATTTCCTGCGTTGGTATTTTATTGTCTCCGGGATTCTATTAGCGTTTCAGGTACTTTGCTAGTTCTAAACCAGAAATAGCACAGGGAAGATATAATTTTGCGCTAAGATGAATCGCTTCCAAATAATTTCCTGTTTTGGTATTTTATTTTCTCTGGGTTTCTATTAGCGTTTCAGGTACTTTGCTAGTTCTAAACCAGAAATAGCACAGGGAAGATATAATTTTGCGTTAAGATGAATCGTTTTCAAATAATTTCATGTTTTACTATTTTGTTGTCTCCGGGTTCCTATTAGCGTTTCAGGTACCTTGCTAGTTCTAAACCAGAAATAGCACAGGGAAGATATAATTTTGCGTTAAGATAAATTATTTTCAAATAACTTTCTGTGTTAGTTAATAAAGTGATAAATATTGTTGATTTTTAAACATTGTATTTTTCATACGTTTGTATTAGAAACATAAACTTCTCCATGATAGTTCAGTTATTAAATGAAACAATTCCTTTTTTTCGTATTTCGTATTTGCATTAAATATTCCTGAAACAATGTTTGATTCCATTATAACAATATTGTCAGCTGCGCCAGAAATACTGATTTTTCAAACGTTGAAATCAAAGCTAGAATTAAAACAACCGTGCTAAATTGAATAAAACTGAAAGACACGTACGAAAGCTAGAATTTTAATACGAATTCAACTTTCCAATTATTTAGCATTTTGTCTAAAAAGCAAAATACAAAAAATTATTCGAGCATTGTTTATTTGATCTCAGCACAAAATACAATTTTACCCACTCTGATTATTAACTGTATTATATCTAAAATAAACACAGCAATAAAATAGTTGAAATAATTCGTCGTGTCAAACTTTTAATTATTATCCTCATTACCAACAACTATTCGCCAAGCCTAATACGAACATCTACGTAAAATTGTCTAATAGGGTGAAACTTACCCCTTTCGCTTCTAGCTTCGCTGCGAGCTACGTTTCAAGGCAACTTTGGTAGATTTATTAGCAACGGCTGTCGATACTTACATCGCACTACTAATTTACAAAGTTCAGTGCATTGTGTCCGGGGACAATTAAGCTTAATGGCTTCGACTCCGGTAAGATGGTCGCAAAGAACAATGCGCCGATATCGAGTTTTCATTGTCCCTGGATAAGGACAATCCCAGGACCGGCTAATAATTAAAATAGTTCCCGTGTAACTCGCAGCTCGAGTTCCCTTCGACTCTCGCGATTCTGCTCTTCCTTTTTCCTTCGTTGCATGGCCAGATTCTTATTAATGATTTTCCCTTAATCTCAGTCCATTTTCTTATTTAACGTGGCCCGTGTTTAGAAACTCTGACACGTTTTATTCTTCGCCGAAGAAAGTGCAAACGATAAATCGAGGTGCTTGTCCCTCCGAAGAGAACGTCGAACGTGTAGAAATTTATCGAGGCGTCATTTTTGTATTTAAAAGTCATTTGGATAAGAAGAAACGTTCAGACGATCGAACAGCATATTTTAAAATTAAGATCGTGTCACTGTTCGAGAAGAGTAATTTTTTAGATTTTGTAGTTCCTCAGAAATTCTGAAAAATTGCCCGCTCTGTTTGACAGCCGAAACGCAGCTTGGCAAGCAAAGCATTTTGGAATTCCGAACGCTGCACGTCGGTGGCTACTTGCACGCCGGTGAGGAAATCCCGCATTTCGTTGGTTTTCTCCAACAAATCTGGTTCAACGGCTACCCGTACCTGGAGATAGCGCGCAGTTCCGGCAATCATCAGGCTTCTCATCAAGGTGTAACACCGATCATCAGGGTCACGGGGAAATTCAGCAAAAGGAACCATCCAGTCCATTATCCGGTGACATTCACATCAAAGCACACGTTCGTCGGCTTGCCCGTGCTCAAAGCGTACGTGGAAACGAATATCTATTTCCAGGTAAACATTTTTCAATTTTTTTTCCTTATCTTTTTTCTTCTTTGAAAAATTAAAATTAAAAAGATTTGTAAAAATTAAAAATTAACAAAATTAAAAGCGACTGGGAAATTCTTTTATAAGAATTCCGTATATCTGTGTGATCGAGACATTTTTCGGCACAATATTTTACAGCCATTTTACAGTATTTTTAAATTGGTTTTTCATTAAAAATAGAAAACGACAGAGAACTGTTTATTTTTTCACGTGGACGAAATGTCACGAGAAAGAGAAGGTAGATAGCTGGTAGGAAACACACTCTTCGTTTACCAGATCCCAGAAGAAATGGTAATCCAGAAGGATATTTGTGCTATGTGATCGAGACATTTTTCAGCATGATCTTCTATAGTCATTGTTTGTAAATATTACCATCGGTATTTTTAAATTGGTTTTTCATTAAAAATAGAAAACGACAGAGAGCTGTTTGTTTTTTCATGTGGACGAAATGTCACGAGAAAGAGAAGGTAGATAGCTGGTAGGAAACACACTCTTCGTTTACCAGATCCCAGAAGAAATGGTAATCCAGAAGGATATTTGAGTCATACCAAGCAGTTCGTCACCGAGTTTGCCAAGTTCAATTACGAAATCGACAGCTCGTCAGACATAGTTTTCTACTCATAGTTTTCTAGATGTAACTGCTACTGGTCGAAAGAGAAGTTCGATTAATGTTGGTATTCTCAGTCGCGATTATTATAATTCGGTAACGCGTATATGTAGATACGATTTTATTCCTGGAAATTATTTTCTTGTTTATTTTATTTTGTAGTTTTCTGTTGTTGTTTTGTTTCGCAGTATCATGACCGTTAGGTCACAGGTATTGCAAGGAGTAATGAACTCCGAGCAAAACAATGTCGCCGCTACTTTCCACCGTCAAACGCAGTCGAGTTCAAACTTTCCGACTGTCCCCCGACCAGTATAAATAAACAAACGAAATGACGAGCGAGGAAGTTCAGCGATCGCAGTATAAGCATACAAACGCATCAGACGTATATATACGGAGTTTCTTGAGACTGCGCGTATTTATTTCGCGAAAGTTATTATACCTGGACTTGTGATTTGTGTCAAATCAATTTTATAGACAATATATTTATCTTAAATAAATTGCTCACAAACAGCAATCTGTATTTCGTGATATCTGATAAGACGAATCCTCTACAATTTATTTCTGTAAAAGTCACTCGGAAATCAAAGCGTCTATAACTTTACTTTTTGAAGTTTGTTTAATTTTATCGTTGAACTTTGATCGATACATTGATTTTTCCTACTTTTTGCTTTCTGGGGATTTAGCAAATAAGCGGACCCGCCTCCTCGCTGATTCAAATAAATTTCTTGTTTCTAATACGTTGCTGCATCTGAATGATATTTCCTCGTTATGCTATTGTTACATTAACCAGCTAGCTGTTTTTGACGAGCATACTCGTCATGGAGAAATACAAGTATCTTCTGTCATGACGAGTATACTCGTCATGCGTAAAAGATATAAGACAGTCGTCTGGTTACACGTTACTTGATTACTTTAATTCTACGTTATAATCTCCACACATACCCTGTGCTTGACGAGTATATTCGCTTACCTTTTGCCACACGTTTTAGGTACACACTTCCCAAAGTTTCCAGAGGACGCAACAGCTGACTGGTTAAAATGAAAGAACAAGGTGCAGCAACATACAAGGTGTCTGATTATTCCGCGCAAAATTCAACTTTAACAAAGTTTGAAAACGTCGAAGATGTTACTTGCACGCGAACGAAAGCGTTGCGAAGGCCAGTTGAAATATCTGGTGGGAAAAGTGGTTCGACCCATGTTGGGAAACTCGCGTGCCGTGGCTCAGGAGCCACAGAGGAAATGAAATGTCAACGGTGACGCGTCCCCACAAAAGGTTCGCCCAGTTAGATCCATCCTGGCCTGGATCGGTGCTCGGTGCTCACGAATCGATGCACAAACTCCGGATTAATCGTGGCACGTGTGACGCTGGCGCACGTAAAAACCCAATCATGCGCCGTTCTTCCGTGTCAAGTGACAGACAAGCTCTCCTCTGGCCGTCACCTTCGTAATTACGTCGACTGTAATCGACGAGCTTCTGCTGTTTTTCCATCGCCTCTCATACAACTTCCGGCTCGCTCGTTTAATTCCATCGACAGTTTTTCTCTTGAAAGAGAAGCGCGGCTTTGATAGTCGTGCAAAGAGAACGATCGATCTTCGCGATCGAACTTGTATCGTTGGAAGAACAGACGCCTGTTAATTAACCCTCCATCCGCGTAATTTTCGACCGATAATTTTTCATTTCTTCCACGTTTCTGTTTAGCCAGTTAGTTGTTCTTCGACGAGTATACTCGTCACGAAGAAATAGCAATGTTTTGTCTTATGACGAGCATACTTGTTACGTGTAAAGGGTAGTTACAATTTGTTGTTTAAAAAATTGCAATTTAGTAATTGCAGTCTTTGACGAGTATATTCGTCACGAAGAAGTAGCAATATTTTGTCTTGTGACGAGCATACTCGTTACGTGTAAAGGGTAGTTACAATTTGTTGTTTAAAAAATTGCAATTTAGTAATTGCAGTCTTTGACGAGTATATTCGTCACGAAGAAATAACAATATTTTGTGTTATGACGAGCATACTTGTTACGTGTAAAGGGTAGTTACAATTTGTTGTTTAAAAAATTGCAATTTAGTAATTGCAGTCTTTGACGAGTATATTCGTCACGAAGAAGTAGCAATATTTTGTCTTGTGACGAGCATACTCGTTACGTGTAACGGGTAGTTGCAATTTGTTGTTTAAAAAATTGCAATTTAATAATTGCAGTCTTTGACGAGTATATTCGTCACGAAGAAATAACAATATTTTGTGTTATGACGAGCATACTTGTTACGTGTAAAGGGTAGTTACAATTTGTTGTTTAAAAAATTGCAATTTAGTAATTGCAGTCTTTGACGAGTATATTCGTCACGAAGAAATAACAATATTTTATGTTATGACGAGCATACTCGTTACGTGTAAAGGGTAGTTACAATTTGTTGTTTAAAATATTGCAATTTAGTAATTGCAGTCTTCGACGAGTATACTCGCTGTCGCTTACTTTCTGCGATGTTAGATATACACTTTTCGAAGTTTTCAAAGAGCTCGCGACAACTGGTTAAAGATAGCAAGGTGACGTGCAACGATAAAAAGTATTGGATGTTGTAGAAGTTTGGAAGAATATTCGAGAATTTTGAGGATCTTTTGAAACACGAAAGCTTAAAAAGCATCGTATGAACATAAACGATACAGCGTACAGTGAAAATTAGGATCGCAGGCAGAGGGTTAACTCGTCGCCTGAACTCAGACTTGTGCAACATTTTATTGAAAATTTGATTGAAGAGAAAGATTCAACGACACCTTTGCTATTTTTATTTAAAACACATATAAGGAAAATACATCTATTTTATACTAAGAATCAGGTAAATCATTTAGAAACAATTCTTTATTTTAATTCACCTCGATATGAATTTCAATTTCAAATATTCACACTTCGTACATTCTACAAACGTATCAGCAGGTTCAATTTCAACTTCTTCTCTTTTCATCTTCCATCTTCTTTCTTCAACAGCGCGCATTAAGTGGCGTACACACTGGCGCTTACTCATTTCTCATTTATACTTTACTTGCATTTCCCATCCAAAATTCTCATCCGCGATTTCCTTATCCGCAAGCTGGTCGTCGCAAATGCAGGGCCAGCAGCTACAAAGGGAAACTTACGTTTGTTTAAGTCGATTAACACGCTGTTTCTCGCCTTGCAGTTCAGAACACGCGAAGCGAACGGTCTAATTCTCTACAACGCCGGTCGAGAACGCGACTTCATCGCCGTGGAGCTGGTCAACGGACACATTCATTACGTGTTCGACCTGGGTGACGGCCCGGTCAGGGTCAGGGACACTTCCAGGTCTAGGCTGAACGACGGCAAATGGCACGCAGTGAGCATCGGAAGGCCGGCACCAAAAAGACACACGCTCGCTGTCGATGACCATGTGACAGCTGTCAATAGTCAGGGCAGCAACGAGAACCTCGACCTGGATGGAATCTTGTACATCGGTGAGTAATATCTTTTCAAATTCGCCATTTTCATTCGACAATTTCTCGAGTGGAATGTCGAATCTCTGTGGAAGAGCTTCGACATTAACATTCGCAGTAGGAAATTCGCAGGAATCTTGCACGCGAGTTTTCTCGCCTCTCAAAGGTTATACAATACGATCACATACAATTTTCCATATATCTTTCGTCATATTTCGAGAAAACACGGCGCAACTTTAACGCAATTATTTTTACTATCGTTACATGTTTCTCAAGATATTCGTTTTTCCATCAGAAGATTGAACTTACCAGACACTAAGAAGCCCATTTGCTATTTTAACCAGGTAGCTTTTCTTGTACTCGTCACGCGTGAAAAGTAGTTGCAATTTGCTGTTTAAATTGCAATTTAGTAATCGCAGTCTTCGACGAGTATACTCGTCATCGCAGTCTTTGACGAGTATACTCGTCATCGCTTACATTTCTCGAACAGGTCGCAGCAGCTAACTGGTAAATGGTTGTTTTAACTGACAAATCCGAACATGTATGATCACATTATTATTATTAAATGTTCATGCGTTAAACGAGTTCGAACATGGTACATTCATCTCTGCATTTGTCTCTAATTTTAGTAGAACTGCGCAGACTACGTTTCTAATTCGACCGGCATAAATCGCCATAGTGTCCAGCCTTATCACAATGCTAATGAAACGTTTGGTGCAGCACGCGTAACGCATTTATGCTCCTCTCTAACGGTAGACGTTGCAGCGCAAGTAACGAACCCAGTGGACATTTATGTCGTCTTTGACACGCGTACACGTTGACGGAAAAAGCGAAGCCGACGTGATACCGCGTTATAAAACGCGGAAATCTAATTTATAGCCGGAGCTCTGCATGCTTCAAATATAAAACACGGCGAGCATTTATTCGAGCCGCGAAGTAAGAAACGTTGCTTAGTGATATATCGCTGACCTTCGACCAGGGTAAAAGCGTATCGGGATAGTTGGAAGGCGAAATATTACTTTATGAATCACGGTGAATTTCGAAAATCCCGTGAACGATAAATCGCGTGGTGGCAGAAGCGAAGAGGGATTGGCTCGGCCGATATATCGCGCCGCGAGATAAAGAGTCGAAAATCGATGAGTACCGCGCGTAATAACATCCATCAGACGCATTGGCGTATAAATAATACACCGATACCGTTGATACCTTCGAAAATCGCTTTATCTCGTCTCATTACGTCAGCATCACGTTGACGATCCTTCAGTCCGACCGAGATATCGATCCGAATCCGTGTAAGCGTGTAACAAGTGAGAGAAGAAGTTGGAAGAAAAGAACATCGAAGGTTCTTTTCTTATTATTATTATTTTTTTTTTTTTTTTTTTTTTTTTTTTTTTAAGAGAAAACTTTAAGGAGAAGAAAGAAACTCGTCGCTGGAGGATGGAATTTTCACGAGGCTCTACGTCTTCTGCGCTGTCTCTTGTCCAATGCGCTTATACATCGTTTTTAACCGGTATCACGCTGAAATTGGATAAAAATTTGGATGATCAGGCGAAAGGTACTCAAGAGAATCGCAGGCTGTTTGTAGAGAATACAAAATGCAACTGTTTAATCAAGTACACGAGAAAGAAGATGCTGTTCACGACGCGGACAGAATATGGAAATACAGACGAATGATTGGAACGTTAGAAGAATAGGAAAATTTCGAGAAGATACGATGGAACACTCACAAGACGTCTCTGCACTTTCCCAAGTGATCCCTTCGCTGACCGGTGGGACACCTGAACCTGGCGCCTCGAATGATGTGCCTAGACCCGAGCTGCGTTTTCGGCTTAGCGCTTGTCGCTTTCTCATCCGCGTCCTGGTTTTCCGACTCGTCGGTGCTCCGCGAGATCGTATATTCCATGCTGCTCGACCAAGTCTTGTCCTCTGGCGTGTGACTCTTGAACAAGCGGAGCTCGATTTGCGGAGGTTGGCCAGAAGACACGACCCTCCACTTATCGGGCACCACATCGTCCAACGTGGTCAGTTTTGTCAACGTTGCTGACGATCGAGGCACGAGAAGAAGGAGGGAAATGCCGATGAAAAATTGCACGCCGGTCGGTCTCATTTTTCCTTTCCACCGAGACAATTCGATTGAAAACTCCGCTACTTTGAACGAACGTCTGACGATGTCGTCGCTGATTATCACGCACCACTTTTCTCGCTACCTTGCGAGCTACAATCGACGATTACGTTGGCTGTGCAGCTATTTCGCAACACAGTCGTCCACGTGGAAAAACTCGGCGAGAAACTGACCGACAGATAGGAAATAACGAAAACAAAGGTCTTGTGCGACTGACCACTATTGAAATAAAAGGCGATCTGATCTGCAGAGCAGATTGTTGCGTGCAATTTAACTAGAAACGCATCCGGCGTCGTAACCACAATATTCCACCACAAGCGAGATTAGAATCATTAGCAGTTTTCGACCATCTCGACCGTCGTCTCGCTTTTTATTAACGACACTGACCAACGGTACGGCACGATAAACGACTGATAACAGTTGCCAGACGATAAACCGTTCGAGGAATTTTTATAATCACAAAATGCACGCGAGTATTTCCACAAGTTGCTGTTAATCATCGTTTTCCTGGAGATCCCCTGTAATTGGAAAATTCCAAACAAACGCCACGTGTGTGCGCGATCATTGGCGAAAGTTTCTGATATCGCGAACATCTTGTGAAAAAAGCCACTTTTATCAGAGTTGTTGTTATTCGCCTGGCAACTAAGTGATTGCGGAGTTTATCATTGCCATCTAATGACCAAATCCGCAATCACTTAGTTGCCAACGCGACGTATCTTCTGTTACGTTGTATAAACGAGCCGATAAAATTATAACAAAATGTCACGGTGAAATATACAAACAAGATACTAAATAAGATACAAATAACGTAGAAATAAGATATTTAAAAATGTACTTTATTTATACGAATGAGATTTCATTTATAGTATCTGGTTGTTTGAGTTGTGTTTTCCTGTTGCTTGAAGTACTTTCGTTACTCACCGCTTGATTACGTCAACCAGTCTTGCGTATTGCTTAATCGAAATTAATTGGAAAAACGATCACGGTACGACTAGGATTATTTAATGTATGTTTTATTTAGTGTTCATCAAAATAATCTGCGTTTTGCTTTACTTAACAGTGGGTTAATCTTCATCTCGGTCTCACGGCTAAAGAAGAGACTTGGTTTACAGTTTGCAGACTTTTAAAGCTTTCTGAGAATGTTTGCTATGTTTGCTACACGCTCGTTTCATTCATTTCTTTTCTGATTCTGTTTACTGACCTACTAATTAAGTTTGTCGCTGACTGTTACGCTTATGCCTCTGTCCATCTATCAATCTCAGTTTATGTTCTTCCAAACAATAAAAGACCTAAGATATTCTCTACGTTACACGTTCCTTGTAAAGAAAATTGGCCAACGAAAATGGAATCTGAAGGAATTTTGTATTTTATTCTTATACGGAAATCTTCGTCTCTGTTCAACGTGAATTTTTACAAAACAGTAAACTCGAGATATGTAATCTTCACAAATATGAAAGCGAAGCGATTCAATTATCCGACCGACGTGTATTAGCTCGGATATTCAAAGTTCCATGGTACACAAGCTGTAACCAGTTAGCTGTTTCCGACGAGTATACTCGTCGTGAAGAAATGGCAATATTTTGTGTGCGAAATAAGTTGCAACGAAATGACTGTTTTAGTTCTCATACGAGTTACTCGTCGTAACACAAAATATGGCCATTTCTTCACGACGAGTATACTCGTCACGCGTAAGAAAAATAAAACAGCCATTTCGCTGCAATTTCTACGCTATGACAGCCACGCGTCTCTGCATTTGACGAGTATACTCGTCATCGCTTACTTTTCGCCACACATTTTCCGCGCGCGCTTTTCAGACTTTTCGCAGAGGTCGCAACAGCCAACCGGTTGATCGAAACCGGCGTTTTACGGTTGGGAATGTTGAGAACGGAAGAGCATTTTGTAATCAGCGCGAAAACTGCGGAGAAGCTATGGACAAATATTCCAAGTGCATCCGAGGGCAACCGAATGAACGTAAAATATTCGAAAAGACGAAGACAAAACTGTGAAACGAAACCGTAAAACAACTTCAAAGCGATGATAACTTTTTGTTCTTGACGGAGCGTGGTCGGGAAATAAAAGGAACGTTTTACGCGTACGGTAACAAACTTGAACAAACTCGTGACTCCTCGCTATCGCTAGGAAACGACTTCACGCTGTTTACCAGTTGCTCGGAAGCATTGGAAATCGGGAAAAAAATGAAATAGATATGAGATTTTTTTTGTTTTGTAGTTGCATCTCGCATAAAAAATGAAAAATAAAAATCCGGAAGTAGCGTACACTCATAATCGACATTTCTGTTTACTGTCTGTGTTTTATTTACTAATCTTCTAATCGTGTTTTCCACGATTTTTTCAGTTTCCTTGATGACATATCGTGGAAAATATTTTCCACGTGCACGCGCCGATTTTCATGATGAAACATCGCGTAAGCGTTGATCGCAGCTACCTGAGGGGCCTGCCTTTATCCTAAGGGACAGATCGTCCCTTTTATCCCAGCCATTTCACGTAAATCGAATCTTTTTACGCGATGTTCGCGGACAAGCGATTTTTCCGAAAAATCCTTCCCACGACTTCTGCTTCCTTCGCATCTTTCGTCGATTAATAAATACTTAAAAAATAATAAAAAGGGTTAATTTCTCCCTTTAAAGCGCAAAACGAGCTGATAAATTGTTACGTGTAGCTGCAGCGAACGCCTGCGCGAATTTTCATCGCGATCGGCGTGTATCATCATCGAACAGAAAACTTGTAAACGATTAGCAGCGCGAAGGAAACAAGCATTGGACGTATGTTGTTTTCAAAATGATTTATTTCGTCGTAGCTACAAACGTAAGAGAGAGGAGAATACTCGTAAGGTGAAAATTATCGCAAGTAGATCCACGATTTTTGTAGTTGGAAGCCGTTTTTAAGAACTCCACTGAAATGTGAAAAGAAAATATGAAATTAATGTTACAAATTGCGAGGAAATTTTATGGAACTAGTGTTTGTTATACGCGTTGGACTATAAAGTGTTTGTTATAAGAGTTGGTCTAAAACGAGCGCAAAATGAATGAAATTAATTCGATACATTAAATGCTTTCGTTTGTTCTCCGCATTTCTTGGTACTTTTCTGTACTTTGCATATCCAACTATTTTTAATGAATGTCGTAACGTCATTTATTTATATACGTAGATAAAAAACGATGCGTTTGAAGTCAGTGTTATTATAATTATCAATATGATCAACGATCGGACAGTTTATTAAAAAACAAAATATATAAAATATTGTTTTAAACGAAACACCCAAACAACGACTATTTCGTCTTGTTCTACTTGGCTGTTACTTTAAAACGTTTATACGTTTCAAACGATATTTTATATTCGAATAAATGTCTCGTGAAACAAGTCCGCAAGCTCGCAGACTTATCGCACTTAAGATCGTACTTAATGGAAATTCAAGCAATTTTCAAAGGAAATATCTTGGTAAAATAATTTTGTCGGATCGCACACAGCTCAAGTACACGTATGAAAGATATTTCATTGGATACTTAACGTTGAAACTAGTCACCTTATTGCAGAGAGTTAAATAAAATACAAAATTATTCGCTCTAAACCTATTCACCTGCTCTAAACACGAAATAAAGCTAGTTCGTCTACGTCAAGTCCGAATCAAACGCAATAAAGCGATCGAACTTAGTTTTTATCTTTCGGTTCGAATAAACTTTACTTAATTGTAATCAACTAATTATCTAAACTTTATTCGAGTTCACTTTTCTTCTGTAATTTATCCAAAGCTGACGTAAATGCCAGAAGGTGTAACAGCATACTTACAAGGATGTCTCTGCACTTTCCCAAGTGATCCCTTTTCTGATGTTTGGGACATTTGAATAGAGGCGGATTGATTATATACCTAAAGTTGACTTCCTTGTCCGATCGCATCTTAATTCCCGGAGACGCCGATATATTTGGCTCGTCCATCGTCTCGCATTTCGATAACGTTAACGTCGTTGCCGACAGAATTATAAAAATGAAGAAACTACTCGTCCAAAATGGCATATCGCTGCACCAATTTCTCATTGTACTTAGAAAGTTGCTGAGACTCGTTGAACGCAGCTGTACTGAAAGAATATCCGGTGCAGTGATAACAAGCGATATCAGCGTTGCTAACGCGTTACCAAACGAAATGTAGAAGACGTAGGGAAATATAACTCGTATGAGACGTGCAAAATTGTACGATTGAAAATGAGAAGAAAATTAGAAAATCTGTCATATTTTTCAACGCATCGTCCGAGTGCCAGAGGTTTAAGTTTCAAGTAGCGAAAGACTCGCAGCTGAACAGAAGACTTACCGTGTAGTGCAAGAAGCGTTGCAAATATTTCGTCGACAGCGGGTTACCATAGGCAGAAAAATGAGGAAACCTACCTTGCAAGGTTCGCAAAATAATTTATAACGCCGCAAATCCCCTCTTCAACGTCTGTCGAACCACCTCCAGCCAGTTACTCAGGCCAATTAGAAACTTGCATATAATGAAAATATAAAATGGAAGAAATAAAAAAGCAGTAGACTTATCGGCGCCTATCTTCGGAACAATAAGTTGTAGCGTTTAGAAGAGACATATTTTCGCCTGATAAATCGAGTTTATGGTGTTCGCAGAGATATCAGTTAACTAGCGAGTTCGATCGCCGGGGAAATTTGTAAAAAGAGTGAACCGATTGATTGATCAGCTTTCCCGTTATCGCGCGGCTTAAAACGTTAGCAAACAGTTTGGAAAGGACTGAGATAAAAAATTACGCTTGTTCTTCAAGGTTACCTATTTACATCCTGAAAGGGTCTGCGCTCATAGAACTGATAATTAGTCGACAAAAATCACGGCAGAGATCATTTTCCTTTATCGTCGTTACGCGAGAAATAGCGCGATAATTCCGAACAATATAAAGTATCTAAAATTTTAATGAAATATTTTTAATACCTCACAACCAATCAATCAATCAATCTCACAACCGTCGTGATATCGTTAATCATCGTGGTCGTGGGATATTTAATTGTTAAATCCATTACGATCGCTTCAGACGAGGCGAAGAATTTGTACGAAGATCGTGCAATAGGTGAACGAGAGAAAATTGCCAGAAACTGTAGACAAGTTGCTTATATTTCTCTGATGTTTTTAAAGAATACAAAGTTGAAGTAGCACGACGAATTTACGTGTAAGTTCGATGTTATTTACAGAATCTGCAAAACACGGGATGTGTCGATCGATTTTTAGACAAATAGTCGAAAGTAAAATTTCTATGATCGAATACCATACACTTTGATAAAATTTCTAAGAACATTTATAGCCACAAAAATTAAAAAACAAAACCGTCAGAAACTGTAGATAAATTGTTTATATTCCTGTGATGTTTTTAAAGAATACAAGGTTAAAGTAGCACGATGCATTTGCCTATGCGTATACATTTCTTACGTGCAAGTTCGATGTTATTTACAGAATCTGCAAAACTCGGAATATGTCCATACCATACATTTTGATAAAATTTTTAAGAACATTTATAGGCAGAAAAATTTTTTAAACACAAAATGGTTAGAAATTCCTCTTGTTATTAATCGACGAACAAACAATTAGAAAATTTGTAGCAACTCGGCGAGTTCGCGAATCCGCAGATTAATCGTCGAAAGTAAAATAACTGCGATTACGTCGAATATTCCAAATATAAAATTAACATCGTGAAATGTACTACAGGTAAGGTTTTCTGCATTTTCCCCGATGATCCTTCAGCGTACCTCTGGGACACTTGAAACCACGAAACAAACGAGACATACCGATTAGGTGCTTCTTTCGTCGAATCCAACGATCCTTCATTTTTCCGACCCGATTAGTTTTCTTCTTATAGGAATCTCCATTCTCCGACGATTGCACGTTATCGACGTCCGTTACCAAGGTATTCATCCCGTTCGTTCGATGCTGATCTTCCGCCGTGTAACGTTTGGCCGATCGATTTCTGATTTCTGACAGTGCAAATAATGGAGTGGCGTCCTCTTGCCGAGAGGAGTATTTTTCCAATTTATCGTCGATCGTGCGAGCAGTGGACGACGTTAGTGACAGTCGCGCGACAAGAAGAACGAAAAACGCAACGATCGGACACGATACGTGAAACGATCGATTCTTCATGATACTTTTTTGAGAGGTGGATCGATATAATCTTGGAATTTCTGCAAGATTTTTCTTGTAAATTCCGATCCACCGAACGATTCTTGCTGTTCTTCGCTATGTAGCCTTTGCGATCAACCGTCCTTAAATCAAAAGTCCACGAGCTATTTAACGAGATGCTTAAGAGGCCCACGATACACAGCGCTGAATAGGAAAACAGCCGCACGACTGATCACCGACGAATGAAGAACGTAATTCGAGCGTTTTGCTTTTTTTATATTCAACTTCTAACCGCAATATTCCCGTGAGAAGGCAATTTTTATTTTTGCATGTACACGCAGTTTCCTCTTACTTTACTCGTTTGCCGAGTATTTTGAATTTCGTTTAATTTCAGCTTCGCTAACAGGATGTAGCGGTAAATGGGTGACGATAAGGGGAAAAAAAAAGAAGAGAAATGAAGAGAAATATGTTTTATGGTGCTAGTTACGGAATGAATTATACTTAGCTTACTTGAAAAATGAAAAACTCGGAAATAGTCAGATGTCAAGTTGAAAGTCTCTCGAGGTCGTATCATCCATGGCAAAACATTTTTATTCGCCACGAGAATAATTGAGGCGGTCATGTTAAACGATAGCTCGGCCTATGTAACACGGATAAATGTTTTTAAATTTATTTAAATTTGTTTAAATGTATTTAAATGTTTTTTAAATGTTTTTAAATCTAACTCGTCAAATGTGCCGATGTGGCGTTAATCGGAAAGTACGCGAAGAAGGACGTGGATAAATAAATAAAAAGCTATTGGAAAATATGGCAGGGGACTTACCATATAGTTCTGCATCTTGCCAAATGATCTACTATGGAGCTACTATGTAACAGTTGTAACAATCGTCAAATTTGGGTATTTCGAGAATGCATTCGATCCTTATTTCCAGTCTCAACGTGAGATCTAAAGATCGACAAAGTTAGGAAGCTTCTTACGTGTATTTTACGTGCTACCATTGAACGATACAATTCTTATGATGTGTAAATGTTAGAGAAATTGTCGTGCATAAATTATCCACGTACTGCTGCTATCTTGTCTCAGGGAACCGTACGTTGACGATACGATAATCACGAGGAAGATACAAGCGATGGAAAATGACATGTCGATCGAGCCGTTGCGATCCGATCGAAAAGTGCGAGCCTAAAATGTGTGGCAGAAAGTAAACGACGACGAGTATATTCGTCGAACGCAGAGCACGTGTAGCTGTTATAGTGTACAATTAAATTGCAATGAAACGACTGGTTTACTTTGCGATTAAATCAAAGTACTAAATCGCAATTTAAACGGTAAATTGTAACTATTTTTCACGCATGACGAGTATACTCGTCGTAACGCGAAACATTGCCACTCCTTCGTCGAAAATACTCGAAAACGTTTGTATTTTACGATCAGGGCGATTTCAATTGCTGACATTCCGATCACGATAATGTCGTCTCTAATTGTTCCGCGCTATTTCTGTCACACTAACGTTAGCAACGCGATCGGTACTTACTATCGCGTTAGCGATACTACGAATTTCTAAGAAACCGGCAGAAGTCTGTCTGGATAGTTGGAATTGCAAAAGAAGTTTCACCGGTTTACGATTACGCGAAAGATGATCCGATTGACGAAGCGAATACGTTACCAGGTAGCTGAAATGAACAACGCACCTGACCTATAAACCGTATTTATTCTATGAGAAATGAGATTAGATTCGTAAACAGTTGGCTGTCCCTTTGCGCCGGCCTCCTGCATTCGCTTCGTTATTTTTCTAACGTTCGCCAACGGTATAACTCGATAAACAAGTGATAAAGATAGCGTTGGTAAATAATAAGCAAGTCGGCGTGTTTTCACAGTCGCAATGAAAAATCGCAGCGACTCGTTTGGGATTATCCTTCGTATCGCGTATTGATCATCGTACCAGCTCTTCCAGAATAATTCGCCACGACTATACCATTCGTCGATGTCGTAAAGAATCGCGTTCGCTTGTTTTGCGCGTCAACGACCAGCCATAAGCAGGTGGCGCAGATTCTTGGATTGAAATCGATTGGAATTTACGGCGAATGGCAAATTGAACGGAGGAGACGTCGAGTGTTTTGTATATTCCATTTATTCAAATTGAAACATGAAGCAGAATTCTTATAGCATATAAAATATAGCAAGTACATTCATCGCTTTGTCGAATCCAGTTCCTCTTGCTTCGAGTTTATCCGCTGGGCCCACTGGAACATAGAGAAATTCAGTAACAGCAGTTTAAGCGCAATTTTAATTAACTTGTGTTTTAATTTTCAGAGTTACTAATCGCTAACATTTGTTTCGTTCATCGGTTAATCGAATTATTATTCTAATGGTAGAATGTTTAATTGTTGGGGAGAAAAGTTATGCGAGTTAAATAAAAAACACTTGTCCTTCTACCAACTTTCAATATATTCGAAAAATAATCAATTCGATAAAAGTATGGTAGAAACGAATGTAGTTACGATGCGCGAATGTTAATCGCAATAAAAATTAGAGCACGGGAAGAGTAAGAAAGTTGTAAACGTTCGAACAGTGAACTTACGAGGGTACGCATCCCCTTGGACTCTTCACCTGACCAGGTGGACATCTCTTGCGCGGTACGATAATACTCCGTGCTTCCCCTAGTTGCATATTGTCGTCGACAGCCTCGGAATATGAAGAAACCACCAAAAGTTGGATAAGAACGATGACGAAGAGAACGTTGCTTAAACGAATTATTCCTCTGAACCAGTTTGCCATGGCGCTTCTTGCAAGTTGGCTCGAGTTTCTGAATTTGCAATAGCTGAAATTTCTTATATATATTTGCCGTTTGACTTGATAATTTCAGTGACACTGAACCTGCCACACTATGTCCAGAAAATTGCCAACAAATTAATTTCAATTGGACTAGTTTCAGTCCCTGAATATGTCACTGTAACGCCACTTATTGGTAGGAAGAAAGGAACCACGTTTTTGGAAATTGGAGTTCGACAAAGAATTACGCTCAAGAAATTGGAAATTCGAGTGACGAGATTTCCCTAATCAGAGGGCTAAGGATCTTTGCTCTTTTTACATTTATGAAATTAGCGAAGCTTTCGTATGCAATTTTTGGACAAGAAAATAATCGAGACTGTGATAATCTGATTCATTTCTAACGCGTGCAATGTAACGAGGAATGGAATTAAAGCTGAGAAACTAAAGTTTAAGCGTATACCTACCGATTGAGGATTCTCTGAGGCTCCAAGCAACTGTTTGATTGAACCTAGGCGAATTCCTATTTATAGGTGGTTTTCCAACGCGCTATATCCGAGCTACGCGGAACAATCGCTCGTAAACAATTTTTCAATTCGAATCAGAGTCGTAAATTCGCGATTACCTTGATCGTTTGCTTGCGACAAGCAGCGGCTCATATTAATATTCGAACACTCTTTAATGCAAAATAATTTTGGCATTAACGTTGCTGCGAGCTACAAAAGGTGAAAAATTGTGCGAATCGCAGCTTCTCGCCGCTTTCCGCCTTTCCCTGTGACAAGTTTAAAAGATTTTTGTATCTTTCGACGATTGCCCGCTTCCGCACCGAACGATTTCGATTAAATCTTTAGCGTGTATATAGCAGACATAAATGCACAGAACGTACTGTTAAAATTTTCATTACGGAGTCAGATAAAATAGACGTGAAAAGCGACCTTCGCCATTTTTTTCGCGATCTTTTCGAAACTTCTTTCAACGTCGTCCAGTCGACTAACTGTAGCTTCTCAAAGAAACTCAGATCGTTTGATCTTACATTCAGAAATTTATTCTATTTCACAGAGTATCCTAATGTTAATGCGAGCCGCTGTATATTCACGCAATATGTCGCGTTTCCTCCAAGTGGCAAAGTCTTAAAATATTGGACAAATATGTTGCGTGTTTACATCGACAGCGTTGTCAAATGCAGAAAATTCATCTCGCATTCTGGAAGATCGTTTAATTGAAAATCTTCGTATATTTCGTGACTGAAAAATTCTTTTCATTTTCGCTCACTGAAGCTTCCGAACGCTCTGTACCTTCGCTTTCATTGCGCATCTGCTCCACGTGGATCTACTCGCGTTACGTTTCTCTGAAGCGAGAAAAGACGATTAAATTATGACGATAGTTTGTTTAACGCTACAAAGGGAATTGACGAAACTTCCACGGATTTCGGTTGGTCGCAAAAATCGTTAGATGATCTTAAGCAGACTTTCTGGTAGCAAAATGGTAAAAAGAAGTAAATTCCATACTCAAATATTGAAATTCTTCTCGGTCTGTCATGGATACGTTTGCGTGGCTTAGCATAATTGTAACTCGTTCCACATACTCTGTGTCTTATATTTCGATATAGTTGGAACCTAAGCTCGATCGTATCAAAATATTTGTTGCTTTTGATATATCGTATATTCCAAGCACATTCATCTGTAAGTCAGTGAGGAGACTGAATTTGCGTAGTTGTAAAAATATTGTAAGTGGAGTTTATAACTAAATCGAAAGGAATTCAATGTTTGCGTTATCTCGTTTATTGCATTCTTTGTAATTCGATTGACAAGGAACGGGATTCTGAATACAGAAAATCAGTGAGCTAATAATCGACCAATTAGCAATCGACGTCCTTTGAATCTTGCAACGTCAGTGCTCCTCAAGATTCAAAGCGAAAGTCGATGATCAAAAAGAGGAGGAGCAGGAACAAAGATATGCGTGTCAGTCATATAAATTTGAGGAATCTTAATGTTTCTTGCGACACAAGGTTGACTTTATAACTTTTCGAGAGCGGATTCTAGCAGCTGGACCAGTGACTGCAGCCTTGCGTGACATCATAGAAATCGCGTCAGGTTCAGAATTCGACGAAGTAACCAAAAATGACTGCACCAGCAGGAAGATGTAGAAAAGACCGATCGCGCGTGTTCCACTTATCAGCCAATTCATGATACTTTCCGGAAGTTGATGCACCTGTTGAATGTAAATGCAATTCAGATTTATTATCTCTTAGCAAGATGCAAAAACGATGCGATTGGAGAAATTATCTCCAACTACGAGTTGAGAAACTGTCTGGAAAAATCACTCATCTGACAAAACAGCGAATTAGGTAAATTGGAGACATCTATGTTCGAATTGATAATTAAATCGTCTGAAAGTGTGCTATAGCGTATATTCATAGAATTAAGAATTAAGAAAGGCAGATCAATCTTAAACATAATACCATTCACTTCCAAGAAGGATAAGATGATATTGTTGAAAATTGCTGTTTTATTAAACGAGCATGTAAATTAGAGCGAGTTAAATCATTTTTCATAGTCGACAGATCGAAGAACTTTGTTCCTTTTATATTTGGAAAATGAACAAAAATATCAGCCGATCGATATTCTTTGCATTTGTACGTTAGGTTTGATGTTTCTCTTTCGGAAAGCTCATCAGCTACTATTGCAATTCGTTCAAAAATAATCTAATTCGTTTTGTAAGTGGTCATAACGAATAGAATCGTACCTGTAAAATAGCACTGACGAAATGTTGACTACTAACTCGAGATTAACTAATTTTCAGTGGCAGGCTCAGAGCAACTGTTCGTTTCTATCTATACCAATTTCAATTTATAGGTGGTTTTCGGACACGTTGTATCCGAGCTACGCGAACCAGTCGCTGATAAACAATTTTCTGACCATGGACAACAGTCACGAATTCCAGATTGCACTAATCGCTTTCTCGCAAATACGTTCACGCAACTCGCTGCGATTTCTTCCACCCGATGGAATCTTAAAGCATTGCACAGACAGTCCCATTAATATAAAATGTTCCCTTTTGCGATATTGCTATCATATTGGGGTATTTGTAGAGTATTTTAATATCTTTAATATATTAATATGATAGGATATATACATATAATATATGATAATATTTAATATATAATTTCAATACTTATTTATATTATATAACATAATATATAATATAATAATAATATAATATAATGTATGAAAATATATTTTAATGTATCTAAATACTTTGAAATATATCTAAATATATTTAGTAATTAAAATGTATCTAATTAATATAATACAATGTATGAAAATATATTTTAATGTATTTAGATACATTCTAAATTATCCAATTATTAAATTAATCTGTTAAATATATCTAAATCATATCAAAATATATCGTGTGTTGTATAAATCGCTGGTACGAAACACGTGCTGCCTGTTTTTCCCAAATGCACTTGGAGATTCAAGCTCGAAGTTGCAAATATTTTTTAACCCTTCTTCTGTCAAACATTTACCTCTTTTATGTAGCGTTCGCAACAAAATTCGAACTCTGGCAAATTGCGTAAATACATTGCAAGGAAGCGATTAGCGTAATCTCGAATTCGTGACCGCTGTCCGTGGTTTGAAAATCGTTTATCAGCGACTGCTTCGCGTAAATCGGATATAACGTGTCCAAGAATCGCCTATATATAAGTCGACATTCCTAGAGTTACAATAGGACAGTTTTCGTCTCTCGCCTGTTAGTCTCAAGCATCGTTCCACATGTTGTCATTAATATTTTCCAGGTAGAACTCTGTTCATTATTGTACTGCAAGTCTTAAGAATGGATCTATTGGAACAATGAATGATATGTGTTGAGGTTTATTAGACGTATGAACGGAGGAACGCGTGCATAAATTGTAAAGTAGAAAATATATTTCAATACAGAAGTTTAAGTGCAAGAAGCAATATAATTTGAGCTGGTGCCGATCCGCGCGCTAACAGTGTTACCCCATATGACTGAAAACCCTGAAGCTGTCACGTAAAATTAAGCCTTAGGCTTCAAAGACAAGAAGGTTGAGCCGTAGCATAACTTTATATTCCTTTTCTATCGAACTTTATTAAATAACACAACTTTATAAGCACAGTTTACGTGACTGATCTGAGAGATGTCGACTGACGAGAGTTTGTAGTTTCAGTGCCGAAGTGGTTCTCGTATTTTTACGGAGGAAAGCTCGGTGTGGGTGTGCCCTTTGAGCTAACAACGCGGATTCGTTGTTCACACTTTTCGTTGGGAAAAGTGAGGCTAACGATCCGCGATGCCAATTGATTATAGCCCACGTTAATAAACGAAGATAGGAGGAGGAAGCCTCCTACGAACGTGGCTCGTAGGCGACACTGTTCATGGGGAAAATCAGCTTTCCCGTTAGGTAAATTCCCGCTTTTCCTCCGTAATTTGTACGAACGTATAATAAACCTAAGGACTGTTCCAAGGACCATCCATATACCAATAACACTTACAGGGTTAATAAACTAAAATTTAAATTAAATTTAAATTGAATTTAAATTTTATATTAAATTTTATAATAAAATTTAAATTTAAATTTAAATTTAAATTAAAACTAAGTTTAAGTATATGGTGCGTCCTTGAGGCTATTGAGGGTACGCGGTGAGTACTTGCACACGTCTGGCCTCTAATGTGGATTGACGTCACACTAGCGTGCGGATCTGGACCAGCTCAAAATTATATTGCTACTTGTACCTACACTTCTGTATTAACCCCCAACCTACGATTTACGTTCGAGAATTTTGAGCGGAAAACGTAAACAAGCTATTATACAGGGTGGTTGGTAATTAGTGGTACAAGGGGAAATTCTACGCGAAAAAAGAAGTCGAAAATATGGAATAAAAATTTTTTTTTAATTTTTCCATCGAGACAACGATCTACAGTGAGATCCGTTATAACGAGACGCGATAAAGTGCACGCGTACCGACCGAAAATTCAAAGTCGATTTTCTCGAAAACAAAGCCTCGAACGAAAAATTGTTATTCTATATTTTCCACTTCTTTTTTCGCGTAGAATCACCCCCTTTCCGCTTGTACCACCAGTTACCAACCACCCTGTATATTATATTTGGCTCGATCATCGTACTACGGGCTATGCCCGTGGTTGTAGGTTAAGGGGTTAAAATATATTTTCCACTTTACAATTTACCCACACGTTTCCCTGTTTACACATCTAGTAACCTCAACAATTATATTCGATTGTACGACCATAAATATCCTCTCGTGGCTCTTTTAAATATTTCCGCGTATATTTAAACACGTCGATAAATTAAACAGGTAAATAAAACAAGTAAATTAAATAGGCTGATAAATCATGACACGTTAAATGCAACCTTTACTCCCTTTATTACGGACTACATATAGGTATATATATATAGTACAGATATATAGATATATATATATATAGTACAAATATATATATATATATAAATATACTACTACATAGATATGCACAATCAATAAGCAAGTGAGTAACGTTCACTGCATATCATCGACGAAGCGACGAAAGGCAAACAGAAACAGAGACAAATGTAATTGATTTCGCGGAATCTTGAAACGTAGAAACCTTATTAACTGGATAATGGCGAGTTAAAAAACTGCCCTGCAATGTCCACTGATAAATACTGGACGGTCAGGTGGACATTTTGGCGTGGTAGTGGTTTGGTTACTCAGTTTGATAAAGTCTCTGGCAACTGGAATGTTGTCTTTGCCCATCCGCTCCTCTGACACCACGCCGCGCACAACAGGTTCAGAATTCGATAAAGTTATCGAAAATTGGATGAGAAGGATGGCAAATAGAATGCTGGCCATACATGTCGCACTAAACAGCTTGTTCTTCATGGCGCTTTCTGGTTCAACTTGGTTCACCTGTTGGATGATGCAATTCCAATTCTTCTTAATTATTTCTTAATAGGATGGAAATATAATCAGATAGAAGAAGCTACGGTTAATTAGAAATTGGGGGATCTTCTGTATAAGCAGCGTTACACGAGGAAACGAGACTGTATCGCAAGTCTTCGTGTAGTTTTTGTTTTTTGATGTCAGCTATGTTGGAATTCTTAATCTCACGCTATGTCCACAATATTGGCAACAAATTAATTTCAATTGGACTAGTTTCAGTCCCTGAATATGTCACTGTAACGCCACTTACTGGTAGGAGGAAAGGAACCACGTTTTTGGAAATTGAAGTTCGACAAAAAATTAAGTTCAGGAAGTGGAAATTCCAGTGACGAGATTTCCCTAGTCAGAGGGCTAAGGATCTTTGCTCTTTTTACATTTATGAAAGAAGCGAAGCTTTCATATGCAATTTTTGGACAAGAAAATAATCGAGACTGTGATAATCTGATTCATTTCTAACGCGTGCAATGTAACGAGGAATGGAATTAAAGCTGAGAAATTAAAGTTTAAGCGTATACCTACCGATGCTTGAGAGTTGAGGATTCTCTGAGGCTCCAAGCAACTGTTTGATTGAACCTAGCCGAATTCCTATTTATAGGTGGTTTTGCAACGCGTTATATCCGAGCTACGCGGAACAATCGCTCGTAAACAATTTTTCAATTCGAATCAGAGTCGTAAATTCGCGATTACCTTGATCGTTTGCTTGCGACAAGCAGCGGCTCATATTAATATTCGAACACTCTTTAATGCAAAATAATTTTGGCATTAACGTTACTGCGAGCTACAAAAGGTGAAAAATTGTGCGAATCGCAGCTTCTCGCCGCTTTCCGCCTTTCCCTGTAACAAATCTGAAAGATTTTTGTATCTTTCGACGATTGCCCGCTTCCGCACCGAACGATTTCGATTAAATTTTTAGCGTGTATATAGCAGACATAAATGCACAGAACGTACTGTTAAAATTTTCATTACGGAGTCAGATAAAATAGACGTGAAAAGCGACCTTCGCCAATTTTTTCGCGATCTTTTCGAAACTTCTTTCAACGTCGTCCAGTCGACTAACTGTAGCTTCTCAAAGAAACTCAGATCGTTTGATCTTACATTCAGAAATTTATTCTATTTCACAGAGTATCCTAATGTTAATGCGAGCCGCTGTATATTCACGCAATATGTCGCGTTTCCTCCAAGTGGCAAAGTCTTAAAATATTGGACAAATATTGTGCGTGTTTACATCGACAGCGTTGTCAAATGCAGAAAATTCATCTCGCATTCTGGAAGATCGTTTAATTGAAAATCTTCGTATATTTCGTGACTGAAAAATTCTTTTCATTTTCGCTCACTGAAGCTTCTGAACGCTCTGTACCTTCGCTTTCATTGCGCATCTGCTCCACGTAGATCTACTCGCGTTACGTTTCTCTGAAGCGAGAAAAGACGATTAAATTATGACGATAGTTTGTTTAACGCTACAAAGGGAATTGACGAAACTTCCACGGATTTCGGTTGGTCGCAAAAATCGTTAGATGATCTTAAGCAGACTTTCTGGTAGCAAAATGGTAAAAAGAAGTAAATTCCATACTCAAATATTGAAATTCTTCTCGGTCTGTCATGGATACGTTTGCGTGGCTTAGCATAATTGTAACTCGTTCCACATACTCTGTGTCTTATATTTCGATATAGTTGGAACCTAAGCTCGTATCAAAATATTTGTTGCTTTTGATATATCGTATATTCCAAGCACATTCATCTGTAAGTCAGTGAGGAGACTGAATTTGCGTAGTTGTAAAAATATTGTAAGTGGAGTTTATAACTAAATCGAAAGGAATTCAATGTTTGCGTTATCTCGTTTATTGCATTCTTTGTAATTCGATTGACAAGGAACGGGATTCTGAATACAGAAAATCAGTGAGCTAATAATCGAACAATTAGCAATCAACGTTCTTTGAATCTTGCAACGTCAGTGCTCTTCAAGATTCAAAGCGAAAGTCGATGATCAAAAAGAGGAGGAACGGGAACAAAGATATGCGTGTCATTTATAAATTTTAAGAGTCTGAACATTAGTAGATTGTTTTGCACCATTTGGGTACAAACTTGCGACCATGGACACTGATGCGACATCTCGGTGGAATTCTATATTCTACTGCAGGGGTTACAGCCATCCGTGACATCGCAGAGTTCGTTTCGGGTTCACAATTCGACCAAGTAACCAAGAACGACTGCACGAGAAGGAAGATGCAGAGAAGACTGATCGCGCGTTTTCCACTTATCAGCCAGTTCTTCATCGTACTTTCCGGAAATTCACGCACCTGTTGGTTGTAATCGCAATTTCTATTAATTGTCTCTTAGCGGGATCGAGAAAAAGTATGGAAAAACATCTGACGAGATAAAATAGCGAATTAGGTAAAACATCTATGTTCGAATTGATAATTACACTGTCTGAAAAGCTGCCACATTCATAAAATTGAGAACTAAGAAAGACAGATCAATCTTAAACATAATACCATTTACTTCTAAGAAGAATAAGATGCTATTTTTGAAAATTGCAGGTTTGTTAAACGAGCACACAAATTGAGAACTGTACAAAGTTCTTCTATCTGTTCACTAGGCAAGATAATTTAACTCGCTCTAATTTATATTCGGAAAATGAGTGAAAATATTGTAATGATACGATTATCAACCGATAGATATTCTTTGTATCTGTACGTTAGGTTTTCTCTTTCAGAATGCAATTCGTTCAAGTAATCTGATTCATTTTTAAGTCGCGCAGTGTCATAATGACTGGAACCGTACCTGAGAAGTGTCAATGACAAAACGTTGAACGTTGCTTGAAACTAACTGATCTTCGATGGCAGACCACAAGTAACTGTCCACTTCTGTCTATACAAATTTCAATTTATAGCAGATTCTCGGACACGTTATATCCGATTTACGCGAAGCAGTCGCTGATAAACGATTTTCAAACCACTGACAACGGTCACGAATTCGAGATTGCGCTAATCGCTTCCTTGCAATGTATTTACGCAACTTGCCAGAGTTAGAATTTTGTTACGAACGCTACGTAAAAGACGCAAATGTTTGATAGGAGCGTTAAAAAATATTTGCAAATTCGAGCTGGGATCTCCAAGTACATTTGGAAACCACAGGCAGCACGTATTCCGTACTAGCGATTTATAGGACACGCGTTGTATTTATATTATACGCATAATTAATTCATACATATGATTGATATAATAATCAAATCATATCAACTCGTGATCTCGACCCTAATCTCAACATTTCCTAAATATTTCACCTTCTTCTTCTTCTTCTTCTAAACATTCTCATCTACAAAGTTGATAAAATCATGACACTTTTACCATTATGCTTCCTTTATTACTAATTCACTACTACTATTAATTAATTTATTCATCGCGAGAACAAAGTCAAAAGAGAAGCGATCCTTGCAAAAGCAAATGCAAGCTACTGAGATTCGTTTCTTGGCTGAAAAGAAATTCTAATTTATCGTCGATCTTCGCACATTTTATACCATTCCAAAGTCCAAGCGCCTTGTTTCTATCACTTGCGGGTAATTGTTTCTCGATGATTCACAGACAAGAAAACCTAACTATCATTGATAAACGACATCGTAGTGTCGAACTGCTGGTTACTTCAAACGATTCTTTGCAATGTCGTTCGACCACCGTGCAAACCATTTGACGATCTATGGATTTGCCCGAGCGTCCAAGGAAACGGCGATCTTCCGTCCAACTAACGCGACGTTCGCATAATTTCAGGTGGCGTGGAGAAGTCGCAGTACGGCCAGCTACCGAAGCAAATTCTCAGCAGACACGGTTTCGAGGGCTGCCTGTCGTCGCTGGACCTGAGCGGCGAGAGCACCAATCTGATCTCCGACGCGGTGGTTCCCAGCTCTCTGGTGGAATCTGGCTGCGACATGTACGCCAGCATGCACGCTGGCAAAAAGTGCACGCACGATCTCTGCTCGAATCATGGCACGTGCGTGCAACAGTGGAACAGTTACACGTGCGACTGCGACATGACCAGTTTTACTGGGCCGACGTGTAACGAAGGTAAAAACATGAATATTTCATGTGCACGGCGGACAAATAACAGGCTGTGTTCTGTGAGGCGGGAAAATTTCGATACCACCTTCGACATCGTAGCGTGCGATAAACATCGCCGTAGGACTCGCTGGACGAAGCCAGCGTTCAGATACTTTCCCACTTCTTGGCAACTAAGTGATTGCGGATTTTGCCAATACCATCTAATGACAAAATCCGCACTCGCTTAGTTGCCAACTGTCTGCTGAGTCGATGGAAACTATCGGTTGGAAAATAATATTATTTTGGTAACAGTATTGTTATCGTTGCTTGACAATGTAATATAATAATGAATATAATGATCGAAATATAAAATAATATTGTTAACGAAACTTCAACTTACTTTGTAAAGTAAAGTTCCATTTCCAAGGTAATGGGACTTCAGCAGATATTGTAACTTGAATTTGTTGCGTTTGATGTACTGTATGGAGCAGAAGGACAGACGCTTTTATTGTCTCTGTGTTTTATACATTGTACAATATTATTATATATATGTCGGAGATGAAAGGAAAACCGGAGCCTTCCCTTTACAATTTTGAGGAAGCCTTCTAATGCTTTAGCCTAGATTTTATCGTAACTGTAATTAAGCAATTGTCATTTGTAATTGTTTGATATTTGTAAAAGCGAAAGTGGCTTCGAGGTGACAACTGGTCGCCGAACGTAGCCACGGTCACGGGATAAACGTTTTGCCTGACGAAGGTGCGGATCGGTTGTATCGTTCTCCCTAGAAATCACATAGAATTGTACTTTAGAGATGTCGATATAATGGAACACACGTTGTATTAGGAATCAATCTCCAGACAGAAACTGCCTAGCAACGGCGTTTGGATCTTTCTCGATGTTTCCAAAGAGTATACAACAAACTTTTGACAGAAATTGCCTAGCAACAACGATTGGAACCTTCTCGATGCCTCCAGCGAGCATATAACAAACAAATGCAGTCGTATAGCGAAAAAGATTTTCATCGGATATTCATTCGTGTGATCGCCTTGGAAAGTGATACATCGAGCAATTTACCGAGTGTCTCAGCAATCGTATTTTTGTGTTTAAAATTATTCTACGCATAGTAAAGAGTTATCCCGTTGACCGTGGATTCGTTTGAATCCCGGAACATTGTTAATAGCGTTAATTAAATTCATTATTCGTAAAACCTATCAATCGTTAATCTCATTATTCGTTAAATTTATTATTCGTGAGACATATTATTCGTTCCTCTTATTGTTCGTTAAACTTATTATTCTTTAATCTAATTATTAGTTAAACTTATCGTTTGTTAATCTTATCATTTATTAAACTCATTATTCATAATATTTTGTAAAATCTTGTTTATTCGCGTAAATATATTCTCTGTTTCGTAAAACAATGGCTAATTCAAACGAAGAATCATTACGCGCCTTAAATCCTAATGATAACCCGACATATATATATTGATAATGAATATAGTAATAGAAATAGTAACAATAACATTGATCATGTATAATAATATTGTTACCAAAGAACAATTACTTTTGTAGATGTTTCAACTCGAATTTGTTGCGTTTGATGTACTGTATGAAACAGAAGGACAGACGCTTTTATTATCTCTGTGTTTTATACATTGTACAATATTATTATATATATATATTGATAATGAATATAATAATAGAAATAGTAACGATAACATTGATGATGTATAATAATATTGTCACCAAAGAACAATTACTTTTGTGGATGTTTCAACTCGAATTTGTTGAGTTTAATGTATAAAGCAGGAGAGCTGTATAAAGCTTTTATCATCTTTGTCTCTCATCTACATCAAACCCGACGAGTTCGAGTTTAAGTATCTGCCAAACTTATGGCTTTTTATGGTACAAATTATCTTCTCTAGAGAATGTCAAATGTCAAAACAAATATTACATGTACTAATATGAAGGCTATTAAGAAGCTCAAAGTTATCTTAGTATCGTAGAAGATGTAAGATATTAAGAAATCAAAATGTACTCATTTGGCCATCAAATGCAACATATTCCACTTGAAAGATTTTTTGATAAAATCGTTGACGAACGTTGATCCCAGTAGTTTCCACCGACTCACTCTGTATAAGTTACACAATAAGCACGTTCCTTGAAGTTTAAGGAAGCTTAATCCGACGATTCCTATCTTCCTCGCCTTCCACTTCTTTCCCTTTTTTCTTTTCTCTTATCAAAAGCGTCTTCGAGATAATAATGTAATGCGTATCGAAATTGTACAGAGTATATTTCCCAATGTAACTATCTTCGTTGTGACACGCAGCAGACGAGCTGCATCTGCGCTCTTTCCATAGAAAATACCATCTCGCGCTATTTTATTAAGCAAATGTATTAAAACAATGTATATAAATTTTGTACGTCCCGAGTATATTTAGCCTAAGTAAAACGACAGTAATTTGTATTAAGAATATCCGATTACGCGTATATTTTCTAAGGAGTTTGATAAACGAGTAAAGCAGATTAGCAGCCTCTTTCTTCGGCGTTTTGTTATTCGAAGGTAGGAAATTCTTGTCTAGGAAAAATTTGTCGTTAGAGGCTGCGTGAAGAGACGAAATAAGTTGCCTCGTTTTACGAGGCGTATCTGATCATTCTAATCTAGAGCACTTACGTTGAGTGGTGTTAACGCTATTACTGTAAACATATATACTTCACGGCCTGGATATTTTAGAAAAAGATAAGCAACTTAAAAAAATTTCTTGCAATATTGTTATCAACATTGTTTGTCGAAGAGAACGTCATGTTGAAAATTCTGCTTCTGTATATATAAAATGAATGAATGTAGAATGAAATGTTTCTCCTAGAATAATATCATGGAATCATGCAAGTATAGTTAATGTAAAATTTTGGAGATCGATGAATGTTAAGAAATATATATTTAAGTAGAATCACGAGACAAATCTTATTGATAAATTTATTAAATTGGACGATAGGGTAATAGGTCGTGGACTAACAGCAACTGTGCGAAATGGGACATTTTTGGCCATTAATTAGATTCATGGAAACATAGAGTTAAAAGAATCGAAAATATGGATACTATACGTTGTTTGATAGTTGTAAAAGATAGTCCTCGTGTCTTTTCATTCAGTTCAATTCGTTGTCTTTTAATTTCTGCCAGTGACAAGCCAGTTCGTGTCGATAGCATGATTATTAATGATAGGTACTATACTAAACAAATGTTATGATTGTACGATAACGTATCACTGGAAAGTGGAATGAGTTATTGGTAAAAATGTATCAGGTGAAAAGTTAGCATCTCCTCTGGCAAATTATTTTTCCACGTAATACGATCTCTGTCATTGCGATTCCTTCCTCACAGACTTTACATTTTAGCGATGATTGGTTAGCTCTAGCGTTTAATATTTAGTCATTTTCTATTAACTCTGTATTTGCTGGGCTTATGGCGAGCAATTGTGTCGTTACAGAAGCAGCAGCTTACGAATTCGGAGCCGGCAGAGGAATTATCACCTACACGTTCCCGCCGAATCAGAGGCCGGAAATGAAGAGAGACACGGTGGCCTTGGGCTTTGTAACAAGCGTGAGCGACGCCGTCCTCGTCAGAATAGAATCTGCTTCCAGCAACGATTATCTCGAGATTGAAATTGTTAGTAACGATAGAATAATTCGAGTCGTAGTTCATAAGCCGCTTAAAAAGTGCAAAATTTGGTCACACATGATATTTCTGAAAACCATTACATTGTTAGTGGCTATAGGATAATTTGGATCATAGTTCATAAGCTGCTTTAAAGAGTAGAAAATTTGCTCACACGTACTACTTTGTAAAACTATTAAATTATTAGTAATTACAGATTAATTTGGGTTATAGTTCATAAGCTGCTTAAAGAGTACAAAATTTGGTCACACGCACAGTTCCGTAAAACCATTCAGTTGTTAATAATTATAAAATAATTTGGAAGTTTTGTTACGTCGATTTTCAAGAAAGGGAGGAATTTGTAATTTCACATGTAGAGTATATCGTATAAGTATTACTTGTTAATTAACTGATTACGATAGGTGTAAGAATGTACCTGTGAAATCCCAAATTCTCTCATATGTTACATGATATATAATATAATGCTGTAATATATTTAAATTTAAATAGAATTTGCGTATTACGTGCGTAATTTTATGTGCGACAATATTTCATGCTGATTATTACTAGAAAGAAAAACGCAAATGGCATTTTTAGATGTAGGTAATAAGATTTGAATATTAAGTGGCGATGACAGGCAAATTATAGTTTAATTATAGTTAGAATATATGTTAAATAGCAGTTTATTTTACGAGATACGTTTAAAACAGGGAAACATGTGGAAATATGTCTAAAGACGTTAATTATGTTAATTTTAATCTAAGTGAATATGTTTATTACTTATTTAATTAATTCATTACACAATTTAATGGTATTACGTAATTTCTGGAAAAATAACGCAAATGATATTTGTCAAACATTGATTAATCGATTAAGTCTGTATTTAAACTAATCTGAAGCAAAAGAAAGGAAGAGAGTAAAAGTTTGATCTTATGAAGCATACGAAGCCTGTAAATCTGGACAATCTAGACAAAAAATATTTAAACAAGTGACGTATAAGGATAACTTAAAACGCTTTCATACTTCAATTCTCATTAAAATCATCGATACGATTACCAAATGAAAAACAAGAAATAGATTACTAAAAATGTCGAAATACATATTTGATAGAAATTCTATCAAGAAACCTCGATATTCCATGTAAAAATCTACTCTTATTTGATACTAATATTCTTCATTTAGAAAATATACAATTAGAAACAAAATTATTACCATCAAAGACACGATTGTCTCTACTATCGATCAAATGAATACGTAGAATGGAAATTAATCATGTTTTAAGCGCAACTGACGTAATCAACGAACGTAAAACGTTTTGCTCGCACATAGAATTTCGCAAAATCATCGTCCACGTCGTTCCACCAATTTGTCCACGAGCTTCTGTACAGATACGGACAACAAAATCGCTGTAACTCTCGAATTTCATATATATCATTGACATAAGCGTTCACAGATTTTTTAGAGATGTTTGAAGCAATTGTTAATTATATTTTTCGTTACTTTCCAGGTGGAAGGAAACGTGTTCGCTGTTTACAATATGGGGACGAACGATCATCCGATCGGTGAGGTCGGTGTGAAAGTGAATGACAACCAGTATCACGTGGTGAGATTCACTAGAACAGGGCCGAACAGCACGCTGCAGGTCGACGATTACAATTTGCAGTCCAATCATCCATCCGGTAAGTAACGACCACTCTTTCTTCAGGTTTCGTTAGACGTCACTCTTCGTCAAGGGAATCACAATCAAATACGAAAAAGATTTACGTACTCGTTGAATCGTCATAGTTTCCTCGCGCGGATTCGATGCTTAGCCTTGTTCAGACTTGGGCAAATTTTCTTTGAAACGAAGATTAAAAAATGATAATTTGAGACGATGAATTGTCTTCAAGTACTTTGCTGCTCTTCTTGCTTTCAAAATAATATGGGGAAAAGTAACTTTATCTTGGGTTAAGAACAGATAAATTGTCAAATAATTTTCTATTTTAGTTAACTGTTTGAAAATAAAATAACATATAATTAATTTGAGTTGAATATTAATATGAGTTTTTGGTATGTTTGATTGTAAACAATATAGACAAATTATTTAATTAGTTACCAACTATTTCAAAATAATATTTGCTCAAATAAGATGATATATCGTTTAAATAATCATTTTTCAAATATTCCATGTAGAAAAATGCCCAAGCCTGACCCTGCTATAATCTCTGAATTTTCCTATGAACTAGCATGTTTGATAGTGATTTGAATTTAAGAATACACGTTGCTTGAGGAAAATATGCCAGCAAATAGACGCCAATACGTGAAATAATAAAACGTCACCATGAAAGTTGTACTTTCATGCGTTATTACTAAATAACACTACAATATCTGAACAGAGGGAAAGTCACAGCTTTCTTCATTATGTGTAACATTATGTAAATTATTTTATCATTTGTAATTTGTAAGCCACTTGCGTATTTTATACACATTTATATAAATTAAAAAATAACAGTACACGTCAGTTGTAAACAAGAAAATTACTCTACCAGTAACAAATACAGTAACAAATCAAACGACCATTTCTCGACCATTCTTCTTTTTTATTAACAACCAGAACAGGTAAATTTGAACCAAAGAAAAATAACACACAATTCAGTTTCGCCTTGCAACGTTCAAATACACGACTCGAGAAGAAAGTGCCGAAGGTACAGCAACGATATGGTTGCTGGCAAGCAACTGGATGGGACTGTAGTCTTTCGATCCCTTTTATAAGCTTCCATCGTGCCATTCACGGTCCCAGAACCGTGGGAAGCTAGTGACGTTGGTAGGGTGAATGATCCCACGAGTAGCCAGCGTTTTCGTGGCCCTCGATGATGACCCGGGTGTCGTGCGAGTCGTGGGAATTGATTACCATTGTTGAAAATGGTAGAGGAACATCTAACTGGTGATCGCAATTTGTTGGTGATTTGTCTATCGAACTTGTTTGAGGGATAGAAAATGATCGAAGCGATTGAGTATTTTGCAAAGATACAGAAGAGCACGTAACGTACAAAATTATACCGAACAACAAAAGTAATTTAGTTCTTGTAATTTGCGACATTTAATAGGCGAAGTAAATAATTTTGAATTGCTTTGAATTGCAATTGAATTTAAAAAGTATTCTTTTCAATTACCTATTCTTATTTTCATAACTATGAAAAAAGGAATGGGGAAGTATGAAAGAAAGTATGTTCTTCATGAACTATCAATATTATATATCAGTATACTATATCCAATTAATAATAATAGTAGGATACATTGAATTGAAATTAATACGTACAGTACATTGAGAAAATTAGTTTTAACTTATTAACTACGAAAATAGGAATAGGGAAGTATGAAAGAAAATAGGAAACTAAGAAGTATGTTTTCATGCGGTCATAAAATTTGCTCGGGTATAGGGCCAGGTATAATTCCGTAGGAAATTTTGAAAACATTTGGGGGGGTGCAAACCCTTGGAGGCGGAGCAAAAGACACTTTGCAATGTCCGTCTGTTGCGATTCTGTCCTGCTTCTGTCGTCCTGTTTCTTAAAAACTCTATAATTTTCACTGCTTTAATACTTTTCTTGAACTATCAATATTATATAGCAGTGTACTATATCCAATTAATAACAATAGCAGGATACTCTGAATTGAAATTAATACGTACAGTACATTGAGAAAATTAGTTTTAACTTATTAACTACGAAAATATGAATAGGGAAGTATGAAAGAAAGTAGGAAATTAAGAAGTATGTTTTCATGCGGTCATAAAATTTGCTCGGGTATAAAGCCAGGTATAATTCCTTAGGAATTTTGAAAACAGTTGGGGGGGGGGTGCAAACCCTTGGAGGCGGAGCAAAAGACACTTTTGCAATGTCCGTCTGTTGCGATTCTGTCCTGCTTCTGTCGTCCTCTTTCTTACAACTCGATAATTAGTACTGCTTTAATTTTCCTTTTGTTTACTGTATCTACAAAACCAACAAAGCTTAAAGAACAATTCTAAAGATCTATACATATACCTGTACTCTATTTGCTTCGCTGTTTATACAAATTCCTTATATTACGTCATTTCATCTTCCGAATTGTTTATTTTCCGACTACCATGGAAATGTAAAAAAAATTAATTGTACAATTTTGTACGACAAGGAAATTATATTATAATTTTTCTCTTGAAAATGATAATTTCAAACGATCGACGTAGACGCATTTTAAATGCAAAATTAAATTTTTGAAAAATCAGCCAATGTACACAGCTGTAATATAAATTTCTAAAGCTACGTGTCATATTAAAGATTGAAATTTTTCACTGAATGGCACAATTATTTTCAGGCTACATATTCGAGAGGTAGCAGCCATTGAACGGACCTAACGTGGTTCCTCGAAAGTTCCTTCAGAAACATACCTACGGGACTTTCCTGCTTCCCTAGCCTCCGAGGGCATGTTAATTGGCTCGTAGGCTTTTAACCCTTGCCCACATAAATCGTTGTCACTGAATTTCAGCGGTTGGTCCGCTGACCTGCTGCCAGTTTCTAACAACCTACTCACTTCGTTCGTGTTAACGAAGCTTTTTATGTCGCTGGATAGATTGGTTTCTGGCGGCCAAATGGTCCAAAGTAAATGAGAATCGTTGTCGCTCTTCGGATATTTTACTCTCCTGGAAAAGAACTAGGCTACCGGTGATGATAAATTGATATCTGTCGAGCGAACCAACTTTAACGTGATTCGATTGTGTAGCCCGAGCCACCAGACTTATGTTCTCGCACGTGTTAGAAGATCACGCGACGCGGTATCAAATTTCCTTGGGGCGAAAAAACTTCTTAGGTTCGCTGGACTCCTGGCATTAGAAGGACAAATAATAGACTTTAATTTTTTTTCTAGCACCACATTCTCACGCCCAATTTCTCGTTTTTTTTTTTTTTTTTTTTGCTACTCTGTTACATTCCTTCATTCCCTTTGCCTGTTCCGTTAGAACCAACCGCGTGACGCTTCTTGTGGTAATTAACTATGTGTGTAACTATGATTTATGGATTAGTCGACCTTTTTCGTGGAAGATACAGGGCTTTTTGTTCCGAAAGTTTTCTTTTTAAACGACTACGTGTTGAATTAAGCGTTATTTTTGGGGAATCGTTAACGACCGTGTTTTTTTATTACAGTAATATTATTTGCAGTTGGCTATATACATATTACGTCAAATTAAATAATGCAAAAGATATTTTTGCAACGTCTGTACTTGTGAAGTTAATACAGTTTGTTCATAAAGAGATATTAGCAGTTAAGGATATGTTAAAAAATTCATCTTTGAATAATTTTTCGCACAGAAGATTCTGCTGTTTCCAGTTTCTTTTCTAATTCGGTAAATTTTTCTATCTTAACGTGAAATCTATATCTGCACATGGCGTTATTCTTTTTTTCTTACAACGAAGAAACTTCAAAATAACGGACGAAATTTCGTATTTGTTTTTCAAGGAAATCTTATCGACGAACCTGTTAATAATTCAAAGCGTATGCTTAAACTTTCTTCTTTAATTCCCACGCGATGGATGAAGAAGTTGGCTTCACGAGACAGATCTAACAAGCGGACGATGAGCGGAGACTCATCAAGAAAAGTCCACCTCCATCGTTTTACTGTGGTCCCAATAGCCGATCCGGAGATAATTGGCGCGCTCATTAAACGGTCACTTCTCACTTAATTTCACGGTAACCTTCTTCTTCTTCTTCGTTGGTTTCTTTCGCCCGGTTGTAAATTCTTCCAGGCAATTAAGTACCTCGAGGGTGTACCGTCTAAATTCCAGCGCCAACCACGACACCGCTCGTTACCACGATCATACGTTTCTTCGAATAATTAAGCTGTCGCTTGCTTCTTTTTACAATTTTGCTTCTTTATTTGGGGGCTGAAAAGAAAGTAAAAATGGGCAGTTAGGAAGATAAGAACGGAGGTATTAAATTCTCCTTTTGTAGCTGTGTCAGTGTATGGTCAGGGATTAATTGGAAGAAAGCCGAGCTTGAAAAGTTCCGATAGCTTCGTGCACGAAGAAAAAGCGCGATACGATTGTTCTTCGTTTCGGGAAAAATATCGCACGCTTCTTTCGAAGCAAACGATCATTATAAGACAGCGATAAGTTCGTTTATTGGAATTTAATTGTTGAACTAATCGCACTAATTTATTGATAATCATATCAATGATAGGATTAATAGGATCTTTTATTTTCCAGCCAAGTAAATTCAATGGAATAGCTTGGTGCGCAAGAAAAAGTACAATACGATTGTTCTTTTAAAACATTTTTTTTTATTTATTTAATTTAAATTTTACAATTTGTGCAGTAGGACAATTTTAGAACATTGTACACTTTTTTTTAAACAAACGGTAATTATAATAACTCGGGAATAAATTTTGTTCTTATATACAGAATTAATCGCAATAATCATATAACAATTATATTAGTAACAAAATTAATTGGATCTTTTATTTTCAACTAATAAATTCAATGAAACAGCAAGAAACATATTGTGCTCTTGTCTCGAAGTAAATGATCATTATAAGACAGCGATAAGTTCGTTTATTGGAATTTAATTGTTGAACTAATCGCACTAATTTATTGATAATTATATCAATGATAGGATTAATAGAAAAAGTACAATACGATTGTTCTTTTAAAACATTTTTTTTTATTTAATTTAAATTTTACAATTTGTTCAGTAGGACAATTTTAAAACATTGTACACTTTTTTTTAAACAAACGGTAATTATAATAACTCGGGAATAAATTTTGTTCTTATATACAGTATTAATCGCAATAATCATATAACAATTATATTAGTAACAAAATTAATTGGTTCTTTTATTTTCAACTAATAAATTCAATGAAACAGCAAGAAACATATTGTGCTTTTACCTCGAAGCAAATAATTATTACAAAATAGGAATAGCTTTTGTTATTCCTTTTGTTATTATGATAATAATTAATAATAGAGTAGATAGGATCATTTGGTAGGATTTATTTTCAAGCCATTAACCAACTCAATGGGATCAAACATTTCCACTCGATTTTCTAACCACAGGTTTCTAATTAGTCCATTCAACGATTAACAATTAGTTGTTTTCTCCTATTGTTCTTCTATGTGTCCTATTACTTTGCAATTAATTTTTAACTATAACATATACACACGTAAGCTTCTCTATTCTGATTAAAAAACATCTACAAGTTACAATTAGCTCCGTAAGACTTCACTTTAATTACTTTCAAATTTTTAACGATAGCATTGCGTATACATTGCAGGCGCAGGTATGCGCAGCGAGCTTTCCGGAAAACACGTTGCTCTATCCACGATTTTCCACTGCTCATACTACCCTGTTCTAGCGGACAACGAAATCGATAGATTCCTCAAAATGTCCTTTTACCTTCCTAGACCTGCAGACCTGCTTGAAACCTATGCTATCCTGATTGCAAAGAAATCAACGTGTCAATAAGTCTACGATCCTCTGTTTTTTATGAATTAACCAGGGAATTTCTAAATTCCATCGCGATAAATAAATACGATATAAATATTTCTATTTCACGGAAAAAATCGTTGATCTATATTTCTTGACACTGCACGAATTAAGGACGCAAAAGAATATATCGATGGAAGGAAAATCGTTCACGTTTTCCGACGTTTATGCTTTCCCGATCCGTTGACTTTCCTCCTGCCAATTTTCCACGATTTTCAATATTTCCACGCGCAGCCGTTGCAACCTTCGCGCTCTTCTGAAATCCTGTTCGAAAGCAAACAATTTGCAGCTTCGTTCGACCAAAATTCGAGGAATAAACGAGTACCTGTTCGTCACGGGAAATATATTTTCGCTTTTCACTCCGACGATATTGTGGCGTCCTATGGAAAAAGCTGTGACAGCAAAGGTTTCTCGTACCTTCTTTTCCACCAAATTCCTCGTACACCGATAATTTCCTGATAGAAGTCGACGAAAAAACTAGCGGGTTTTCCGATGAGTGCATCGGGTATCGCACTCGCAACGTGTTTTCCTGTAATTTCCCGTTTTCTAATTCATGTTTTCCTAATGGAAACGTCTTCAAAAGTGAAATGGTAAACACGGCCGTTCGAACGACCGACGAAAATTTTCTTTCAAAACCACCTCCACGTTCTAGTATCCTAATACCTTCCAAGATATTAATCCACTTCATTAGATTTTACGATTGCTATCGCGCAGCTTGTGAAATGTCTAAAAAGAAGGTAAACAGTTGCTCCGAGTAATCTGTTTCTTAAGTATACTTAACGCCGAGTTTTTATGGGAGCTATGGGTAACCATGGAAGTGCCTTCTGTGCGCTCATAATATCCTGCCACTCGTGGCAGCGTCTATGGTGTTTCTCCATCGTAGTAAACGTCTCTGTAAAGGTACGTTCTCTGGCAACTGTAGCTGGCGATTTTTACCGTCACGTGAAACTGCTAGCTGAACTTTAACCTGAATTTTAATTCAGGTGAAATAATAACTAGAATTTTAACCAGCTACCTGTCTTGCACGAGTATACTCGTCGCGAATAAACGGCAGTATTTTGCGATACGACGAGTATACTCGTCATGCGTTAAAGGTAGTTACAATGCTCTGTTAAAATTGCGCTTTTTGGTGGAAATTAACATTTATTCGTAAATTCGAAGACGTTTCGAGCATTTGGAGGCCAAGACGAAATAAAACAAACGAACAAGAAAATATAAATTGGAACGTTTCGTTTCGCTGTAACTTCGGAGAGTAAATTTCATGGAAATTTCAGTAGCAAAGAAATCTGCGGAGAATTTTCTTCGAATTCCTCCCTTTTAATTTCCCAACAGCTGCCTCGCCACGCAAATTCGGTAAAATTTTATTTTCCGCGTGCACGTGCAACGGACGCGCGTTAAGCGCACGACGTTTCGCAGTCGCGCGTTAAGCGCACAACGACGTTTCGCAGTCGCGCGTTCAAGTCTCCCGGGTTGCGTGCGATCCGGCTTCGTAACTGCTTCAGTGAAATTTATCATCTTCAGCGTTCGCTTTCGTAATAAAATCAGCTTACGCTATCGAATGCTATTTGCCAACAGCGTGGCTCGCGACAGACAATTCCAAAGACCCGTTCGATACTTTTATCTTCCACTGTTTCTCTTGTCTCCTCCATTTAGAATTTTCTATCCGTGCAATACAAAGAAATCGACGATGTAATTACGACGTTACGGTAAACCACGCGACACACCGATTTTCATTCTTCCAGTTGCTGTAATTTTCGTCCTTGCGAAAATGAATGAACGTTGCGAACGTTCGCTGCGAATATAGTAAGAGGATATCGCTATATTTCCATAGCGAAGAGAAAGCGAAACGGGAGAAAGAGAGAGGCAACGAAGAAGGAGATGCAAAAGAGTGGAGAGGGGTGCATCTAATTTGATTTAATTAGAATAAATTTGCTTGCATAAAAGGCTGCAGGGCGGGGCATGCTCCACGCGAATTATATTAGCCTGGTAGCTAAATTTATCAAATTATGCGTAGCTCGTCTGATTCGTAGCGACTTAAACTCACGATGAATGCCAAACAATCGCCATTGTAAAGTTCTGCTAATTGCACATTCAATGTAATCTCCAAAGATGGTTACGTACATTGATTAATTAAAATACACACATAGACCTTTTTGTTTTTATAAATTAATTCAATAGATGTAAAACTGATAAACAGATAACGTTGTTATTTTGCCAAGCACTTGCCATCTCTCGTACTTAAACGTAGAATATATCAGACAATTTTCACTCGCGCGATTTCCTTGAAAAATGGTTTTTAAACGAGAGCAGTCGACGCTGTTGAATCTCTCGACCGTAGGACACGCAAAATTTCATTTAAAATTGTACGTTCATCGCTGTTTCTTCTTGTTTCTCTGACCTCGCGTCGATTCTTCTATCGTCTGATTAATCAATTTCTCAATTTTTCCATAAAATACAAAAATCGTATAAAAGTATAAAAATTCACGCAGAGTTAAACGAGCGAAAGAGGTAGCAATGAACGTACAGTTTCTAATTTCATTTCGAAACCTGTGATTCGACCGGGCCTGGCATCGTCGGCGTCAAAATGGAGCCAAGACGCCATAGCCAGCCGCAACTTGTTCCCTGGGCGTGGTGAAAGACTTTCGGTGGACACCATCGAAAAACTGGCTGTAGCTCCTGCTACTGCATGTTCTCCTAGTCCTTAAGTGGTACGACCTTCGAAGTAGACCCTTAACCCTTTCGATTCCGACTAATTAACACCATCGCTCGGAACACTCAATTGGCCGAACTGACATTCCGTAAGTCGCATTGCCTGGGCACTAGGCTCAGGTCGACTGCAGGTAGAAAAAATATCCATGGTGACCATGAATCGTCGCTGCGCGTTCATGGTATCCTGGTAGGCGAAGCCACATAGCTTTTGTTCGTGTCCTGACCTGCGCCAAAACCACGTTCATTGAGCGCGCGCATGATTCGAACCTTCCAGAAGCACCGTTTAGGACAATGCGTTGTTTCATTTTTATTACACGCGTTGTAAAGACGAGGCGGATGAATATAGAAAAAAAGATATGGAGAAAATTTCTATCATCGTCTGCTGCGTTGTATCCTGGCTAAATATTCGTTTTACATTTCGGCTACCACAACGCCAAATACGAATGCAGATGCGAATATTCTTTTTGTAATTTCGTTTCATTGTAACAAGAAGAGTATTCGATAATTTTGCAGGGCCAGATTCAAAAATTTTGCGGAGCCTCAATACACATTCGAATGCTACACTTCAATTCTACGAGGAATTATTTATTTACAAATGCTCTGTTACATATAATATATTTTTTACAAGCAGTTTTTTAAACAAATCCAAGTAATATTTTTTCTCATCCATAATTCGCCTTCAAGAGACGAAAAATATAATACAAGTACAAGATCGATAATCATGTATGACTTTTGCAAAATTCTATTGATGTAGTTTAATTTCTCTAAAAAGTATTTCTCTAAAAATTTCTCTACTTTTCGTTGAAAGTAGTTTCCAGGATACGAGGACTTTATAGAGTTTACACTGAACTTTCATGATTTTTCTCGCTCCTTTGAACCGAATCATCGCCGTTAAAAAAAATGTCTCGCATCTGTTAATGGTATCATCATTCTGTAAAAAGTTAATCAAAATCGGTGTTTTTCAATTGGGTAATTTTCATAGATCGCGGTGAACCTGCCTTGCGCTGGTCCTGTCGCTCGATCTGGAAGATGTTGGAACGCAAACCGCAGCCGTAGAATTAAAAGCCGCGAATTAGTACGTTGTAGAAAAATTAAAAATATTTTACGGTGAATTTAAAAGGAGAAGCTTTAAAAAACGAGGATTATTTAAAAAAAACAGGGTGTTGCAGCAGCGGAATCTAAAGACTTGCAAATGTGCGTACTGCGAAGGGATGATATTATAAGTACGCTGTATAATGACATTGAACATTAATTTGCTGCGAGATCGGGATTATTCGGTCGCGAGTCGCGAAAGGGAGGAACCAGGAAGACTGAGACTTTCTTGTTACAGATGTATAGCTTCTGTCTGTTTCTGGTGTCCTAGTCGCGCACAACTCGAGCCTTTGTCGCATTAACCCTTTGAGCCAACAACACTGTGCTCCAATTTCGTCCCTTCCAACACCCCATTTGAAACCGCGCCGACCCGGCGAATCAAGTTCCCAGCAAGCTCCTGACGTCCGTGTTCGCCTAATACGTTTCTAGATCATCTGAACCCTTTAGGACAAACATGGTTTATGTTTTTCTAATCGACCAGGGAATGGAAATGTAACAATTGTAAATTGGTTTGTACGTGTACAGCTGGTGGAGAAAGTCTTTGAGGTAGAAAAATGTGAGGAATCTTCGTTTTTCTGTGGAACATTTCACTATCGTTGTCGTCAATGTCTACGAGGAATTCGTAGAAATTATAATAATCGTTGTATTTGATAATAGGAAACAGTCGAGTTCTATTTTTACAGCACACGATAGATTCTTTGATGATCGAGATGATGACAATTGAGTAGTTCTCTGAATTTCTAACTCACCTGTAATGATTCTCGAAGGAATATTTCATTTCTTTTCGAATGAACGTTTAATCCCTCTGTATATTGCCATTGTTGAGATTTTACAAGCCACAAGCAGCGAGTTATTGCCAACAGGAGCAGCGAGAACGCGCAGAATGCGGCTGACAATACGCGAACTATCGACAATATTTGATAAGTGGAACCAATCTCTGACTAGCTTCCATTTCCTCGAAGTCGAACAGAGCTTGCAGAGAACACAGTGAGTGATAGGAAACAAGGTTTCCAGGAGAAAAAGCAAGCTTATGCGTTAACGCAAGTGGAAATTTACGAAAAAGAACAAGGTATTCTTGGAAAAGCGTGCAGCTGTGCCACCTGTTAGTTGCAAAGGAGACTGAAAGTTCCATTCGTTTAGGTAGATGGCTCAGACGAAAACCAAGAAACGATTAATTAAATCTCATTGGAACTTGTATTTCTCTCTATTCTATAGACATCATCTTCTAGCATTATCAATACACTATGTAGCAAGGGAAGTTGCAATTAAATTCTACGCTGCAATTCCAGTCGCATTCTTCAATTTTCCCATGATTCTTCAATTTTGCCACGAGCAGCCTTCGACCACGTTAACAACAATATGAATTCGCATGAAAATCCAGATGCACCTGTAGCAAATGGCAAATGAACGAGGATGACTCACACCGAAAAGATTTTTCTTTTGCACGCTAAACGGCCTGAAGCTTTTCCTCCTACGTCAACTATGTATTTGGTCTACTATTTCGATACTATACGCGTGCTATATATTTGGTAGTATGTGTACTATATGGGGAAAAAATCAACATCGACAGAGAAATACTGGAACTGATACAGCGAAGGAAGGATCCTTCCTTGCGATGCTGACACCTTGTTCCCTAGAAATTCGATACAGCGTAGAAACCTCGACCCTTTTCCCATGACGACGCAGCAACCTCCTAACGTGATCATCGTCCTCGATTCGAGGCTCGTCCCGCCACCCCTTTTCCACACATCCCAGCGACGTCTCGCGTTGGAAGACTTCCTCCTCGAGCTTCCTGCTGCTCTGCTTCATATGTGGAGGGCTGCGTGTCCCCAAGTCACATGTCCTCTCTCATGCGTGTGACACGCGCGTGCCTTGGGCGTGCCCAGATCCCATTACACGCGATGATCGTTATTTTTTTTCTTTCCTGGCGATACGATGTCGAGCGCATTGGAATCACGTGACTGGGTTCTGTCGTCCCCGATCGTCCCTTTTTCATTTATTTTTCTTCAAGTTATTTGTTTTAAGTTTTTTAAGTTTTAAGTTTCTTTCGTTTTTTAAGGAAACTGTCTGACATGCTGTTACAATGAATAATTTAAATACTTCGCTCGAGTGTTGTCGGTAAAAAGTACGATTCTTGCGCGTTTATAGAAAATTTGGTTTATAGAAAATTTCAGGAAAAATGCACAAGACTTCACACTGTCGCTCTAATAAACACGCGTTATTTTTAACTGCTCTAAGTACAGGGCATTTTAAATTTCAGAATAGAAAACGTTCTAAAGGAAAGTCTCAGTTGAAAAAGTCTCTCCTCTCAGAGAGACGCGATGTTGCGCGAGAAAATGAAATTTCCAGAGGATTTTCAGTCGTCGTCGTCGCTAATAGCAACACACAAGTAGCTGATGCGATGTTAAAGCTCTCTAGAAAGACATGTTATTTTCTCCAACGAGCCAGTTCCTCGAAATCCTCCTTCCTTCGCTGAGACTCTGATAAAAAAGGTCACGTGGAAGGTCTTTTTCCGTATTGTTCATAGCCAACCCTGTTCGAGGATGTTTTTACTTGCGCGCCCTTTCCAAGCAACCCCTCTGCAAGCCACCCCCTGTTGTCGATGTTTCTCTGCTGCAAAAATATCTTAAATAGCACGTAGACGCCGCAACTGCTGTTCAGCTCGACTGCTGTTACTATCGACGACAAAATCGCAAGATATTCGAACGATAATCGACCACGAAACGAAAAGTTCGGGAAGTTATTTAAAAAATATCTTCCGCGTATTTTTTAACCGCCACAGCCACGCAAATATTTCGCGCGTCGCAAGACTTGCTGATCAACTCGATTTTTCTCCGTCCTCGGTCGTTCGTATTTCCAAGATAAACAAGTTACTTCCTTCCCGCTATGTCGGTGCGATACAAGCGCCAGTTGCGTCCTATTTCCCAGGACAATTCATCCATTCCACCTCCTGCAGCCTCGTGTTTCCTGGCTACCTAAGTAGATCAGTCGAACTAAAGGGAAGCTTCGACGCTGCCGGACGTCTCCTCCTGCTCCCAGCAATTGTAACGCGCGTCGTAGACAAACGTCCGTGTAAACTGGCGTTAAATGCTCGAGCCGCGCGTCCGATCGCCAATTTCGACGCGAACCATCTGCAAACGAACGTGACGATTGGAAGAAAATCGACGTTCCTTCGCTAGGATACTCGGAATGTTTTAGGGGTTTGAGGCAATGGCGCTCGACAGAGCGATAAATAAATTGAGCATTAGAGGGCCATTCGTTGGCCACGCCCGGCGTTTGAAAAACCTTCCTCGTGTCGTATACTTGCCTGGCCGCTAATTAGCAGAATCTATTCAGTTGTTCCCCTTGGGGTGACGCCTTACGTCCCTGCGGCAACTTTCTATGCATTCTAATAGGACCGGAATATAATAGTCGTTCCACGAATGGCTGCGCTCCGCCGGCTCATGAATATGCCATGAAGAAGCCCGGTGTCGTTTTATTGCCGACAGAAATAATAAAACGGAGGATGAGGGCGACGTGAATCTCAATATCAGGGAATTTAGGTCGACAATGCCGCCGCTTGTTGCGAGTAATTACGACCGTCCGTGGTTGGCGATATTTATCGGCCAATATCTTGTCTTTATGGCGTTAGTTCAAATTCTCAGGGTTTAATGTACCAGGTTTAATATATCGTAGGGATTTAAAGAAGTTAGTCCGTGCAATGGCAGTAATTAGTAAACAGGTGGATCCTGACGATTGGTGAAGAAGAAATCGGTAATGTACATTGAAGAGACTATGACAGGGGATGTGTATGTTTTTTAAAAAATGCTAAAATTATAGTTTAGAGAAGTTCATTTATCGATGACAGGGAACGTGTATGTTTTTTGAAAAATACGGAAATTGTGGTTTAGAAAAGTTCGTTTAACGATGTTTTACGATATACAAACAGAAGTTGATTGTGTGTAATTTCGAAAGATGCGAGGGACAAGAATTGTCTTCTTTCGAAGCGCGGCTACGGGCTTTGTTTTATTTAAGACACCAGTTTTCATGAAACATCTGTCTTTCAAATAATTCAAATGTCGTAATGAGAGTGGACTATATTTGTCGTTTAAATGTTTGTTAAGTTATTGAAAGTAATGCAATTATTTTCGTTAAATCGAACTTTAAAACCATTCATTATTGAGAGAACATAATGAACAGGTGAGCGATTTGAGAGTATCTCAAAATCGTTCTACCCAACTTCTGACATCCTAATTCTTAGGTCACGCCTCGGTCGAAAATTCACAGATCTACAAGGTTACGTTGGTTCGGGGGTAGTTTTGACCACTTTAAGAGCATATGCTCTTAGTAGAGCACGTTACGCTCTAAACTCGAATTTCATGCGACCAACGTTAACGAAATCTTGACTCGGTTTAACAAAAATTTGTCTACGTGTCATATAGCTTTTTTAGAAAGAGATATTTATTTTTCGAACGGTAAAAATAACAGCAAAAAATAAAATAAATTAGCAGAAAATATTATGGTGTTAATTTTAGTGTATAATAAAATATAATAGAAAATTCTCTTGTATAATAATTTACTATATAATTATTAAGTGATACATACTTATACGACTTAGACCACTTTCATATTCTCATATGTGTTTGCCATACCTACATCAAATACCAAAATTTTTATAAAAAGTGGACAACCCTAACATCTGTAAGCATCAAAATCCTTCTACATCCAATTGTACCAAGTCACTTACTATGCTTCCTGCAACATGCAAAATTAATTCTCTAAACAAAAAACATACAACTTAGATCAGTTTGACAATCACATATGTGTATGCCATACCTATATCAAATACCAAAATTTTGATAAAAAGTGCAAGATCCTAACATCTATGAGATCCACTTCACTTCCAACAAGTTACCTGACTATGCTTCCTGCAACATGCAAAATTAATTCTCTAAACAAAAAACATACAACTTAGATCAGTTTGACAATCACATATGTGTATGCCATACCTATATCAAATACCAAAATTTTGATAAAAAGTGCAAGATCCTAACATCTATGAGATCCACTTCACTTCCAACAAGTTACCTGACTATGCTTCCTGCAACATGCAAAATTAATTCTCTAAACAAAAAACATACAACTTAGATCAGTTTGACAATCACATATGTGTATGCCATACCTATATCAAATACCAAAATTTTGATAAAAAGTGCAAGATCCTAACATCTATGAGATCCACTTCACTTCCAACAAGTTACCTGACTATGCTTCCTACAACGTGCAAGATTAGTTCTCCAAACAAGAAACATGCAGCTTAGACCTCTTTAACAATCACATATGTGTTTGCCATACCTATATCAAATACTATAATTCTACTAAAAAGTGCAAGACCCTACTATCTTTAAGAACCAAAATTCTTCTAAGTCCAGTTTCACCAAGTCACTTACTATGTTCCCTGCAACATGCAAAATTAATTCTCTTTACTTAGACCACTTTGACAACCACATATGTGTTTGCTACTGTATATCAAATACTATAATTTCACTAAAAATGCAGAATCTTAGCATCTGTGAGCATCAAAATCCTTCTAGAACCACTTCACTTCCATCAAGTCACTTACTTGCTCCCTGCAACGTGCAAAATTAATTCTCTTTACTTAGACCACTTTGACAATCACATATGTGTTTCCCATACCTACATCAAATACCATAATTTTCCTAAAAAGTGCAACACCCTGCTATCTTTAAAAATCAAAATCCTCCTAAGTCCAGTTTCACCAAGTCACTTACTATGCTTCCTGCAACATGCAAAATTAATTCTCTTTACTTAGACCACTTTGACAACCACATATGCTACTGTACTGTTTGCTACTGTATATCAAATACTATAATTTCACTAAAAATGCAGAATCTTAGCATCTGTGAGCATCAAAATCCTTCTAGAACCACTTCACTTCCATCAAGTCACTTACTTGCTCCCTGCAACGTGCAAAATTAATTCTCTTTACTTAGACCACTTTGACAATCACATATGTGTTTCCCATACCTACATCAAATACCATAATTTTCCTAAAAAGTGCAACACTCTGCTACCTTTAAGAACCAAAATCCTTCTAAATGCGCTTCCACCAAGTCGCTCAGGGTGCTTCCTGCGACGTGGAAAATTAATCGTCGATGTGCAATTAACATTGCGAGAGCGCGATGACGGTGAGCCCTACGGCGAGCGTTTTGCTCGCAGCGATTCGAGTGGCGCTTCTTAGCATCGCCTAAGGCCCTAATACCGAGGTGGTTGAATTTGACCGTGGGCAAGGATGTTTCTCACGCTCGATTCCTCAAGGAGGAACCAGTCTGTCGGTCGATGCGAGTCGGAGACCCGCAGGGGTCGTGGGAGGGTTCGAACCTTTGGTCCTTCCCGCCTATCTCTCCCCTTCGCTGCAACGAGCGTCGTGGACCTTTGAACTCGTGGAATTTCGCGTCTGGCTGCGGCTCGTCGATAATTTCCAATGGACTTAGCCGACCGCCACGTGGCTGCACAGTGCCTCTGCCAGCCAACCGCCGGGGATGCTATTATTTCTCGTTTACGACTGCCATGACGAGATACGTAGACGTGCGGATGGAAAAGTGCGACAAGAATAGGCACCTCGGCGAGGGTACGTACCTCGACCGGATCTGTCCTCTTTATTCGAAGAAACGAGGATTCTTCTGTGCACCGGCTTCCTTCCCATCTCGTTTCTTTTTGCGCCGTTCTTGGAAAGAAGAGGCAAATTCCCGAGGAGTGTGCGTCGTCCACGAGGGCGGCTCGTGGGAACCGCAGCGGCTCCGAGCCCCGTGAGAAAGCGGCCCCGGAGAGAGATCGCTTCTTCTCAGGGTTACTAGGGAATCAGTCGATGCGAGAAAGTTTCTTCACGGAGGAGGTGAGGAAGGAAAGGGCGACGGGGCGAAGGTGGGAAGGTGGGAAGGTCCTCGGCAAACGAGATATCGTAAAAAAAGTGGCGAGATGTGCCGCGTGCAGAGTCGCGGCTATCTTGGAAAAAGCGCATACGCGGGAAAATACGGGAAAAATGAAAAGGACGGACGCGTGCTGCTAAAGCGATCGTTGGAAGTTAACAAGCAGATTGCAGGAACTTGGAAATCTCGAATGAGTCTGCTTAGATCGATGGTACGACAGCTGCGAAAATATTTCAGCGCATGGGGACCTTATATTACGCGATGTATTGATATATTACGATATATTCGAGTAGGTGGTAAAGATCGATTAGCCTAGCGTTAAATATACAACGACAGAGATAGAAAATAAATAACGTTGAAGCTGAATGCGCGATAAGCGAAATTGGTCGTTCGTGTTTGATAGACAAAATTGATCGGAGAATGGCAAAATGAAATGGATGGTAGAACTTGTCAAAGTTAATGGCTGCAGGGGAAATAATTTTGACGAATTCAATTTTCAGTTGTACATAGAATGGGGTGAAAATAAAACGAGAAAATCGTAGTTTATAGTCGTCTTTCTTTTTTAATATTTTTTCACACGACGCGATAAAATTATTTACAAATATGAAACATAAACGTAAATACGGTTGCGTTTCCTCGGGCTAATAATTCAAGGGAGAACTCGACCAACGAGTATAAATCTGACGCCGAGGGCTGTCCCATAAACGTGATGTAACACCAATCGATTAAATGGAATAGTAACGCAATAAAAGACGAACGAATCGTTTATCGAAGAAGCAATGCTTCGACGAGGCGACGAAAATGCAACGCGGACGCAACGGCGCGGAAAATCTGGGAGCCGCAGGAAGCGGAGAGCGGCGGGAAAATCGAATCGAAATTTACTTAAACAGAAAATCGTAAAACACAACTGGCATTGCAACGAGTATTTACTTTGCGCTGCAAAGCGGTTGATCTCGTCGATAACAGAACAACGAAACGCGCACGTCGGAAATAATCGAAAAAATTGGAAATTGGAAATTTCAATTCCAGGGGACAAACGAAATGCGGAAAATTGAAAAATTTGTATCTGACCGAGTGTCGTTTCCAGCGAACAGTCGAGGAAGAGATGACGTTATTACGCAACGATGTTATAAACTTTAACAAGCAATTTTCCCTTCGTCTTCTCAGCCTCGTTTTTCAAGCTGCGGCGATCTCTTCATCTTCCAACAGATCCACCGTGCCTTTGCAAGATTCGAGGCCGAAAAAACCCAAGTTCGTCGCGTAACACCAAGAGATACATAAAATATACGAACTATGGTACTTTCTGCGATACGCAGCAGGTAAACCAATCTTCTGCCGAGTCTCTGCTCTCTAAACTATGTCCTCAAAATCCGCAGTCTACGCAGCTTTCGTTGCGATAAGCTCGCAGCCCCCCAAAAAGATATTCGCGCTCTCGTACTCGCAGGCTGGTCAGCAAATTATCGCGCGAGATGGTGCAGGTGTAACCTGGTTTTTTCTAGCGTTCGAGAAATCTCCTCGAGCCTCCTGGCAGCTTGTTATCTCTGAGAAAACCAAGCCGCCCCTTCGTGCCTCGCTTCTCACGCTCGGCACGCTCGCGTCTCGCGTTATCTGTGTGCAGGTAGAGGCTCTTCTCTCCTGGTAATCTCCGCCGGGACATCTGGCTTGGTTTTTTCTACGAATTCCTGCGAGGGCCAGTTGGCCGGCTAAAAATTCTCGCTAAAAAATTCGCAGCTTTTCGCAGCCTATTTCGTCAGCCGGGTTTCCTCTGCGGCCGGCGAACCCTAAACTACTAGAAGTCTGCTCGTGAAACACGACGCTGGCGCGAAGAATGTGAGAAGAAAAAGGCGCTCGTTATCTCTGCTGTGTTCGTATAAACCGAGCTGGCCTGTGCGTCGCGGCGAACAGCAACCCGTTGATGAATATTCCAGCGGGGTTCCTTTGGAAAAAGATCGTTGCTGGAAGATCCGAGCCGCGTGCTGTTCTGCGTGCTCGATTCCCACGGGCCGTGAGAACCACGATTCCGTGGTCTGTGCGTTCTTCTCGCGCGTGATAGAGGAACATGAGCGAAAAAGAGCCTTCGTCTGGCAAACGGTGATCACGCGTGAAGCGATCGTCCGAGTGGATCGGACGCCGCTCCAAGGAACACGCCAAGGGCGCGACGATCGGCCAAAATCGCTTCTTTTCTCGGGAAACGTAGCCTAGAATCGCGGTGCAATCTCCTCTTCTAAATAGTTTTCAATTATGCTGTTTATTATATTATTATGCTGTTAATTATCAATGAGGAACATCGGTTCAATTGATTCTTGGCTCTTGTCTAAATTTGAACGAATGAGAACATTGAGTCGTTGAGTTGATACAACTAACTTGTCTCTTGGCAGCTTTTCAGCGTTTTCTACAGGCGCTCTACGGTTGGAAAAGTGCTCGACACTGAAAGTGAAAGACACGTTACGAACCGAGTGATTGATACGAGCTTTATCTATAATTCTCGACCAAGTAGCTTCGTTACTTTCCTTTCATGCTTTCCATATACTTTTACGACTTTTTAATACTTTAGCTTTGGTATTCCTACATTTCTTTTCTACATTTCGAACGTGTACGTTTCCGAAGCGCAGACGCTGTCAGAGTACAAATAGCAAAAGCACAGACACTGAGGTAACGCGATAAGAAACAAAGCGAAGTTGAAGCTGTAGGTTTCAAGTTTGAATTTCAAGCACGAAAACGGTAAACTTGGTAGCTGAACGTAGACCGTTAATTATGTTCGAGGATTCTTGACAAATTTTCAAGCTCGATTTCGAGCTGCCACTTTTTATCCTCGTTGGGAATTTGCTCGAGTCCGGTTCCTTCTCACGATTATCGGAGAAGCATGCGCGACGAGGAAGTGCACCGAAATTCAGGATCACGAAGCAGCGATACGTCGAAACGCTGCAGTTTTTTCCAGTCGCTTTTTTCTTTCTTTTTTTCTGCGCGGCACGTGCTGCCGTGTCGCGCGGCAAACACAAGGAATGCCGGGACTAATAAAGGACGGGACGCGTTCGCCGACTCCGGACAAGTCATTCCCGAAGGCTGTCACGCTCCGCACGAAGCGTGAGAACGAAAATGCACGCCTCGAATCGACATTATTCTCACGTTCATCAGAGCAGCATGAACGAGACGGGAGCGAGTTGGACGCGAAATTCGAAAGCACGACGAGCCGCTGTCCTGTGCAAGTCCCTTGCGCGCGATGATCAAAAATTTACGTCGCCAACGCGAAGGATGTTCCCTTTCGAGAAACAAAATACGCTGGATGATAATCGACGTCGCGTTAACGAGATGGGAAAATCTTGCGAAAGTGGAATTTGTTAGTTAATTTTGTTTCTAGCAATGTACAAAAGCAACGATAAATATGCTGTTTTAATAACCCGTTAATTAATTAAATTTGAATACGTCGCGGGAATAGAACGATCTACGAATTTATCGTAATACTTGGAGCTTCCATTTTCATAGAAATAAACGCGAACTTAATTTTACTATCTGCGATAACAGCACAATTGTCGTTCCCATGTCACAGATTCGCGTGAGAAAAGAATCGTCCCGTAAAACGACAAAAATTTGCATTCGTCGCCGCACGCGTCCAAATTGTCAAATAAATCGTCCGCGTTTCGAAGATAGCAATTTACCAGAATATCATTTGCCGATCTATCTCGGCACGTTTCCATTAAAATTACCGCAATTTCGCGTCTACGATCGCGAAACCTAAATCCGGTCAGAAATTCCCTATTAGCCCGCAGTAATTAATTTCCACTCTGGCGAGCAGAAAACCTAACGGCCGAGCAACGATTATGTTAACGGGTTAAATAACGCGCGATACACCCAACGCCGGAGAGAAACCTCGGCATAAAAAGCTAGATAGAACGACTTAGAAAGGCCTGCTGCGCGGTTCTAGTCTCCTGGCAGGTTTATGGCCGAAAACGTAATATCGCGATCGATGAATTATTTTCATATTATAACTCCATCAATCCCGTTTTCACTGGCACGATGTATCTCTACCGTTTATTACATCTGGTCGGCGACATCCTTCTTGCGACGTCCGTGCACGTACATTTCGTCCAGAAATTTACCATCTGGGGCCACCTGCTTTCCTGATTCTTGTTTACAGCGACTGGCAATTTCGTAGGGCAACAGCCAGCCGTACAGCGTTTACAATAGTTACACGAGTCCTGTCGAACGACATACGCTTACAATATGGGCGGACTCAGAATTCGACTGAGAAATTTATGCGACGCTTTATAAAAGTCGGACAGGCTTGGCGCCTTTTCCGAACACTTCCATCTCTGTTCTAATACCCTGCTGCTTCGACACGCTCCAATGATTTCGGGGAAATCTTTGCCGCGTGCCAGCCACGAACCCGGAGCCTTGGATTTCGGGGTCCTCGACGTCCCGTGATCTGGCCCAAAGCGACTTCTTCGCCTTACCTGCTCGCCTAATCGCCGCGCTATAGAATATTGACTTTTGACTGTCAATGACACCGATCGTCATCGACTTCAATCGATGCTTCCTATCACCGCATTCTTTCAGACGCGCGGCAACCATCGGTGTCCTTCGAACGTGAAAGAGAATTTCCTTCTACACTCGCGTGCAACTTGACGACGAGCTCGCTTCAACGTGATACGCACGCGTTTCCAAATACCGCGCGCGTCTCGTTACGCATCGTAACAAGTAGCCCGAGTCGCCTGTTAAACTCGCTTAAACGCGCTTACGAAGGAAATCATCGAAGGTGGCAAAAGGCTGCCAGGTGCGTAGCTCGAGGCCGTTCGAAACTCATGGGCGGAGCAGCAGTGGCAGGTGTCGACCGTGGCAAGTAAAAGAAAGCCGGTTTAACCCAGGCGAAAGATTCAGGCACCTGCGCTGCCCATCCTCCAAGCTCTCCTGTTAGCCTGATCAAAATGGTACCAGATTCTCCACAAGTGTTAACCCTTTCGCCAGCCGACGAACCCAGAAAGAAGGTCGACTTGTTCGCTCGGTGGCAGGTGCGGCGATGACTTTCTCGCACGAAAGTGAAAGAGACAGGCAACGACCGAGACAGGCCGAGGGATAAGCGGAACGAGGAAAGTCGCTCGTGCTCGACACATCTCGGCGATCTCATGGCAGCCTGGTCGGTGGTCGTCGAAAATTAACCCTTTCTCTGACGCGGAAACCGCGCTCGTGGCAACGACGAAGGAACCAGCTGGCGGATTCTGCGAGCCTGGTACTGGGTCTTCGATTAATTCGTGTTTACAACGTTCTTCACGCCTTCCCGCGAACTTTAACGGGCCATTAACGCACGCCGATCGACGTTTCCTAATGTCACGTGACTCGTCTTGATCCGCGCGCCTGTAAATCCGGCTCGTTCCTTTTTTCTCGCCCTTTCTGACCGACGCGCCCCGACACCGTGTCCTTCCCTCGAGATCATGCGATCCTGTTACCTGGAGGATATAAAATTTCCGTTAGCGTGATTTTCAAAGACCGTGGCGGACTGGCGGGACTACGAAGGATTCGCGGGTTATTTTGTTCTTGCTCTTTGCTACCCTGGTAGCCACCCGAGTAGCTGCAACAAAGATGGCGAGCGTTAAGTCACGCGTTAGCGAAGATATTCCCACACTTTGCACACGTCTTTTTGGAACATGCGCAGCGTACATAATGTACGACTCTGCGTCATAATTCGCAAAATTTTCTTCTTACCATGCGCACCTTCCGTAACGCGAAATACTTTGACTTGACATTTTGTCACGGGAAGAGCGTATTTAATATCGATACGTGGTGCGTAAAAGACATTTTCGTGCGACTGGCGCGTGTTAGGGCAAGTTGGCATGTTGTAAGTCGTAAAATACGCGCGAAGATGTATCGCAATTGTTGGAAGATTATTTAGGAAAATAATAATCGAGGTTGTTCCCGTTTGGTATTTAGCTGCTCGCGTGTTAGTAACGTGCACGTGTCGATGCAAAGGAACTTGAAAATGTTGGTACGAAAGCGTAGACAGATATCTGTGTGGCGGCTTTGTGGATCGTAGACGAGTCTCGAAATTGACGCAGGCGGTCTAGCAATTTCAGGCGCTTCCTTCGCGTTTCTAAGATCCTGATACTAAATATTCTGTTAATTTATATTTAGAACGTTTTTGAATGTTAAAATCAATAGCTGGCTATGAGTGCTGCCAATACAACTGGAAAATTGATCGAACGTGATCCAAGCTTCTCTCCCATTTCTCACATTAAAGTGCGAACGTATAAAAATATAAATATGTCTTTGCAATATCGAGATCGAAGCAGAGAAATCGTTCTAACTCTACAGGGTAACGGAACGCCTTTTTAGCAAATAACGAAAAGCCTCAATTTTCAATTTATAATTATATAAATATAACGATATAAAATGTCTAAAATACTGGTAAGGTAGATCCCATAGATACGGCACGTCTATGTGAAAACGTAGTCTATGCCACGCAGCTTGTCTAGGATTCTGGATTATATGGTCTCCTAGTCTCCAAGCGTATCTAGGTAGTGAGATTCTCTTCACTACTCTTCTTTCTTGCTGCATGCGTGCATCATGCTTGAGCGTGTAACTAGAAAGAGACGTAAAACGACGTAAAAATCGTCGTTATCAAAATTTGCTATTAAATATTGCTCTGTTGGAATTTATTTTCTCGTAGAACTCACCCTGAGACCACCAAAATCCGATTTTTTATCATGTTTTATTACATTGTTGTTAGTCATTTCTTTGTACAAACACGATTTATATATATCTGTGCGTGTGTGTGTAATATTCTGAAAATTTACGTATCCAATGTAGAAATGTAACATTGTCCAAAATTATTAGTCGAGCAACATTCAGAGCCGATTCTTAATATTTAAAAATTGACTCGAATCGTTCCTTTTCCTTTCTTTCTTTTATTTCCTTCAGTTACAGTTAATTCTTTTGAGCAATAGCTTAAATTAAATAGTTAAATTTCAATCATAATTGATAGTTAATTAAGTTACATTTAAATATTAAATTAAATTAAATAGAATAGATTAAATTAAATAATTACTATTAAAAGCGCTGTTATATCTTTTCTTTTATTTTCATTAACCGATAGACACAATATAAGATAGATAATAGATATTTTAAAATTTGCGCTTTAAACGATAATAATGTCAATGCTTCTAGGGAAATTTAATACTCAAACTTCTAAATATCACGTATAATATTTGGCATGAATTTTTAACTATTAAAAATTAAATTCCTTCGTTCGTCGCGTAATAGAAAAACGATGGAACCTGAGTGGCACGATTCGCGCGTGCCCGCAGCTTTCTAAGGACACCTGTAACTTCCTCCAGGATCAGGACAAGCCAGGACCTAGCTCCACGCGTCTTATGGTGCCCTAGCAGACTTGTTTACCAAATTGGTTTCTTTCCACACGAAGGTCAAGCGAAAGGGTAAAAGGGAAGGAAGGTGAATATTATACCTGAACCTCCTAATCGCAAAAAAACAACGAGATAATTAGACTGACTCATTAACCTCCGCAGACAAGTAAATAATTCAAATAAGAAATCAGTTTTTCCAGGTGTCGTACGAAGAATAATTAAGATGGTTAAACATTAATAAATATCGTTAATCTAGGTTTTGAAATTTATTTTTATTTTATTTGTATTAGTATGAGAAATTTGAGGCCGTGTAAGAATACATATGACTCGATGAGAAATTTAGAAATACGAAGGTTTTAACAGTGCTTTGTATACAGAGATACTTTTAATTTTTTCTAAACTTTGCACGAGGGAAGAATTTCTCATCTAATTAAGATGATGCGAAATATAATTTTCTCCGCGTTTATAAAAAGAATTATTTCTACGATATAATTAATTCTCGTTGCCCGATGTCGAACTCAGCGGATATTAATTTTATTTGCTGCTGTATCGACACTGAGCATCGTTTCTAATTTCTAATTTCTAAAGAAACAGAAGTCCGCGCATTCTAATGTAGTTAGCCATTTTAATTGAATGAGCGAAGAAGCCAAGCTTCACGCCCTTAATACCTTCCGTTCCGCATTCTAGAACGCAACTTCCAAACGCCTTATGCTACCCTATAAGGTCTGTTTACCAGTTTCATTTCTTTAAATAGGCGTGAAACTACAAATTATAAGGGTCGGGTGGCTATCTGCCAGACCCTCCTTTGTAGATTTTAGGCTTTCAACGCTTCGCTGTATCATGTTTCTCTGTTAGGCAAGTCGCCAGTAGTCAGATTTCTTGTGGACAGTACCGTAAGCGGCAAACGTTGGATCCTTAGCAAACAGAAAAAGCTACACTGACTTGAAATTGTTTTCGAAATTCCATTTGTTTCGATCTTGAGCGTACAATGATCAGAATGCATGGCGAAAATGTTTATTATTTGCGCCGATATGCTCGAGATTCATCAGCAAGAGAATTTGTAAAAGAACAGGTAATTAGTCGTTCGTTCATATTTGCAACCACCGTAAAAGCAGCAAGCAGTGTCTCTTCGTTCCGTAAGGGAAGACTGCAGTTAAATATTGAAAATGGAAGAAAGTTTGCGTGATCGATTAAAGAACAACGACACGCGTTGCACGTAACGATGCGCCCAAAAGCAGGAACTTCCAGCTACGTTATGCTACCCGGCTGTTTGAATTCTGTTTAGTGATCATTTCCTTAAATGGAGAGCCCTGCAGGTTCGGAGGGGGATCCCAAATGCCTAGGGCGAACTTTCTTCCTCATGATCTCCTAATCTCCGAGACTAACAAACCAGTGAGACACATCCTTCAAGGATCTTCGCGAACGTACTTGATAAAAATTTCTTTTTTTAAAATGCCAAACCGGTTTCTTGTTTACGTCCTGGGACACGCGTTGCAAGGAGAACAGGTGTCCGTGCGTCGAGAAACCTGTTCTGCCTACTACACGGCGCACTCTGAATACGAATGAATGGCTCTCACGAAGGCAGGTCGATGAATCTTTTTGGAAATAACTGAATATTTCTGCTGTTCGTTAGCGGAGCGAATTTTTAGTTAGTGAACTAAGCTGGATCGAAGGAAACGAGGTAGAATCTTCATTGCCGGAGCACTCGGTGCTGTCTATTAAGGAATATCTACTATATCTTTGTAATGGTATTATTAGAGTTAATTTCGAGGTGGATGACTTTTGGACTATTGCCATGTCGCAACGTCGAACAGAAGAACTTGCTCCACGTGATGTACTTCGTTTTGCATTTCCTAACAGTTCTGAGAACTTTGGTCGAGTGGGAGCTACTCGTTGGGTTCAACAGAAACTTCTTTTTGGTCCATTGTTCATAGCGAGATTGATCTGAGCTTAAAATGAAGTCAAAATAGAACTCGCGTTTATACAAACCTTTTGCATTACTCTTCATTGCTTCTGTTCACTTGTAAAGTGCCTGCCACGTGTTATCAGACGCTATGTATACGTGTATAAGTATACAATACGGAAATTTCATTTGAGGTAAAGATAAAGAATGACGGTTTGAAAGTTTTCATTGTTCTTGTACCTTCCACCTACTCCTGAAGTGGCTGCCGCGTCTTATGAAACATCTCGCATGCAAACTACAGGCTTGGGCAAATTTTATTTAAAATAAGAATGAAGAATGACAATTTCAAATAAAGAATCGACAGCATGAACAAGTCAAACAGGACACATGACTATATGAAAACGTTTTTCATCGTTCTCGTGCCTTCTATCTACCGCTGAAGCGGTGCCGTGTGCTATGGAACACCCTGTACACGTAAACATGTAGCGAAAAGCGGAACCCGCGAGGGGGTGGGTTCGCGCCACAAGCTCAGACAGCGGTCGACTTTCTGCGACTTCATGCAGTCCTGGTGCGACAAGCGCCACGCGCCTTCGTTGTTTTCCCACGAGCCCTTGTCGAGTTCTCACGCGAGCACGCTCGTGCTTCCGACGTCTCCTCTGCTATTTGCACGTGTCCGCGGAACCCGTCCGAAAAATGAAAAAAGAGAAACCAGACAACCAGACGTACAGACGACCACGGAGAAAGGGAACAAAAAGCGAAACGAAGGAGAGGCGATCGTCGCCCTTCGCGACGACTTTCTCGAGTCGGATGAAACCCTGGCAAACCCGGTGCTGCGATTCTCGCGTCTCCGAATAGACTCTCCCACGGTGCGATCCCGTGGGAACGATTTAATTGGCCGAAGAATCAAGACCTCGTTCCGAGAGGATACCTTCTTTATCTCTTCTTCGTCTTGTTCCCGTTTTTCGTTTCCCTTGCCTGGCCCTTCCAGCTTGGCCTCGTTAACTATTAAGGTCGCTGCGTAAATTCTGTCCGGAGTATCTCGTAGATGTTTCCACAGCGACTCTCAGGACGTCGATGTGTGTATATTGTCAATGTCTCGGTATTCCCACCGCGTTAATATGCGCGTAAGGTGTTTAAAGGGACCATCTGGAGTATTGGACGTATGTCGCCGGTATAAAACTGGCAATTTTTCACCCCAGAATCTTGAAATACGTGTTGACAATACAGCTCGTTAAGCTACATACTAATAGGCGTGTATTGGCTTGTCCCAAAAAGATTCTTTCGCTTTACGAGGAAATAATAGACACACGGTATATAAATTCAGTAAAACGGTATAAAAGAAAAAATGCTGCGCGTCTATTTCCTTATGAAAGGAAAGCAACTTTTGGAACAAGCTAAATATATCGTTCGTCGGTGGAACCTTTACAAATTCACGTTTCGTTTGGGTCGCGAATTTCTATGCATGTAAATTGCAAACTGCGGAGGTACGTAGAATGCGTATAACATGTAAAAATATTCAAATTCAAAGTATAGTATTCGTTGTAATATTTGGTGGGTAAAATAGATCCCTGCTCAGCTCCCATATCTTTTTTCGGTTCTTTGGTGCTTTGGTTCGGAAAAATAGGAATTTGCATGAATATCAGTAGCCTGCCTTGTGTCTGTTTTACGAGAACTTTCCTTCTGTCGCGCCCTTACAACCTCAAAATTAATTTACTCTTGACGACTACGGTGAAAGGATCGCGTTAATTGTGGCACCATAGCAATTCGTTTTAGCGCGTTCATCGTTCTCTTATTTTGGGTATGAACGCGGTAACCTAATAGCAATGTTATAGCGGTCTTTAAATCCTCCAACCCTCCGTATCGAGTTTCGACCTGACGCTGGAATCCTTGGGAATGGAACTCGCTCGATCGTAAAGCTCCACCCTTATCGAGATTGCTTCTCGTGGCTTGTAATTGGACCAGACGTGGATTCTATTGATTAGGAGAGAATATGTCTGCAATATATTTAGAAGACCAATAAGGACCGATAGGAAGCTGGTAAATAGCATACCTGTATGTATAATGAAATTTCGTGCAAGACCAACAGAAACGTGGAAGATTTGACATTTTCTCTAACTTAATAATACCAAAAATTCGTACGTACAAGTCTGGCAAGAAATAATTTGAATTTTTTAGCGAAACCTGACCTCTTTTTTAGAGAACCTTCCACTCTGCTCGCATCGTCGTCATTGATAAGCGCGTAATTGCAGGGACATGCAATTGCTGCGACCTTAACCTTCCCAAAAGAAAAAGAAAGGAAAGAAAAATCTGAGACTTTGCTATCGACAGACTTTCGTTGTTCGTACGCCGTCAGCCGGCTGAACCCGACGCGCGCCCTTTGAACTTGAGGTTCGCCATTCGAAAGGACGATCACGCTCGGCACGTGACAAAAATGTCAAGGATGATCTGGTCGGCTCGCCGCGTCTCGCATACTTTCTCACGTGTCTGGTGCATGATTCCCGAACGAGGCACGGCCGATTCCCACAGGCTAGCTGGTCGAAAGCGTGAGACAAGTTCGTCCCTGGAAGCAGCGGACCGATCTGCTTCGGTAGTAGGCGTTCAGGTCTGGAAAAGAGTTGGGCGCGCGTCGTTTCTTCTTCGTCGTCTCGCACGATCTCGACGCTAGGGAACTTCCCACGGGACACCGTTCCCAGGGAGTTGCCGGCCAACCGAGAAACGCTGTTCCCATGATCGTGGGAATTCGAACGACTTCAGGGGAAACAGATTCCCAGATCGACTAGGAGACCAGAGAAGCCAAGCTGGTCGACGAACGCCCTACCGATTTACCCCTTGCGCGCTTTCCTCGCTCCATCGACCTGCCAACACGCCGCTCCATCCTCGAGGAAGATTTTAGCCAGTCAACCGCGGGATTTTGTTTAAAAAATCCCTCACGAGGTGCGTGATTAAAACGAAGCAACGCACGTGCTGCTATCGTAAACCTTGCGAAAGAGGTTAAGCAGAACGAGGAAAGATTAGATTTTTATTCGATAAAAAATTAACGATTCGTTGTGGACAAAGGTATTGTTGTTAGAAGCTTGAAAATTGGCAAAAATAAAGCAAAGTACACGAAACGATTGGAGGAACAGCCGACAGACGCGGCAAAGCACATAAATGGGGATGCATTGGGGAAAATAATCAACTCGGTTTATGAAAAACAGAACCGATATACCGAAGAGAATAATCAAACGATTCAACTGTCTTTTATAAAGTAGATGATAGTTTTGCTGGAAGTATAAGGGAAACAAACCGCTAAATGTCATTTATATTACTCTTCATTATAATTTTTAGTTTACATCGTCGTATTCTACCCGCGCCACCTTCTCGCAGCAACGTCATTGATGGACGTTCAGATCAGCTGGGAGAAGACTCGCTAACGATGTCGTAGGACGACTTGCATCCCTTTGATAGTCACCTGATACAAGAATCACCAAATTCAGCCTCAAGTTCAACATCTTCTCACGGGTTGGTTCTCACAGCAGCGGCTCGACGAGCCGCCGAAATCTCATTATTTTTTGTAGCAAAGCCATGAGAAAACGTGGCATGGGAAAGTGGCGGTTCTATACGTATCGAATGCTCGAACTGTTGGAGTGTGCGGCTCTGTATACGCTTCTCACGTTTTTGAAATGTGCCGGACAGAAGGAACGCCTTGCCAACCTGAATCTAATTTCGGTTTTATGGCCGTTTTATTAGGTGGCTATCCACACTTTGCCATCGTCTTCTCAGATTACAACTCGATTAAGTCCGAGTATTGGGATACGTAAACTGTTATTAGGATACAACATTAACATACATAACACACAAAATATAACATACAATACACAACATATAACAAAAGAACATACAATATGCTCAAAATATGTGTTAACATAAGACTCGTCAAAATGTAGAACTTAAATAAGAGAAACAAATTTTTACTGCAGTTCTGTTTCTTCAGTTATGTTCGTCAAAGTATGAACTTACGTGGATCGATTATTATTATTATTAAATTATGTTAATCGCCTGTTTCTTAATCCATTCAAGAAATCTGAAACCCTCTTTTACACCGTCAATTAAAAGCTCTTCAGAATATTTTCACTAATTTCAGTTTCTCGTATCATTGAAAATAATTCGTCGCTAAATTAATATACTCAAGAAATCAGTATGAAAGCCGCATAAACAAGACAATGGAGAGATGGAGTAATTGAAGCTGCAACTCAAATGCCAACCACCATGACAAATATCATAAATTAATAAATTAATAAATATAAATACGTAAACGAAAGTGGAAATAAAAAATTGTATTTCAGCAAAAGGATAATAAAGACACAGTACGTAGAGATCTATAGGCATTGGCATAGGTAAGCGATACGTATAAAACGTAAAGAAGGTTAGGGTTGATCTAAGCGATGTGTTTAGAAGCATCCGGCGAACATGTTGAAGTGGTAGTTCTCCTAAACCAGTGGAGCTCGTACTAGGAACGGCCTTGAAATCTCAAGGTTGTTCTGAACCTACCAGACGAGCCTACTACCTGCTACTATAGCGGTATTAACGGGTTTTCTCCGCCCATTTACTTCTATAGTCATCGCCCACCGCATACTACTACTACTACTACTACTACTTCATTGATAACTCCGCATGAATACAAACTTTATTCCGCTCGATATATTTTTTAACGAGCTATATTTATATTTATGTAATACAAACTTTGTGTCAATCAGAGGAAATGCAATTTTGTTACGATATATATAAGCAAGCGTAATTTTCAGTCAAACGAAATGCTACTTTTTCATGATAATTTTTATGCTACTTGTTAAACATATTTACACCTATCAAAGGTATTTTAAATCGAAAATTCTAAAGTCTCATACAGAAACGTTAATTGGAATTAATACTACTACTACTACTACTACTACTACTACTACTACTACTACTACTACTACTACTACCACTACTACTACTACTACTGCTGCTGCTACTACTACTACTACTACTTCATTGATAACTCCGCGTGAATACAAACTTTATTCCGCTCGATGTATTTTTTAACGAGCTATATTTATATAATACAAACTTTATGTCAATCAGAGGAAATGCAATTTTGTTACGATATATATACGCAAACATAATTTTCAGTCAAACGGAATGCTACTTTTTCATGATAATTTTTATGCTACTTGTTAAACATATTTACACCTATCAAAGGTATTTTAAATCGAAAATTTTAAAGTCTCATAGAGAAACGTTAATTAGAATTAATTGATTACTTAGAATTAAATTTTCATTTGGAATTAAAATTGAGATAGGATCGATATCGTAATTTAAAGTTTTCAAAGCTCTCAATACCTGTACAATTTAATTTAATTCTATAAGAAGACGATAAACTCGACAGATAAATGCTATTAGCTATTTAGATTACGCTATTACGTTTTATCAATATTGATACGAAACTATGAAAACAACTAAGAGATGAAACATACTCGTCGTGAAATTATTAAATGATGAATAGCTAAACTTCTTACATCGAATTCAACTTTGCTTCGTTCTTAATTGATACTCGAGATAAAGATTTATGTTGCCTCAAACTACAAGAAAAACATTTCTACACAAGAGTTCTATATCATAGAAAAGAAGTAAAAATAATGAAGTAACAACGATAAAGTATCTTAGATAAAATTCCACTTTATTTCGTTCGTAATTATTACTCGAAATGAAGATTTATAACGCTTCGTGGTATAAGAAACATACTTCTACGATAAGCATATGTTCTACATCGCAACAAAAAGACAAAAATGACAAAGGATAATGAAATCATTTTTTAAATACGATAGAATAGTATTTTGATAAAATTCTTTTTTATTAATATCAGTTTATATATTATACACTGAATATTCGACGTTGCGAAATTTTTGCTAACAAATAGCGGACCATTGGTCTACGAATATTTCATGGAAATATTAATCTGAAAATCTTATAGCAGACAATTATATCAAACTTTGAAAATTATTATTAAAAATAAACATGGATAGCATTATATAGATATATAGGCCGTAGGTGTATGACATAGTAACAACATTCCATCGTAGCTTCGTTCACAGTACACAGATCCTTGTTCACGGTCATTCTCTCCTGCGTAAAATGATTTTTGCCGTACGAAGCTCACGTACCCACGGCTCTCACACGATTCTTGCATTATTCAGACCCCTTTTGCAGCCTGTTTGCTTGACCATGCGTAATCATAATGGCACAGCACGTGCTGCGTATCGCATCAAAGTTTTGTTAATATTCTCACGCTCCTCAATTGCTTGCTTGGCTGGTAGATTGCGTAAGGGTAATCCAAGTGGCTGTTTATTTAAGATTATCGTTCGATAACTCAGAAACTTCGTCAAGTAGCTGTGTATCTATTTGCGTATATCGAGGATAAAAAGTGTTCGAGAAGGTTGGAAGAAGATTCTTTGATGAAAACAAGTTACTAACATTATATTTTGTTTATGGCTTGGCCATTATGGCTTTGTTTTCGAGAAAATCGACTTTGAATTTTCGCTCGATTCGCGTGCACTTTATCGCGTCTCGTTATAACGGATCTCACTGTAGATCGTTGTCTCGATGGAAAAATTAAAGAAAAAATTTTATTCTATATTTCCGACTTTTTTCACGTAGAATCACCCCCTTTCCGCTTCTACCACCAGTTACCAACCACCCTATATATTATTTGACTAATCAATTTCTGAATTTTTGTTAAGGTGAGAATTTACGTAAAATCAGACGATGATTTTAAATGAAATTTTGAAACTGGTCATTCCACCGGACCTGGTAACGTTAGCGTTAAATAAGCAAGAAGCGACTCATGTCGCGCTAAACTGGTTAGAGAGCGCACGTTAAAGTGCGTTTACATGTCCTGTTCACGTTTCGTACGTACGAAACGTCGCGCTCCCATCGCCTGGGAATCATCGATGTTTCCCATACCCAAGCGTACGCGCCATGGCATTCCTTGTTCCCACCGTAAAATCGTTGTGAAAGCAAACAGTTCCCAAACCGAGTCCGTGGGACCGATGTCCGATGGCCGCCGCGTTTCCATTTCGATCGTTCGCCTGTTTCGCACGATAAACGTCGCGTGGAATTAAATCGAACACACGCTCGTTTACCGTTTCCTGCCGATCGGCCAGAAACCGAATCGTGGCATTCCGATTATCCGTAAGCGGACAATTAGATTGCCAACGATATGTTTCGATTTTTCATCGTATTCAAAGAAAAACCGACGAAATCTTTCGTGTAAGTTCTTCCGTCGAAGTGGCGAAAAAAATGAAATTTTCTTTTCGAAGCGTGTCTTTTGTTGTGAACAAATATAAACTCGATGTTAGTTTCGCTACCTTTTCGTTCTATCCGCTGTTCTCTTTATTCTTTGATTACTTCTATTCATCTGTTAGATACAGCATCCACTAACTATAATAAATAAATATAATACAAGAAATATTTAGAATTCAGATTGATATTAAGATGCAAATTATTCGTTATTTTCTTCGCAGAAGTTAATCGAAACGGAAAATCTGTTTTCTCTTGCATATTTTATGAACCGATGCAGTATTATTAGACTCACACTGTGCATTATCATAATCCAAAAACGTACGAGTAACGCAATAAATATGTTCTTCTCGTACGTTACCAACGGTAAGCCATTGGTATAGTATTGCAACAAGATAAAAATAATGAAATAGCTTGTTTCAAACATTCTCATTTTCCCGCCTTTATTTCAAATAAAATTTGCTCGCGACTGCAACGTGCGTCGCGTCGCTTTACGCTCGAAAAGCGGACGCCATCGCTGCCGGACGTCCGCTTTACGCTCGAAAAGCGGACGCCATCGCTGCCGGACGTCGATTTAGGAATTCCAAGGCGAAGCCAAATATTAGGCAACCCGATCCACCTTCGGGTTCTTCTCTCCTGATCCATTTTAACCGAATGCGCCACTTATCTAAGCGTCCGAAGGCAACTTCTTAACCCACTTTTCAGGTCCACCACCTCCACGTTCGCCATACTTGCCTGTCAGTTTACTTATTAATTTAGATTATGTCGTACAAGAGCTAATTGCCACGAAACGTTAGACGGTTAAACGAACGAAATTCTTACGCCAGCGATCTAACCAGCAACGCATCCAGGCCTGTTTAAAATAAAATTCTCTACGATCGGCAAGTCGAACGTCATTTTCATTAAAAACATGATGGTCTTGTCGATAAGTTTCTACATGTATCTATAAAGAAACGGGTTGTATATTAAATAGGGAAAAGTGGTGGGGAATTATTTTAATTCATTCGTCATGATAAGAAGTATATCGAATAAACCAGTATAATTTCTATTTGAGAAATTATACGCGTGGTAATAATATTTGTAGCGTATAATCGCATATATAAATTGTTTGTACAATGGAGATTTATAGTTTACAAATTATGCTCTTGGAAAATATATAATTTAGAAATTATTTTATCGTAATGCCCGAATAGAATGTAATAATTCTAATTGTATCAATAAAATGAATTATCAAGGTGAATGTCAATATATTACAAGAATCAAATATTTATGCAATTATGATATTTATGCAATTTAATGTCTCCAAAAATATAACTAAACAACTCACATTCGTAGCATCTAACTACGTTCCAAATAATAACACAAATATTAAAGTAATAACGCGAGTACGTATCTTACGTTGAATATTCTGCATTATTTTTACACCTTCGAATTTCTCATCTATAGATAAATAAAATCTGCGATCCACTCAAAACACTGTATTTAAAGAAACTGAAGAAAAAGACTCAAGTGGAAGACTCACGAGTCGTTTCCTATTGGTCGGCGAGGATTTGGAGGGGTCATGGATTCCGACGAACGGGGTCTGGTTGCCTAAAATCTCACGATTAAGTCGGACAGGGAACCCGAACTCACTCACGAACCTTCTGCTCTCCTAATAAAGTGATACAGTTTATTGGACTTCTTCAAATCGGAATGCGGTGTGAGTGACACGATTATCTTCTTCGGGGAAGCATCTGTCGCTCCACCAACTTCTTCTTGTCATTGTTATTGACAAAAAGTCATTGAGGAAGCCGAGTATAGTATTGACGATATACTTGCGAGACGCGTGCTGGCACGTGCGTTCCTTTCTATGTATCTATATATACGTATATATGTGTGTGTTACTTAGGCTGAGACCAACCAACTGTATTTTTATACTACGCTGATAGACTCACTATGCTTGGTCGGCAAGTGCCAGCCGAGTGGGCAGAAAAAATGTGTCGCAGAACCAGAGTCGAGTTCCGCGTGAGTCACTCAGAGAACACCTCTTCAGTTTAGCTGACGCGTGCCTTTTTTTGTGTTTACATAGTAGCTCGTAAATGTGTTCGAACGTACATAGAAACTTTTTATACGAGTATATTAGGCGCGTAAAAGGTTTGTTGAAATTTCGTCGACGCCAGGAAAGTCTCCTTTTGTATGTCAGTTTAACGCTCTGGCGAATATTATTCCGGTGTATATAGATATATTTGATAAAATGTACATTTTACAAGAATGGAAAAAGAACTGGCGGAAGTTTCAATGATATACTAAATATAAGTCAGAATACAAGCGTGCTGCCATAAACACAGTATAATGTCCGCTTTATCTGACGCACAGTGGATATGAAGTCACAGTATAGTATAGTAATGACGTCAATTCGATCGACGTCACGTATAAAAGATCCACGAGAAGCTTGGAATTCACTTAATCGCAATACGCATCGGTTATACGTACAAAATGCCAGATCGAAACGTTTCCATCTCTTATTTGAAAGCTTCCTAATTTACCAGCTGCGAATAGCTAGCGAAAGCTATATTTTAATAAGACAAAGATTGCCCATGTAATAATTTATATATAGGCACTGTTCACGATGACAAAAGAATTAGAATAATTCTGCAGATGATAATAGAAGCTGTCGACGATTTAGGCGATATTTAAAAATGAAATAATTTTAAAGAAATCGTCTACGTGAAACTTTTCTAATTCGCGTGCATAATTAGTTACACTAAATGTAAATAAATTAGCATCAGCTGCGAAGTATAATTACATAAATACTGTCAACATCGCGGATCATTACAGATGAGGATAGATCAGCAAGAGAAATTGGAAAAAGAATATGTAATTTGTTATAAATTATTTAGATGATCTCATAAATTATTTATCTGTTAGCTTCACCAATGAATTAAATCAATATTAACCAAAATCGACATTATCCACGGAACCAACTATCGTCAATCGCAAATATATCACGCAAACAATGTTTCAAATTTATCGTTCGCACGCGCCTTATATCCAAAGGGTACAACCAAGTACCTACTTTATATTTGAACACACCGAGCGTCAAATATCATTGAAAATCATTTCCTACCTCCCGCCCGCCAAAAGAACGTCTCCACTCTTAACTAAAATATTTCCAATTGATATAAAGAAGCATACAGAAGCAAAAAGGCGAGCGGAAGGGCAGGACAGTCGAAGAGGCCATTGCCGCACTGCCTAAAACGGCACCAGAGTGATCCTCTTGGCAGATTCTGCGACCCTGGTAAGGCTGTCAGCCAGGCTCATTTTTTCTCGGGACAGCCGAAAATTATTATCCATAGTCGAAGGATAATGGCCCTCGATGTCCTCCAGCTGAGCAAGCTCGATGGCGAGAAAGCTCGCTCGGTTTGTTGCTTTCCTATTACAAAGTGGTATTTAACTCGCCTATGGCAGGTCACGTGGGTGAAGCTACTCGAACGTGTCCGATCGCGTGCCAAGTCCTCGGTTTCTAGTCGCCTAATAAAAAAATAGCCGCATTATCGATCTTCTGCCGATCGACTTTATCGTCACGGTTCGAGGTTGACAAGCATGGGGACCTCTGAGACGACTATGCTGGCCTGATCCGTGTCTCCTGTTAATATACATATCTGAGATGAACGTACGAATTCGCTTCGCTTGTGAGCGAAACCGTCAGTCAGCCACTTGCTGCTCGAAAATTGTCTCGGATGAAATTTCATCCGACACGAATTTCGTTGCAACGTTATCGCCTCGTTAACGACGCCGTCGCAGTGCTGTTTACAATTTTGTTGCTTTCCGCCTAATGGGATTTACGAAACGTCCTTAAGAAGTCATATTGTTGAGTCATATTTTTTATAAGCGGGCAATTTTTCACTTCATTAGGATATTTTGAGGTGATTAGGCTAATTACATGTTCTTGCTTCAATACCAATGTATTTTATTTATGGTTCTTGAGTTGGGTAGGTATTTCTGTCAGCCTTCTGAACCAAAGTATTTACAACCATAACATTAATTATTAATTGGTTCTATATAAGATATATTGACGTCATGTCATCTATCTTTGCAAAGCTCGTATTTTTCGCTCTATCGAATCAATTGCAATTATATTTTATTCAAATAATTGTATTTATTCATAGCCAGCGAGTAGCGTAGAAATTAGAAAAATCAATAAAAATCGATTCATACTGAACGTTCAAAAAAGAAGAAGGCTTCCAATAAGGTAGATAAGAAACAACTAGGGTGACATTTCGCTCGTGGTAACATGACATCCTTTAAAAATGCCAATTTGTAGTTCTTTTTATCGCATATGTTTGAAACCTCGAACTTCCATTTCTGCTAACATGAATATATTTATATGTATACATATATATATATATATATAGATAGACGGATTACACTGTCAGCCTCGTCGTAGACAGGTTTCTAACTTGCGTAATAGAATCTATCACGGAAGCTATTCTTATCATAAATCTGCCGCCGATAGTGGAAGCAGCGTGTGTGTCGTCTTCGAAGGACGAATCGAACCCTAAAGAGTTGCACACGTGACATGTTAGCCTGTTCTTAAAACCAACCAAATTTAGACCGTTCAAAGGGAAAGGTCTGGAAGCAAACCCTGGCGAAAGAGTAGGGGATACGAGAAGATCGCCTCCATCTAATTTTAATTATAAGACACGCTATTTGACCAAGTGGACAAGTCAATAGTCCATGCCAGACTCAGAGGCTTCTGTTCGCCTGATAAGTGGTCAAACGAAAACATTTGTCAGCCAATGAAACGGAATAAATTATCCCTTTGGTACTCACCAGCGCGTACAAAGTAGCATTTTCCTTTCTTTTTTTTTTATTTTTTTTTTTTTTTTTTTTTTGAGGAGGGGGGTCATATGTTATACTTTGTTATCACTTCGCAGAGTGGTAATTAAATATGTTAATGGTAATTTAATATCGTTTCGAGGGGTAATCGGATAATTTCGGGAAGTTAAGTTGATTTTAACCGAGAGATTGTGTGTAGTTTATTTAACGGTGATAAACATTTCATAATTTTAGCTGTAACTCGCTTGATAATTTTATTACTGCAAAATAATTTCCCCATGGAAATGGAAAATGCCTCGTTTTACTGTGTACGATTTTAACGAATATAAAGTATCGATAAGTAATAACAACCTATGAAATTTTTTCGAAAATTATTTTTATATCTATATATATAATACAAAATTTCAAGCGTAATAACATAATTCATTTCATATTACACCCATTAAATTGAATATTAAACATTGCGAATTGTAAACTACAAATTGTAAAATCCTGTTCTGCGTTGATCGATATTTGCAACAATGTATACTTAACTGTACTATCGTATACGATATTATAATTAAACCGCGTATAGTATGGAAAATTTGCAGATGCAAAAATACACAGAAAGCACCTAATAATCGCGGAATATGGGAAATAAGCCACTGTCTAGAATATCTAACAGGTGTATAAGATACTAACAATAAGTAAAGCAATTTTCTACCTAGATTCTATATTTTTCATTACATCGATACAAATACGAATGTGCATGAATATCATCGGTCTAATTACAACTGTTTGTGCTTAGATACCATTTACGCGTAACGACTAACCAATCGAGGGAAATTGAATCGTTAATTGAAAGGGCCATTCTCTGACAATATTTACTGTCGCTCGCAGGTCGCCAATTGACGGTGTTCAATAGTCAATCGACTATTCAAGTTGGTGGTCGATGGAATCGCAACAAAGGCAGAGTAGAGAGGTCGTTCTTGGGCATAATCGCCGGTCTGGTCGTAAATGGCGCTCGAATTTTGGAACTCGCTGCGGCGAAGGATGGAAGAATTATCACCAGAGGAGATGTTCAGTTATTACCTCCAGGAAGTCTGCTGGACCGTGCTGCTCCGTTGCAGAGGATGCAACAGGTAATCAAATTTCCAACGATATTTTACGCAGTCGTTGGTCAGGGAAATTATGCACATGATGATAGATGCCTGGAAAATTAAACGTAGAGAAACCGAATATAGAAAAATTAGAAAAATACAGAGGATAATATAGTTGCTCACCTGATTTATAGTTATTTGTTTCTAACAAATTTGACGAAGATTTGTCTGGTTATTTAATTGAGTTGTTGTACTATCTTCTATTAATTTCGAGTCTTGCGATTTTCGTTAAAAGGATTACGTAAAGTATCGTAAACGACGATTATGTTTTACACGGAAAGATATTCTGTTTTCGAATTTTGTTTATGTCTTTTAACTAGTTATTATTCACTGATAAATCATTCGCTAGCAGTGTTATATATAGATATTGTCGTGCGTTTATAGCGCGTTCATCGGTACGTTATATAATCGTAATTAATGATCTGTAACATCAGTTTGTGTAAATCGTTGCGAAGTCCTGGGCTTAATTACGCTTACGAAGGGTTTACTCGTAATAACCGAATCCTATATTAGATGTATGAATATTAGAATATAGATATGGATAATAGAAATTGGTGATTCATAAAAATCTCTCTCTAGCAACGTACATAACTTTTACCGTGTGCTTTAATAAATATGAATATCACATTGAAGATAATGCTTCCACGTGTTCTAGTAAAATTAAACTGCCTTAAATTTCCAAAGTGAAACTGTATTTTACCTAATACTTTTAATAATCATATTGTTAAAAATATTTAATTACCTAAAATATTAATAGCCTAACCCAGACCCTAATGCTTGTAATAATAATATTGTTAAAAATATTTAATTAGCTGAAATATTAATAGCTTAGCCCTGATCCTAATACTTCTAATAATAATATTATTATTAAGACTATTATTAAAAGTATTGTTATTACTCTTACTAATATTATTATATGTTATTTAATAATAATTTTACATACTATTTATATACTATTGAATAATAAAATAATAATAAAATAGTAAATAAAAGCAAAAGTAACTATTACTTAACAATAATATTATTATTAAGACTATTATTAAAAGTATTATTATTACTCTTACTAATATTATTATATGTTATTTAATAATAATTTTACATACAATCTATATACCATTTAATAATAAAATAATAATAAAATAGTAAGTAATTGGTAAAAGTAACTATTATTTAACAATAATAATATTATTAAGACTATTATTAAAAGTATTATTATTACCTTTACTAATATTATTATATATTATTTAATAATAATTTTATATACTATTTATGTACTATTTAATAATAGTATTAATAATAATACTATTATTAAATAATATATAATAGCATTAGTAAAAGTAATTAGTAAAAGTAACTATTATTTAATAATAATATTATTATTAGTACTATTATTAAAGGTATTAGATATTTACAAATTGTTATCGATTATTCAACAAAAATTACGTAATTTACTTAATATTTTCTTCCTTCATATTAGCAGAAACAACGGTCCAACGCTCGAACGGAACTTTTTATTCAGTACGACGCAATAAATTTTCATATCTCTTTTCCACCGCAGACGCCGGCGTCCGGTTTCCCAGGCGTCATGGACGACCTCATATTTTCCGGTGCCGGAAGTGGTTGCGCCGCCGACGACGAAGACGAAGAATGCACGCCAATCTACGAGCCTGGTTCCGGTAAGTGTAAGTAACATTTCCAAAGGCCGTAAGTAATTCCTTCTGCACGCCTGCTCGCGGAGGAATTTCTTCTACGCGCCTAACTCCTCTTCTATCTACCACATATTCATATTTTATATATATATGTGCGTGCACGTTACACCAACTTCTGCTGCAACACGTATGACAAAGTTAATCGCACGATATTTTCTGTTTTGAGAGAGAACAATTACTCACTGGGAATTGCCAGTCACGCGTCCACAAATCGATCTGCTCGACGAGACAATCTCACCTAGCCATCCGATCATCTGGTCATCTGGTCCAATCGCATGTACATTTGCAAAATAATTTCCATCTCGATGTTATTGCTAGTCGCAGAAAGTTGCACCAGCTATTCCGAGCATCTACTAATTAAGAGACACGTTCGGAGATCGAGGAGAACAAAATGGGAAGAAATTGAGAAAGAACATAATTTCGCATGTGTGAACTGAAAATTAAAGCTGAATAGCCAAGTATACATATAGACATATAGTGTATACATATAGATATAACTAATTTTTCATACACGACGAACGAACTCGAACGTTACATCGTTCGATCGGTTGTATCGTGGCGAGTAAGAAATGTCCTCGCAGCTTTTCGATTCGATCCCTCGTTTTCGAGCTATTCACGAAAAATTGCTTTCTCGCTAGTGGTCGTTTGCCCGCTACGTTACTATATAAGAACGCAACAGACGACATCTATCGTGTAGTATGAAAGGAGAGACGTTTAGCACTCCCCTAGACAAGGATGGAACACATATAAATGGTAAGGCACAGGTCGCCTTTCGGTGGCTCTTACCAGATTTTTTTTTCATTAATTGCAACGCGATGCGACTAATTGTTCGACGTAAATTGAAAATGAGATTCGATGAGAAAAACGAGGAAGCTTGGATCGAAACGGGATTGAAATATAACGTTGGAAATTTGGTTTTGGTATCTCTTTTGTTCGACGATATTATTTATGAAAGTGCTATCGATCGTAGTTGGCAGATTTTTCGACAAATACGTTTTGCAAAGCAATTTATTTAAAATAGAAATGAAGAAATGAAATCGACGGAGGGACAATATTTTGACAGAGTTCGGCAACTACGGAATCTCTGTTATCTAATATATTATTTATGAAAATGTTATCGATTATAAATGTCGGGAATGAAATAAAAAACATCGATGTGACAAGTCGAGATGATAGGAATATTTCGTTATTTGTTTCATCGATGATCGTTTTCGCACTTGTTTATTTTTTCAAATACTGTGATAATTTATAGAAATCAATCATTTCGAAAGCGCAGAACTCTCGTCATATAAATTTATCGTTCTTGTTCCGAATGAATAATACTGATAAATTACTTGAAATATAAAATACACGACATTTTATCATAAACAGCAATGCTGTGCAAATGCAATTTCCACCGGCCCTCTCAACATCACGTACATCGACGTAACATTTCGTTAAATAATCTAACTGTCATTTTCAGTTATCCCGTCATTACGAATGGAAAAGAAACGCGCATTAAATCTGCCCATCGCTTAAACCCTCGATCAAACACGATTTATAATTATCTCGAGACAGACCTAATTATTTCAAACGTCGATTATACGTACATTCGGAAATATGTTTGCAGAAAAATATCGATAAACGCTAATTACTTATGATGTATGCGTGCAAACATTAGAATATGCTGCTGACAGCTTCTGCGGATTATTTTATCTCGTATGAACTTCCCAGATATGTTTTTCACGATTAATATGCTTCGTTGAATTAATTACACTGCGTTACGATAACTATATTCTTGGTAATACTCTGTGGTAAATAGCAAAATGCTATTTCAAAATATATCGGGTTGACAATTAAGTGATTGCTGATCTTGTAATTACCACCTAATGTCAAAATCAGCAATCACTTAGTTGCCAACAAACTAGTCACCTCGATAGCAAATTCATACCATCCATATCACAAAATATCCTCATTAAGCGATAACTATATTCTTGGTAATACTCTGTGGTAAATAGCAAAATGCTATTTCAAAATATATTGGTTTGGTAACTAAGTGATTGCTGATTTTGTCATTAGGTGGTAATTACTAAGTGATTGCTGATTTTGTCATTAGGTGGTAATTACAAAATCAGCAATCACTTAGTTGCCAACAAAATAGTTACTTCGATAGCAAATTCATATCACAAAATATCCTCATTAAGCGATAACTATATTCTTGATAATACTCAGTGATAAATAGTCAAATGCTATTTCAAAATATATTGGTTTGGTAACTAAGTGATTGCTGATTTTGTCATTAGGTGGTAATTACAAAATCAGCAATCACTTAGTTGCCAACAAAATAGTCACTTCGATAACAAATTCATATCACAAAATATCCTAATTAAGCGATAACTATATTCTTAGTAATACTCAGTGATAAATAGTCAAATGCTATTTCAAAATATATCGGGTTGGCAACTAAGTGATTGCTGATTTTGTAATTACCACCTAATGTAAAAATCAGCAATCACTTAGTTGCCAACAAAATAGTCACTTCGATAGCAAATTCAATCACAAAATATCCTCATTAAACGATTACTATATTCTTGGTAATACTCAATGGTAAATAGTCAAATGCTATTTCAAAATATATCGAGTTGGCAACTAAGTGATTGCTGATTTTGTAATTACCACCTAATGTAAAAATCAGCAATCACTTAGTTGCCAACAAAATAGTCACTTCGATAACAAATTCATATCACAAAAATTAAGCGGAGAATCGCCTCGCATAATCATTCGAATGTACCATAACGCAAACGAAATTGGCGATGAATTTTTTCTAAGAAATCGATTGCGAAAATATCGTCGATGAGATATATATCTCTGTAGGTGAAAATAATAGCGGAACCGAAAGAGGCCAAACGAGAACACACACGCACGAATGGGTTCGCATATCGCATGGCATGCCACCTTTTCGTCTTCATGCTTGCCCGGTTGTATCTTCGATTCATTTGCATATTTAGGATCCCTGGCTGGCGCCCCTCCTTTCTCTTTCCTTCGTCGACCTCCTCGTCTTCTCTGGCAGCCGGCTCGGAAATCTTCTCCGGCTGACTAAAAACTGAATTAATACGATCCCTTTAATAAGTCGACGCGCACCGATCGTCACGATATTACGAAAGCAGCTAATAACAACTAACAGCTGGCGCCGAGTAATTTTAGAAGCGCGATATTTCCAGCGATAATACCGAGTCACCAAGTATTTAAAGCATTGTACCACAGAAGAACGTATTTTTCTTCCTTTTCTTCCTTTTTCTTTTTTTTTTTTTTTTTTTTTTGTATATGGTAAAAGTAGATTCAATAATAAGAATTGTAATATTTAATCTACTTTATTATCTTTTACCTGTGCGTTTTTCATTGTGCATTTTACGTGCAGTGTTTTTTCGTTTGTTAATGTGGCGCATTTTCGAGGAAGCTTCCCGCGGGAAATTTTAAGCAATTCGAATTTACACGCATACGAGCGCGGTATAGTTTAAGGGGTTTTACTGAGAAAATTTCGCAAAGGTATCGACACAACGTTATGAAACATAATACAAATGTAATGTAGAAATTCGTCAATGATTAAATACAATACGATATGCGTTAATAATGACGATACGTGAAACAATATATTTCTGGAAATAGACAGAACGTTTCTAGAAATTGTACAATTGAACGAAAGGTTGAAAAGATAATTTCCAATGCACGAGATGAAACATATTCCTGCTGATAATCCTTAGACGTAGATTTCTGCTTTCAGAATAAACATCTTTATTATTTCACCGCGGTATTTGATAATAGTCTAATAATCCACTTGACAAAATACCATTTCTCTGTTTATTTTCTCGAGGCAGATCGAGTCCGCCTGTAATTAATGACTAACGTAACACAGCTTAAAGGTTAAAGCTATTTAGGGCCACGGTTATAAAACTTACCCTCACACTTGGTCTAAATTTAGAATTAAACGAAACGTCGATAAACATTTTTACGAGGACGGAAATTTTCCACCATGTTTTCATTTTCCATATAAATATACTCTGGTTTTTAACATATTTTCTAGTGTCGGTAGATTACGATAATATTCCATGAAATTAGAAACTACGCTTTCCTTCCAAAGCGATGCATAGTGTAAACCTGGAAACACAGTGAGTTGGAATATTCCAAAAAATATAGTCGAAATACTAAATGAATTATGCGTATGAATTATACGATTTAAAGATTGCAATTACGTCTTCTGTCTGAAATAATAAACAACGTGAACGCGCAAGTATGAAGAAAGGAAATGTTAAAATAAACCAGACCAAAGCGCCATACGAATCAACTATAGCTCACGATTACTCGTAACACGATATTCACATCATCGTTATATCTTTTGCTGCAACAATAGCGCGAATTACGTCAATTACACCCGTTCCAATTGTACCCTCGACCATTCGATCGTCCGATCCAATCGTCTCTCGAATCTTGAAGAAGAATAAAAAAAAAAAGAAAAACCTCTCCACTCACGGGTTTGATACAACCGATATCCCGATCGCCGGGTTAATAATATCATTATTCCCACTCGGAGCCCGTCGATGCCTGTCATCCATCGAGCCAGGATCAGCGCGCGTAGCCCGGAATGATATGGTTGAAAATGAAAAACCGACCACGTTCCCGTGGCAACCGAATTGAAAGCTGAAACGAGCCTGATATCGGCCAACAAAATTCCCCAATCAAATACGCATTCTATCTCCATTATCGGTCCTTTCCCTGCGCCACCGCCGCCAGCCCGGTAACCACATTTTCGTTTTCCGTTACACCGATGACGCAAACCGTGGCGAGAACCACGCAATCGTACGGAAATTATGCGAGCGTCGCATGCCATCCTACGCAATTTCAATAATCGTTAACCCCACTTTCTCTCTCCTTCTTCACAGACGACATAATAACGCCCGTCTACGTCGCGCCAACGAGGTCGCCGACGACGTTCAGGCCGAAGCATCACAAGGAGGACCTTCAGCGTCCGTCGTGCGACGACGAGGAGGACTGCGAGGAAGGCTCCGGGGAACCCGTCACCACCGAGGAGATCTTCGTCACGTCCGCCACTGGTCCGTTTCATTTCCTTCTGTATTTTCTTTTTGTCGGTTTCGTGCGATTTTCTTACGTTTACTTTGATCGTATTTTACTCGTGAGCTTGCAGCTATGGCCTGGTGATCGTTAACCAAAGGTATTAATCCGACTAAACATTCGTTGAACGTTCCTGTCTACGTGGCAAAATGACCAACGACCATACCAGCGGTGGATTAACACTTTGACTGCCACGCCGAAAACACGTGTTTCGCTCAGGAAGCCACGGAAGTATTTTCATTGTTCATATAATGGCAAAATAATAATAAATCGACGATGTTCGAGCTGGCGAATAAATCGGTGCACCGTTCAGGATGGCAGCTAAGTCGATGCATCGTTCAGGATGGCAGCTAAGTGAGTGCGGGTGGTTCTTCAAACGTTCAAAGATCTTTAGACGCTGATTAGATATTTTTAATAGCTTCGATTATTTCGTTTCAGACAAATTCCGTAGACTTGTCGTTCATTCGCTACAAGCTTCTGCCACGGTGCTATTTCCTATCGGATGTGACACGATCGATCGTCATCTTCGCATTGCAAACGTTGCATAATCGTTGGACATCCGTCTCGAACAAGGAAGCATATGTGAAATTCATACGACCAGTTCTTACGACTCTTTAATGCTTCTTATCAAACCTTTCTGATAAGGCTCTTATTACGCAAAAATCTTCCCTCCTATGTACTCGCCCCGAGCTTTCACCTCTGCAGGAATTTCGCCCGATTTTTCTCTTTCTTTTCTCTGTTTTGTTTTTCTCTCTTCTTTTTTAGTTTCCCTATTGTTTGTTGCTTTTCGGAACACTTGATTTGCCTATACTCACAACGAACCATACTATCCCAGGTATTGATCCTCCGCGCATAGTTTCCTCTCGTTCACTTGCTAGTATGCGCTACGTGCTCATGCAGGCGGAGTATTTCCAAGACTCGTGTGGTTTTCCGAGGCTCGACGCGCCGGAAATTCGTCTGATGGTCTTTTTCAAGAGCCACGGTTTTCGTATTCCGTTCGCAATGGCTTTACAGAGCATCGTTGATGAAAGAGACTTCTTGTTTAGAGAATGCTCGAGAGGAGTTTCCATTAATGCGTATCTAGTTGGAGAAACATTTCCTGCGCACGATTCTGTCACTCGACCCAAGTACTCCTTTTCTATTAATGTCGTTACATCTCTGCATCGTTCGACGATGCTTCTTTTCTTCTTTTGCTTCCCACTCCTCGTCTCTTTCTAATTCCGCCAGTTCAAAGACGGTTCGAGCATCATTTACGAAGCTGTTGTTGATAATCTCTTCGAGCTTCTCTCGTCTGCAGAAATAGAGCCGCGATTTTTTTCATGTTAGAAACGATCTCTCTTGCTTTATGCAGGTCGAAGTGGAGTGCGCGTAATTAAAAACTAAAGGAAAGAATAGAAAACAATTGCTTTTAGTCGATTCTAGTAGAACGATATGAAAATATCAAACGATTAAAGACGCGCCTTTCCGTACAAGATATTTTAGCAAGCGTTGTATTCTTCGTATCTTCGTATCATCTAGAATTCATTAAGGTGAAACAATAGATTCCACGAACGTCGATAATCAACTATTATGTGTACAAATATCGACAACGAAAGTTGCCCGCCGAACAACGTCGAGGATCGCGCGCGATGAAGAACGATCGATGAAAATCGCAAGCAGCCTCCGGTGACGTTCCTCTGCACGCACTACCGCATTAATATTTATTGCTAGCCAGGTAGAATTCGCTGTGGAATCGTCTACCTTCCTTTACGCTGTTCGTAATCGAAGCAAATCGAGTTCGTCGAGTTTTGAAACCATTAACGTGAATAAATGAGAAAAAGTGGGAAAAGAAGCTAACGAAACAGAAAGAAAAAAAAGAAAAGAAATGGAAAAATGGGAGAAGAAGATCGAGGCACGCATGGAAACTCGTTATGGAAATACTTGGCCCGTGGGCGTCCTCTTCATCTGCATATCCCTCAACTTGATGCGGCGAAAGCTCCGCCAATCCCCACTGCCACTGGTTAAGTTGACCGTCACGAAAATAGCACTCCCCCGTTCGACGAGATCGTTGATGCGACTTCTTTTCAGTACGCCGCTCTTCATCGCGGAATAGGAAGCTTCTCTTCATCGCTCGCTCGCCGCTCGTTTATCACGGTTAAGGCAATTTCGCGTCCAACGTCGAGCAAAACGCTCGCAACAACCTTCGTGAAGTTCGTTTCTCCATTTTACTATTCCATTTTATCGTCTTATTGTTCATTTTTATTCACCCGATTCACCTTCGACGAAATCCTGATTCGGCTACTTTATCACGCGATCGAAGCTCCGCTGCAACGTAGCTTCAGCAAGTTTGACTAGTCTCGTTAAAGTAATTGTATCGCGTAGGGAAAAATTGTAGTGTAATTTGGTCGAATGGTAGCTGCCGATCGATGGTTTTATGGGCTTCTGCTTCAGATGAACACGACATCGTGTTTCATCTAGCGAGAAAGTTTGGACAGCCTTGTTGCAGTAATTGTATCATACCATGTATGCAGAAATAGTAAAGTAACTTGGTTGGATAGTACCTTTCGACCGATGGTTTCATGGTTTCTTGTTTTATCTAAATTCTTTCATCCAAAATCCATATTGTTTCATCTAAAATCGATGTCGTACAATTTTTTGAAGAAGTTTGAAAGTTTTCTAGGAGTGATTGTATTATACTTTGTATGGGAAAATAGTAGCGTAAAGTAATTTGGTTGGATAGTAGCTTTCGACCGATGGTTTCATGGTTTCTTGTTTTATCTAAATTGTTTCGTCTACAATCGATGTTCTATTCGATTTTTTGAGGAAGTTTGAAAGTCTTCTAAGAGTAATTGTATCATACCATATATGAAAAAATAGTAGCGTAAAGTAATTTGGTTGGATAGTAACTTTCGACCGATAGTTTCATGGTTTCTTGTTTTATCTAAATTCTTTCATCCAAAATCCATATTGTTTCATCTAAAATCGATGTCGTACAATTTTTTGAGGAAGTTTGAAAGTCTTCTAGGAGTAATTGTATTATACTTTGTATGGGAAAATAGTAGCGTAAAGTAATTTGGTTGGATAGTAGCTTTCGACCGATGGTTTCATGGTTTCTTGTTTTATCTAAATTGTTTCGTCTAAAATCGATGTTCTATTCGATTTTTTGAGGAAGTTTGAAAGTCTTCTAAGAGTAATTGTATCATACCATATATGAAAAAATAGTAGCGTAAAGTAATTTGGTTGGATAGTAACTTTCGACCGATAGTTTCATGGTTTCTTGTTTTATCTAAATTCTTTCATCCAAAATCCATATTGTTTCATCTAAAATCGATGTCGTACAATTTTTTGAGGAAGTTTGAAAGTCTTCTAGGAGTAATTGTATTATACTTTGTATGGGAAAATAGTAGCGTAAAGTAATTTGGTTGGATAGTAGCTTTCGACCGATGGTTTCATGGTTTCTTGTTTTATCTAAATTGTTTCGTCTAAAATCGATGTTCTTTTCGATTTTTTGAGGAAGTTTAAAAGTCTTCTAGGAGTAATTGTATTATACCCTGTATGGGAAAATAGTAGCGTAAAGTAATTTGGTTGAAGAGAGTAGCTTTCGACCGATAGTTTCATGGTTTCTTGTTTTATCTAAATTCTTTCATCCAAAATCCATATTGTTTCATCTAAAATCGATGTCGTACAATTTTTTGAGGAAGTTTGAAAGTCTTCTAGGAGTAATTGTATTATACTTTGTATGGGAAAATAGTAGCGTAAAGTAATTTGGTTGGATAGTAGCTTTCGACCGATGGTTTCATGGTTTCTTGTTTTATCTAAAGACGATATTGTTTCATTTAAAGTCGATATCTTTCGATGTTTTAAGGAAGTTTGAACAGTCTTGTTGAAGTAATTGTAAAGTAATTTGGTTGGACAACAGCTTTCGACCGATGGTTTTATGGTTTTTTCTTTCATCTGAAATCGATATCGTTTCATTTATCGAGAAAGTTTGGACAGTCCTGTTGTAGTAATTGTATTATTCTATCTATTGAGAAATAGTGGTGTAAAGTAATTTGGTTGGGTAATAGCTTTCGACCGATGGTTTTGTGGTTCCTTGTCTCATCTAAAGACCATATTGTTTCATTTAAAATCGATATCGTTCAATATTTTAAGGAATTTTGAAGTCTTGTTGAAGTAATTGTAAAGTAATTTGGTTGGATAACAGCTTTCGACCAATAGTTTCATAGTTTTTTCTTTCATATAAAGTAGATATCGTTACACTTTCTCAAAAAGTTCGAACAGTCTTGTTGCAATAATTATACCATACGTATAAAAAAATAGTAGCCTAAGGTAATCTGGTCGAATAAAGGTTCTCGATCGATGATTATTAATTTAATCTTCGTATCGTTACATCGTTGGAAGAAATTGAAAATTCTATCTTTATTGAAATCCTGTCATAATATGTACAGACAAACCTGATAGTTTTCGAATATGATAGTCTTCTATTTAATCTTCAATTATCATAGGTATTTACAAAACTCTAAATTAGATTGCTTCATTGATAAAACCAATTAACATCTAACAGACGGTTGCGAGTTTAACGACGAAATTACCTTTTTTCCCACAACTGTTCTCAGCGAGGTGTAATTTTTTAGGACAGCAGACGCTTCGATCGACGAATCCTAGTCGTCGGTTAACGAACCTACCCGGTAGACATATTGTAACTAGTTCAACCGCGAATCGATGGCGAACGTTGTAAAGCGAGCTTTCTGCCTCGCATGTTATGTTTCGTGTGTGCACCGACTTACAATTAGTCAAGGCTGTTTCTTTAACGATCATCGACCCCACGACCACGTCGTCGACTGACATTCCGATTCTAATCGTTTCGTATTCCTCCAGCGATAAAACGAATTCTGCTTCGAAACAAAAGCGAAGCTTTCTAAGAGAGTCTAAGTAGAGTCAGTGCAGTTCTTTTAGAAAAATAGATATTTCCAGTAAAACGAGTATCTTAAACGGAATATCGAAAACACGAAAAATGACAATGTTAGATATTTGGAGTATTTAAAAAGAAGCGAAACAACAAATTACTCGCGCCTCTTCGTTCTCTTCGCTTTCATGGATTCTGCAAGTATTCTCGTGAACTTCGTACCTCGTGAACTCTGCTGAACTTTCCACTGTCGGCAAAGCAAGGCAAGTTACCTCTAGTGTTATACAAAATTAACGCAAGTTGCTAGTTGCTCGACTCAGCTTAATCCAGCCACTTCATCATTAACCACTATCAAACCTACTTCAACCTCGGACGAACGTCAACCGGCCAACTTTTCTTCCTTTAACTCTGCTACGTGCTTTCCATCATCCGACGATCCCTTTAAATTTAGGCGTTTAAATTCAGGCAAACTATCAGACGCGTGATGTTTGTTGAGGATTAGCAGACGAAAGTGTCTCGCAGACTATAGCCAGACCAATTTCACCAGAACCAAATACGTTGCTGCGCGTGTATAGTTCTATGCATAATTGCTGCGATACATAAAATCTGTTTGCTTAAAACGTCGTATCTGGCATTTCTCCATCGGCCGAAACATTTTAAAACGCTGGAAATTTCTCGTGTATTTCCAGCTCTTAAACCGAGTCGTATCACCGTTACGAAATTCTGGCTGAATATTTTAATCCTATTGTTCTGACCGGGTTTCTATCCCAAATGAATATTGCATTTCGCTAGATATTATCACGATACGAGTAGCTTGCAAATATAGCATTTTGCAATGCCACTCGTTACACGAATAAAATAAGAGACCTAAGAAAAGGATATCGGAGGGAAGCGAAGAGCAGAGTTAAATCGAGCGAAGGCAAACGTGGCAAAGAGTATAATATAAATCGTCAGCTTGGAAGTGACTGAAAAGAACAGGAGAACTATAGCCAGCTTCCAATCAATTCGTCGTAAAAATAGAAGCCGAAGATGAGGACCTAACGATCGTCGATTCTTCGCAAAACCGAGCCATATTCTTCGCCAATTACGAAACATAACGGTGAGGCTTGTAATTAAGAAACATCGCCAGGCCGAGCTACAAGCACGAGGCACCCGGTGTCTGAAATTTCCCGGAAACTCTCAACCCGTTTTACGTAAACGTGTCTATAGTGGCGCGTTCGTCACGACGTTACGAAAGGGCAGGGCGAAAAAGGAAAGCAATTAACCGGTCGTAGAGCGGAGTTGTATGGAAACGCGTCGGTATGCGTGCGTGAATGATCGAACGGTTGTCCCTGGAAGCCAGGAAACACGAGTCCCAGTGCGCGGTTGGGTGCTCGCAACGTGGCTGCTGGCCACGCACGCGTGAATATCGCCGGCCTACGCACGCGTAAATATTGTCGGTAGCACGTTACTACCCCATCCCCCTGTTCGAGCCAATCGGATACACGTAATTGCAGCAGCCGGCTGACGCTTCCCTCTCTATCTCTGTCTGTGTTTCTCGTTTCCATATCCGAAAGCAGACTCGAGCTCGGTGGCGTACACGACGGGCCGCGAGTACACGACCAGCCACATCAGCACGCAAACGTCTCCAGGCTCGCCGTCGACATCGACCCGGGACATCGTCACCGACTCCGTCCAGTACAATGTGTCAACCACAGACCTCGAAACCAGCCACGTCAGGTGAGTTTGCCAGTTGCTCGCGAGGACACCCGCGGCGACGTTGGAACCTCGCCGCCACACGAATTCCGCTAACTCGTCCGGGGTTCGTTGTGCGTGCACGTCTGTCTGCTGCGTTTCCGGCGACACGTCGGTTCCGGCGTCGTTGCTCCGCGCCAATTTTCAACCGTTTCCATCGCCATCGAAACGTATTCCATTTTTCTTCTGACTTTCGCTTTCGCTTTTCTTTCCTTTTGCTTCATTCTTCTGCTCTTTTGGTTCTGCGCCAGCTGGATGCACACGGTGTACTTTCGTTGCTCGGCAAGAAGTTTGGAATCGCTACGGAGTTTCGTACGGGAGGTAGCGTCCTCCACGAGTTTGCAGAGATCGATCTGGGATTTTGGTTTCGATACCTAGGGGAGCTCTTTCGTTGGAAGTTGCTCGAAGCGAGAGAAACTGTAACTACGTGGATGTCTGTAGCGTTAATTTCGAATCGACGATAGAACTCGCGAAGTGATTCCGGGTTTCTGGTTTCTTTTCGTGCTAATGAAGAAGGTACTTCGGTTGCTTTAAAAGCGAGCTGCGAGTCACAGGTTTCCGATCGTTGCCACACGTTGCTCCGGCAAAATTTGAGAAACAATTCTCGGAAAGTCTTTTGTTAAAAATCTGTCGGGGCAAGGGAAATTATTGTCGTCGTCTATGTAATGTTTTCATTTCGAAAATAATAGAAGTGAGCAAAGCAATTCCAAAAAAATAATATAATAATTACAAGTTTAATATATTATTAAAAAATATATATTTTCAATAAAATCAATTATTTTATAAATTAATTAAAATAATTAGGCAAACACATACAACCCCCTAATTAATAAATTAATTAAATTATTAAGAAACTATTATATTAATTGTAAAAAAGTTTCGAAAATAATAGAAGTGAGCAAAGCAATTCCAAATTTCTCGTGCTTCACTGGTATTTCACTGGCGATTAGATCGCTTCTCAGATTCTCAGCGTACTTTTTTATAATTATAACAGCTGCCTATATAGCGAGAAATATATCTACAAATTCTTTCAATTTGTACGTTTTATTTAACTATATGATTTTTGTAACGCCGTAAATTTATTTTACGATATTTCTTTAGTTACTTTCGCTGCGAAAACGATAGGAACGAAATGACAGATTTATTGAATTGGGAAAATTAGATATTGTATTATGTACGTTTTTCACGTCGGATTTATTTGACAGAAGTTTCGTCCAGAGATTGCGTTTTATTTTTTCGAAGGAAATGGAAAGACTTGCGAACTGTTCTCGCGCCAGGGAGCTTTTTTTTTTTTAACCCGCTGTTAAACGACGTATATAACGTGGCTTAACGATCTAATAATAATACGTTGTTCCATATCAAAGGAATTGATTTTAGGGAAACGATAATAACGTGTTTATGAAGTAATCATGCAGAATATCTACATAATTATAATTATTCGGATATTAATTGTCATAGAGCTATGGAATATCTCGCGAAAGCGTTGGTCGATGGTTCAAGCGTTAAAAATATATGTTTGCAACTTTTAATGTATTTTGTATTTCCTACCGCAGCACGCGCAATTTTTCATAACTTGTCTTTAAGTTCGTAAAAGCGTTTTTAATTATTGCACAAAATCCCAGAGTTACGGAGTTTGATGTGAAATTTGATTCGTCAATTTGATTAATTAAGAGTTTCGACTGATTCATCCGATCGGACATTTAAAACTGGCGGTAGATTTAGCCGCTGGTCGAATTGTTCGAGACGAAATTGATAGTAGCAATAGTGTTCGCAATTTCCTCCATTGCGATCTTAAAATTGGACGAAAGATCAGCAATCATTTGCTGATTACTATAAATTCTCAAATACATTCGCAGAAATAAGTTCTCGTAGCTGATACTTCGAATGATAGTTCGTTTTTGAACAGCGCGTTAACGTAAATTAATGGCCACACGGTTATTACGTAGCTTAAATATTATAGTAACGTCGCATAATCTTCCGCTTTATCAAATTTTCCACACGCTTGCCGCGAGAACGTTCTCAACGAGGACGACTGGAAATATCTCGATTTTCCCGTATTTTCTTCGCTTAACGACTTCCCTCTCGACGGAGAAATAAAAATACCGGTTATTTTCAAAATTGATAGAATCGATAGAAACGTAAGACAGCGGTCATTGAATTTTGGGAATTTTTCAAAAAATTAAACCATCGAAAAATATTAATTTTCCGTGAAATTGATAAATTCGAGAATAGATAAAAATTCGGTAAAAGTTGGTTTGTCCGAACCAGTTTTTGTTCACTGTCAGTTAGGCGAACTCGTAACCGGGTAACTTTATTATCCGAAATATTTTCTCCCCTATCGGATAGAGCAACTTGTATCGTGAAAGCGCGATAGACAAAAAATGATGGAAACTTATTCTCAATAAATGGAATTGTTCGAGCTTGCACGCTTCTAATCGGAGTTTGTACCAATATAGCAACTGAGAGAATATGTACATTTTCGATTGGTTTTACATTTACAACTGTTATATTGTAGATATTATCTATAAATTAAAAATCTTCAATTTTGTTATACAGAAACGAATAATTAACGTTTATTTGTTGCATAAACTTGAAACGCAACTCTGGTTCCGATATGAAAAACGCAAGCAATTTCAGCAACAAAGGAATGATCATTCGTTGACCAGTTGGCTGTTTCTGACGAGTATACTCGTCGCGCGTAAAAGTAGTTACAAATTGCAACATAGTAAACTGCGATAAATTTGAGTGATAAAATTAAGAAATAAAACGATCGTTTCGTTACAACTTAATCGTACACACACTCTGTGTTGCACGAGTATACTCGTCATCGCTTGCACGCTTCTAATCAGAATTTGTACCAATATAACAACTGAGAGAATATGTACATTTTCGACTGGTTTTACATTTACAACTGTTATATTGTAGATATTATTTATAAATTAAAAATCTTCAATTTTGTTATACAGAAACGAATAATTAACGTTTATTTGTTGCATAAACTTGAAACGCAACTCTGGTTCCGATATGAAAAACGCAAACAATTTCAGCAACAAAGGAATGATCATTCGTTGACCAGTTGGCTGTTTCTGACGAGTATACTCGTCGCGCGTAAAAAGTAGTTACAAATTGCAACATAGTAAACTGCGATAAATTTGAGTGATAAAATTAAGAAATAAAACGATCGTTTCGTTACAACTTAATCGTACACACACTCTGTGTTGCACGAGTATACTCGTCATCGCTTGCACGCTTCTAATCAGAATTTGTACCAATATAACAACTGAGAGAATATGTACATTTTCGACTGGTTTTACATTTACAACTGTTATATTGTAGATATTATCTATAAATTAAAAATCTTCAATTTTGTTATACGTAAACGAATAATTAACGTTTATTTGTTGCATAAACTTGAAACGCAACTCTGGTTCCGATATGAAAAACGCAAACAATTTCAGCAACAAAGGAATGATCATTCGTTGACCAGTTGGCTGTTTCTGACGAGTATACTCGTCGCGCGTAAAAAGTAGTTACAAATTGCAACATAGTAAACTGCGATAAATTTGAGTGATAAAATTAAGAAATAAAACGATCGTTTCGTTACAACTTAATCGTACACACACTCTGTGTTGCACGAATATACTCGTCATCGCTTGCACGCTTCTAATCAGAATTTGTACCAATATAGCAACTGAGAGAATATGTACATTTTCGACTGGTTTTACATTTACAACTGTTATATTGTAGATATTATTTATAAATTAAAAATCTTCAATTTTGTTATACAGAAACGAATAATTAACGTTTATTTGTTGCATAAACTTGAAACGCAACTCTGGTTCCGATATGAAAAACGCAAACAATTTCAGCAACAAAGGAATGATCATTCGTTGACCAGTTGGCTGTTTCTGACGAGTATACTCGTCGCGCGTAAAAAGTAGTTACAAATTGCAACATAGTAAACTGCGATAAGTTTGAGTGATAAAATTAAGAAATAAAACGATCGTTTCGTTACAACTTAATCGTACACACACACACACTGTGCTCCGCGAATATACTCGTCATCGCTTGCACGCATTTAATAGCCGCATTTACGTTTTAGCTACACGCTTTCCAAACAGATCGCAACTGGTCAGGTCGTTCATTCTGAATTTTTCATTACGTTCCATTATCATACTCGATATCATATTTGAAACGATATCACGTGAACGTTAAAGATGATGGGATATTCCGAGCATTCAGGCGACAGATACTCATAATCACTCGTTTCGATCGTTGCAGTAGCGTTGTGACGCAGAGATCGAGCACCGTGACGACCCAAACAACGACCACGGAGATGACGGACCCACCTCCACCGCCTCCGCCGCCCATCTACCCGCCGATGCCGACGCCGCCGAAGAACAACAACAACAACAAGAGGATAACGTCCGAGGCGGCAGAGAACGCGGCGCTAATAATCGGCATCATAGCCGCCGCATTGATCGCCATCGTGCTCATCATTCTCATCATCCTCAAGTTCAAGAATCGTCCAGAGACCAGCTACAAAGTGGACGAGACGAAGACCTTCTGTCAGGACCCGAACGCTGCGCTGCTCGGCGCTGCTGGCTCCGGCCAGCCGTTCAACGGGCCCATGAAGAACGGCGCAAATGGCAGCAAAGCGAACAAGAAACGGGAACTGATAGACATCAAAGAGTGGTACGTGTAGAGACGGCCAGTCTTCGAGATTCACGCGTCCGCGTGAGTGGCGCACGTGCTCTTGAAAACCTCGTGGCCAGGTGAACACGCGAGTCCAAGAACTTGACGAGGAACGTGTGACAGCCTCTTCTTAGGTCCTTCGTTGGTGCTAGGCGAACTATTTAGCTATTAGTTTTTCGACGCGTTTCTCCACGAACGATAGAACGGGCTGTGTTCCTCGCGGATAAACGCGACGAACGAGAGAGGAGACTGCGCCCGAGACGAGTCGTCTCGAGCGATCTTCGCAGACGTCGTGATGCGATCGTTGCTCCGCCGGCACACGACCAGACAGCCAGCGTCCGATGACCGTGCGTCATCGCGCTGGCAAGATCCCATCTCCTCCGTGTCTCAGGCGCCGGTCGACTTTAGATGAATCAGCGTTATAAGCATATCCAATGTTATATCGATGGAGGTCGAGCCTGGTCGACGCTGTGCGCGACGATCCAGTCGGCGGAGGCTGCGCGCGTCCAGGATGGAAGACAACGAGCGGTTCGAAGCTCGCGGCGGTGATCGGCGTAACGACGGCACGAGACCGATCGCGTCGAGCGGAAAGGCAGAGGAAGAGCAACAGGCGGATGAAGAAGAAACGCAGACGCGAAAGAGAGAAGAAGGGAAAGGGATAGAGGCACGGAAGGTGCGTTGCGGAAGGATGTATCGAGTGGTTGTGCCGATCGAAAACGTGTCCAAGCGGCGACGGACGCGGAGCATGGCGTTGTTACTCTTCGTCAGAGCGACGCTCGGCTTTAGTTGCAGCACTTTGTCGACGTCGAGCACAGGCGACGCGACTCGAAGCGTCGAGTCCTCGAAATACGAGCGCGCCACTTGCCCGAAAAAGGAAAAGAAATTGAAAGGGAGAGACGAATATTCTCGCGCAGGCTCGTAAAATCAAACTTCTTCCTCGTTGCTAGACACGTTGTTAGTTGTATATTCGTTGTACATGGACAGGTTCGTCGCGCATTAACGATAGCATTCAGATGATCCTCCTTCAGGCGAAGCGTTCGAGAGGAGAAACGATCGTTCGAGGAGACGTAAATTGCGCGCGCCACGTATTTCGAGGATCGGCAAAGACCAGCAGAGGAAGAGCAAAATTCCAATTCCAAATAGTCCATGAAGCGCGAGCGCAAAGCGACGAGAAAGTGTTGGAATTAACGCGCAAGAACGAAAGTATCAATACGAACGATCCTATCTAGCGATTAATGAACTTATTGTTGTATAGAAGAAAGCAAAAAAAAAATATATATATATATACATACACGATATTTATCGATTATGTTATGCGTGTAAATTGTTTATTAAATTATAGATTTTATTAACACAACAATGGAAGAGAGCGTGCGGATACGTGTTACACGGTGTGCATGATGGAAACGGTATGAAAGGGATGAGAGATAGTCCGCGTTGTTTTGTTTGAATATAAAGAAGCGACTCGAAGTAACGTCGGTGTATTAGCCGTAAATTTAACGCGTTCTTGCGGGACGCGGACACTGTAAGCTGTAAGTGATCGCGCGCGGAAACGCTCGGAGGACACTGTCGAAATAGTAAATGACACGTAGCCATGCGCAGATCGATGCTTATACGTATACACAGGGTGTGAACGCAGTATTGCCAAAAAAAAAAAAAAAGAAAAAGACAAAAAAACGAATCAAGCTTGACCGGTGTTTAACCCTTTGATGTCCGAAATCGCCAGCGCGCGTTCCTTCCTCGTGCCGCTTTATCTCGATACTTGCGCGGCATAGTCTTTTTATACTCCTCGTGGAAGACTATCGTTGTTTCCTTTGCAGAGAATGATCAGTCTTGTATCCTCTTGCTTGCGCCGCCGCGATGCTTCCTTTCGTTTCGCGTCTCTGTCGGATAGCCTGTCGGATATCCCGCCGCATACCTTGCGAAATGAAAACTGTCAGGCGAAATTTCGCTGCACGTACATCCTCGAACAAAGGGCTGCAAAGGGTTAATTATACTGGCGCGTCGCACGAACTCCGTTTCGTGGATATTCGAGGCCGTTTCAATCCACCTCTATCCGCCTCTCTGGAAACTCTCCGCGGGCTTCTCCTCCGGCTTCCAGCCGACAGCGGCATCTCTTCTTACGATATGCACCTTGCCATCCGAAAGCGTAGCTTGCCTGTTGCGCGACCAAAGTATAATTATCGGCGAAATACTCTATATTTTCGTACCACGCTGCTTGGTGTTCCCGGCTTTCTAACGGGCGTCTGGTCGAGACTGGTGTTCGTATTGCAACTACGTGTACATAGAAATTACTGTTCTACTGTGTGTCGAATCGATAATAAACTTAAGACGGATATCCTACAGACCATCGATGCTTTAATTTCCGCACGATGTACGTTTCAAAGCGCTATTTTCATTTGTTATTCGTTTATTTCATTCGCCGGTGAATGTTCGTCGTTACCCGCGGCGTACCCTTTCGCCTAATTTTGAAACCGACCGGAGCACATTGTCACGTGAAAACGGCACCAGTCTGGACCAGCTGACGATCCAGTTGGTTCGTAGCGCGTGTTTCAACGCCGTCGTCGACCAACCTAAGCCAAATAGCTACTCGTTGCCGTAATCCGGTCGTCTCTATCGCTGCTGTATTAACTAAACTCCCGCTGGGATTTCCTTAAGCGAAAGCGCTCGTCCAAATGTCCCGCAGTCGGCTAAAGGACGTCTCTCGATAGAGCGTGTCGTCCGGAAAAGAAGGAAGAATCGTAGAATCGGTGGATGGATTCGCGGACAAGCAATAATGAAACGTGATACTGACAAGAAGGGGGGAATATGTAAGTTCGATTAATTTAAGATCGTTCGATACGTACTCGCTTGCAAACGCCATTGCCATTGATTTTCCCAACTGTGGGCGTGCGTCGTCCCACAGCGATCGACCATTCGTCGAAACGGCAAGTGCCAGTGTGTGTGACTCGTGAATGAACGAAAGAGCGAGAGAAAGAGAGAGAGAGAGAGAGAGAGAGAGAATGTGAAGATGACGCTCAGACGGGAGGTCGAGAGGAGGAAACGTTTTCGTTTCGGCCAGGAAACTGGCTAAGAACGACGATCGTTAAAAGGCTTCTAAGTTGTGCAGTTATTGTAAAATGTTCATTACGTATGCCAAGAACTCGGCGTGCCTCGAACATCGTGCGACGTCCAAAAGCGAGGAAATTTAGAAAACAGTTTGGGAGAAGAAACAGAAAGAAAAAGAGAAGAATAGGAATCTTCTCAGCCTCTTCGTTACCTCCTCTCACTCTCTCACTCTCTCTCTCTCTCTTCCACGAAATGCAACGATTATTTCAAGTGTTTAATTATGTTCAAGCTAAGCGTTCCCAGCCTCGAAGAGATTGCACGGTGGCTAAATGTTGGAGGAACGCCGGCAACTTTGTTCTCCGTTCGCTACTCGACCTCGCACCGCTCTGTCGAACGACTCGCGGAGAAAGTTGCTGGAGGATTTTCTTATCGGATTTATCGTACCTGTTCTTGTTGATTCCACGGCGTGCGACTCTCGCTAACGAGTGCGCTCATTAGTCTCGTTATCGTTGAACGCGCCTCGATGCGCGCCCCTACGACCCCGCGAAACTTCGTTCTCGTTATACTTCGACTATCGCTTCGATCGCCAACGATAAACGCGCTGTTATCGCGTCGCGGGTGAAACGCAGGCTGCCGTTCTCCAGTATCCTGGCCGCTGACACGCTCTCCTTTTCTACTCGCGTTCCGCCTGCGATTTTTACTCGATCGATCGTCCAATTTCTCTGCTTTTATCATACGCCAATTTGTCTGCATCGTCGCGGCTTTTTTATTCGAATTCTCGCCTCTTATCGTTCGCCACGAGGCCTTCGAACGTTTTCCACGCAAGGAACTACTGCGCCAACTAACTTCTACAATTAGCGGTCCGACGTCTACGACGAAAGTCTAAGATCGAAGCAGAGTGCAAGATATCACGCGGATGTTTCTTTCTCGCGCGAGCGACTCGACCAGCGTCCTCGAACAGGACGACGCTAGCGGAAACTTGGTGAGGCGTCACCTTCGATAACGTCGGAGTACAGGCTCTCAGGGAAGCACGATTAACGCGTTTTAATTAGAAGAAACTCCGAAGCCGAACCGAACCGACCAACGCATATCAGAACGAAAGACTCTTCGACCGATCCGATCGGCCGTTTCGTACGAATCGAAAGTATGGCGGAGGCGAGTCACGGTATTTCTCGCGGTTTATCGCTGCTGGTTCCCGGCTTTCTCTCTTTTCTCTTTACGAAAAGCAAGAACTGGCCGATCGTGCGGTAACCGAAAAAGAAACGACCGCTCGCGCGCAAAAGTATTGCTAGGCACGCGACCGAGACTTCTTTTTAAACTCCCCCCCCCCCCTCTCTCTCTCTAAACGATCGTAAAAAGCAAAGGGGAGAAATGAAAGTAGAAAAAAAAATACGACGACCTTAATCGCACAAGAACTCGATGAATCCAAATATAGCACGATCTTTGCCGATGTAAAAATGTCACGAGCTTTCCAACTCTCCGCTTTATTCTTATCTTCCTTCTTCTTCTATTTTCTCTCTCTCTCTCTCTCTCTCTTCATTCTCTTTGTCGTTGGTTTCTTATTCACACGATACCTCGTCGAATCGGTTCGATCGAACAAACCGGTTTACGCAGGACGCTTAAAGATGGCAGGACGATCTTCGCTCGTCGACGTCGCCACAGGCGTCACGCCATCGAGATCGATCATAGGTTATAAGAAACGATAAGTCGATGTGGATTTCGTGTATTTACGTGGCTAAAGTTGAGTGGGCAGTCTTAACGATATCGCATCGTAACATCGTCCGACGTAGCATTTTTCCGGTTGTCTATTCTCCGCGTAGAAACGTCATATTCGTTTTTCGTCGAACGTCGTTGCTGTCCCCAGCGAAATAAAATTCTCGCGATCGTCGAACGCAAAGTGCAGCACGACTTGCGTTCGTGGCATCTTACGCAGAGCGACTGCAGTTGCCCGTAGTAGCGAAAAGGTTAAAACAACGAAACGTCCTGGCGCTGCCACGTCGACGAATGATAAATACGACGAAGAAGATCGATCGTCTTACGGCTTTTCTGGTCAAACTTGGTCAAACTCGAAACTGCTTTCTTTCTTATGTCGTTGCTTCGTATTCGTTCAAAGGATGGAACGTGATGTATCAGCACGTTGAAACGAGCGTCGCGTCAATTTCTACGTGAAACGGTATGAAATTTCGAAGCGTGCAAGTGCGATTAAACGTAGCCGTTTTCCTAACGCTTATACGAAAGGTTATGCATTCGAGTACGAAGATAATTTAAACAAGTCGTTTGTCTTGGTAGGGACAAGAGAAGCGAGAAAGTCGCGCGCCTTTGACGTACGATCGAACGCGATACGATTATCGAGTTAGTTAAACGATGTCGGTCGTAATTCATCGACGATAACGTATCAGCGTGTTCGTGGTATACGGAACAGAGTACCGTGGTGAAGGTAATTTTTTGCTGCTTTCTTCTCTTGAAAAATGAACAATCGCAACTGACTTTGCTATTCGTTGGCGTGGCACAACGAACGCCACGCCATCAATCAAGAACACGCGTTCCACCCATCGAGAAAACACGAACATATTGTTATCACTGCCCTCCAAACTCTCTATCTGCATATCCTTCGGTGTACTGACGATTAACGTTTATACTAAACTAATTAACTTCTAATAAAGATATCTTATCGAGCAAAATGTTACTCTAAACTCTAACTTAACGCGTTAAAAGCCTCGAACTTAAGTGTGTCGCGGATAACGTCATACCTAAACTTAACTATTAAAATACGTAGTGCGGCAACAAGCAAAGTGTTAGCGAGAAAGAGGAACGCGTGATAAATGATAAATGGTGAGAGGAAAGCGAGAGCGAGAGAAACAAAACCGAACGAATGTAGTATATGTGTCTGTGTCTGTAACGGAACGCGCGCGTGTGTCATGTGTGTGTGTGCGTGCGTGTGTGTGTGTGTGTGGGCACGTGATGAGACGTAGGAAGGAAACATGGCGCCTGCCGCAGGCGAAAAGTTTATTAGCGTGAGACACTTGATATGGCGAACCGAAAGTCGTTGGATAGTACGCAGACAAAAAGAGAAAAGAATTAAAAAAGAAAAAAAATGAATAATAAGCTGACACACAAGTGTATCTAGAATCGCTATAGCTAGATGGAATTATATTTTACAATTGTACAGTTATTATACGTTCGGGCGTGCTAAACCGATTCAATCTATAGATAGTCGAAAAGTAACTGTGTTGTGTGTGTGTGTGTGCGTGTGTGTCGCGTGTCTCTCTCTCTCTCTCTCTTTCTCTCTGTTCGTGGACAGCGAAGAGCGGAGAAAAACGCAGACTCCGTGTGAAATGGGGAAGAAGAAGCGGATGACAGAACGGGAAAACAGACGATATTGTGCGGTGAATGTTACGCAATGCCGAAAGATCAACAGCGACCTCGCTGAATATTTTTGTTCTTTAAGAAGCTGAAGCTCCCGATTCTTACACGTATACATGTATACTGTTATACGTATGTGTGTATGTATAATAGGATTCGAGCGCGTATAATGCTTACATCGGAAATCGATCCTCCTCGGACAGGAAAGGGTATATACACATACGCATTGGTGCGTGGCGCGCGTGGATGCACGTGTAATCACACGCATGTGTTCTCCTGCGACGAAAGAGAAAAAGCGATCGAGCCAATTGGCTGGCTCGGCACGCACGGGTCAGCCCCTTTCGTTTTCGGGAACTTAAATGTGGACACGAGCCAAGTATATAAAATACGAGCCGTAGCGTAAATAATGCATTTAGATTTTTTACATGTCGATGCGAAGCCTCCTGTGCCGTTTTCGTTAGAATTCCCGACTTTAGAGACGCGCAGATCTTCGACGCCACGATGCAACACGACGAATCCGCGCAACCAATTCGCAGTTTCTCTTTCTTTCGCCGTAGCGTTCTATGTTTTATAGGACACGAGTGTAAAGGGGACGAGAACAAAATGTAAGCAGCGACAGGAGAAAATGAAACGATATCGACGATACGTTTTACAACTTGATCTAAAACATGATCGAACAAACACGAATACATGTGAACACGCATACAGATACACGTACAGGTACACACGGATAATATAGTAGTGCGCGCACAGGCACGCATTACGAGCTCCCTTGAAAAAATTGGAGATATGTAAATATATAGAAATAATGCCGTAACTACGAAATTATATGAATAAAGTATTGAAACTGTGTACGAGCCTGCCTCCATACCTTCCCAGATAGTTGTGATTTAGGAAATCGGGAAAATCCGCAAGTCTTGCGTTTGTGTTTAAAATTTATCGCGTCTCGAATTTCCAAAATAATATAAAACGTCACTTGTTTTCCTTTTTTTGACAAATTTGAAACTTACCATAATCGTTATGGTAAGTTAGTTTTATTCCTTATTAATATATCCTTAGAAACGATCGGCTCGTATTATTTATAATACAACTTTATCGCGTAAACGGTATAATCCCACCTGAAAAGAAATTCATTACCAACGAACGACATATCCGGAGCAGTATTTTCAATCATAAATATTCTAGCAATAAAGTGTGCTGAGAAAGAAATGACTCTAAAAGCCAGAAGGGCTGTCAAAGTGAATTATTCATTCCATCTTGCAACTCTAGTTTACCATATGTAACTACAAAATAGAAAATTCTCAAACCAAATCACCACGAGTGCTTCCTCATTTTTGCAATATTAATTTACTTAATTATTCACTGTAGCCGTACAGGAGGCTACTGGTGAAACTGCGTCTAACGATCCAGAGGCAGGAACGTGTTTCCACAGTCCGGTGGAAGAAGGTTGGACATGATACAGGCGCAACGCTACTTTAAAAATTCTTGAGTGTCGGTCGATCATGTAGGTAACTGTACGTAAAATATCAATGTTTATTATAGGTAAAACAGGAACACCACGTATCTACAAATGATATCGTAGAATTTTGTACATGTTATGGACATGTCTTTCAAAACAATCTTTATCAAAAACAGAATTTTACAACTAAAGTTTATTAGATACTTTCCACAACGTGAAAAAATGCAAATGAACAAATCTTATAAGTCGTAGTATTAGTCCGATATATGTGTATATTCTATATATCTATTTTTATAAAATTATGTGTACTGTATTAAATTGGTAATACGAACGGTACAGTTATATTAATTGATTACTTATCGGGCATAATTTATGCTTAAGTTATTTATAGATTATATCGCAATTTTTTAAAGCAGAAGTATGTATAAGAATAAAAGTCTACACTTCTTCTGCGATTATAGAATATCCTCTCTATATTTTATTTGTAATTTCATAGAAGATTTTAGTTTTAATTTAGGCCGCTACTATATTGGTCGTATTCTATCAGTCACTTGCATTCTCTATGTTGTCTGCGGTAAAGAGACGGTAAAAATATAGGTTAATAACATGAAGCAACAAGGACTGATACTTGGTTTGTTCTTCATTATACAAAAATAGCAACGAAATGAAAGATGATTAATTAATATCTGTGAATTGATCGTTTTTGATAACATATCAAATAAATCTTTTAAACAGCCTATCAGTCAAAGGACTGATATTGTAGGTAATTATAATGATAGAAAATTTTCTCTATTTTTACGAAACTAATTTTCCTTATTATAATAGATATTTTTCTATTATATGATAATGTTATATAAATAAATGAAGTAAATAGGTTATTTTAATTGAGATACATTATTTAGAGAAATGCCAGATATCAAAGTAACCCCTTTGGGAGCTGGTCAAGATGTTGGAAGGAGCTGCATTCTTGTATCAATGGGTGGAAAGAACATTATGTTGGATTGTGGCATGCACATGGGATTCAATGATGAAAGACGATTCCCAGATTTTTCATACATAATCCCAGAAGGACCAACGACTAATTACATAGACTGTGTGATTATATCACATTTTCATTTAGATCATTGTGGTGCCCTCCCATACTTTACAGAGATGGTAATATAGATCATAAAAGTTACATATTAAAACATGATCTTTGACGAAATGATTGCATTTACAGGTAGGATATACTGGACCAATTTATATGACACATCCAACAAAAGCCATTGCACCAATCTTACTCGAAGATATGAGAAAAGTTGCAGTAGAACGTAAAGGAGAAAGCAACTTCTTTACGTCACAAATGATAAAAGACTGTATGAAAAAGGTCATTGCTGTTACATTGCATCAATCTGTGATGGTTGATTCGGAACTGGAAATAAAAGCATATTATGCAGGACATGTACTTGGTGCTGCAATGTTTTGGATTCGAGTTGGCTCACAATCAATCGTTTATACTGGGGATTACAATATGACTCCTGATAGGCATTTAGGTGCTGCTTGGATAGATAAATGTAGACCAGACTTATTAATATCAGAGTCAACATATGCAACAACTATCAGAGATTCTAAAAGATGTAGAGAAAGAGACTTCTTAAAGAAAGTATGTTGATATTATTAATACTACACGTGTATTAGATTTTACATGAAACTTATAAATTTATCTTTTAGGTTCATGAATGCATAGATAGAGGTGGCAAAGTATTAATTCCTGTATTTGCTCTTGGACGTGCACAAGAATTATGTATATTATTAGAAACATATTGGGAGCGAATGAATTTAAAAGTTCCTGTATATTTTGCTTTAGGATTAACTGAAAAAGCGAATAATTATTATAAAATGTTTATTACTTGGACTAATCAAAAAATTAAGAAAACTTTTGTGCAAAGAAATATGTTTGATTTTAAACATATAAAACCATTTGATAAAGCATATATTGATAATCCTGGAGCCATGGTAGTATTTGCTACACCGGGCATGTTGCATGCAGGATTATCTTTACAAATTTTTAAGAAATGGGCTCCAAACGAAGCAAATATGGTTATTATGCCTGGATTTTGCGTTCAAGGCACTGTTGGACATAAAGTTTTAAATGGTTCTAGAAGAATTGAATTTGAAAACAGACAGATTGTCGAAGTCAAAATGGCAGTAGAGTATATGTCTTTCTCTGCACATGCAGATGCAAAAGGTATTATGCAATTAATACAATATTGTGAGCCAAAAAATGTTATGCTTGTACATGGAGAATTTGCTAAAATGGAGTTTTTAAAAGAAAAAATAAAACAAGAATTTGGAACAAATTGTTACAATCCTGCAAATGGAGAAACTTGTGTTATCACAACCATCGCCAAAGTGCCAGTAGACGCTTCTTTAGCATTATTAAAGTCTGAAGCCAAAAGATATTCGGCTTTGCCACCAGATCCTAAACGACGAAGATTACTTCACAGTGTTTTAATGTTACGAGAAGATGGAGTATGTCTTGTGGACGCAGATGAAGTAATTATCACGTTCCGTTCAATTATCGATAATATATACTTGTATATTTGTTAAGCTATACATAATAAATAATTAAAAATTTGTTTTAAGGTGACAAAAGCTGCAGGTATAACTAAACATATAGTACGATTTACATCCACTGTACAAGTAAGGGACCCTGGTCCAGCACATTCAACGACTTTAAAATTATTACAACCACTGAAAGAGAGATTACCAGGCTGGACAGTTCAATTAACAGATGGATCAATATCTGTCGAATCTGTTTTAGTAAAAGTAGAAGGCGATGAAGATGATCAAAAAAGCGTGTATGTTTCATGGACAAATCAAGATGAAGATTTAGGTAGTTACATTCTAGGATTTTTACAAACTATGCTAAACTAAGCAATGATCTGATGATTACATGTATTAGAAACAAAAATAATCAATTACTTAATTGGTACATAATGGATCTTAAGACTTTTTGTAACCTGTGATACTGCTATGGTTAATAAAGTGTATATAGGTATAAATTATAAATTCTATGTGTTTTATATACTTATTCATCACAGATTAAGTCATTAATTCATTTTAAAAAATGCATTAGAATAATTGCGTTATATTGTATTGTATTTTATCGTGTTGTATTGTACTATTATAATTGTGAATATTGATAGATTAAAAATATTTTTTCATTGTAGTATCGTATATGGATTATCTAATTACTTATATAAAATAAATACCATTTTTTACTCCTTTTCGTACTTTAAGCTAAATACCATTAAAAAAAATACTATTACTGCATTTTTTATGATATTATCAAAAACTGAAGAAATATATTGAATAACCATTATAGCAGGTATTTGGTTAAAATTATTTGATTGAAGGTATTTTACCCTGAAACCTGGGATTGTTATAAAATGTGAATAAATAATTTACATCGTTCACTATAATTACAAATTATTATTGAAATTTGTATATTGCGTAACGTGAAATAAAACAATAATCTTATTACGTATTTTACTAAATGTAAAATATAAATAAGTACTATGTGTGTTAAACCTTATACAATTTTGTAAATAAACGAAACAATGATACTTTAAGAAACAAGTGTTTAATATATTATAAATAGAGTATTATCACCTATTTCATATCTTGTAACGTAGATCATAATAAAAATTATATTGTTTTGTAAAATAAACTAACACATAAAAACATTAACAAACGCTCTTTTAAATGCCCCATTTACATACGGTCTATTCCTTGTCATTGTTCAAATTTCGTACTTACAAATTATTTAAAACATAAATTTGTTAATATAATTTGTATACTTCGTTATATTTTAATATATTCAAAACATCCTGTTCGAACACATTTTTGAATTATTGATTTATAAGTTCATTAGAGTTGATTTATTAAATTTGTCTCATATTTTACGAAATTAATTACGTGTTCGTGAATTTGCGTTAACAAGCCACGTATTGAATTCCATCTATATACTTTTATACTAATGATCGCACGAACATGTTTATTGCACATCAATTCATTAACGATCTCAGCTTTGTATACAAATTCTTTAACAATATGAAAATAATCTAAGACTCTGCTAATTGCACGCTATTAATTTAAAAAAATTTACGTAAAAATACTTGCGTTACCTACTCAAAATTAGAATTCGTGCGTTCCATTAGGCGTACATTTATACATATGTACGTACATTTTATTCTATAAATGGTTTTATGAATAATAAATTTTAAATAAACTATGAAGGCTTCAAACACGCCTGATGAACATGCTTTATGTAACAGAAATAATATTTAAACAATAATTACTGTTGTTCTGTAATTTACATTGCATGATTTTAATAATTTTTTAATTATGCTTTTTTTATATCTATTAATTGTGTAATTGTGACAAACAGCAGTTTCATTATTTCTTAGTGTCTAACTACAAAGTTCGTTATTTATATTTCTTTCCATATAATAAAATAATATATTCTTTCCATAAGAAACATTATTCATCATATTTCCATCGTGATATTAGTCTTCTCAATAGCAAAATTTACCATTGATGTTTATGTAGTATTGGAGCATATGTAATTTCTCGTGTATTTTCTTTATCAATTATCTGGTGTCGTGCTGCGTTAACGCAGCTTGTTCTTTAAAGTTATTTTTTTCTTGAACCACCCTGAAAAATACATTAAAAGGTTTATCATATTATCCTATGCTTGAAAAAAAATTTATATAGATAAAAATTGAAAATAATTGTATTTTCTTCCAGCAGATACAAAACAATCAATTCACTTTTCTGATTCATTATTGATTTTAATGTCATTAATTTTATTGTATATATAATATGAATAGATAGATGACAATATATCTACTGGAAATAAAAACTAAAACAATATATCTAATTACTTTTTGCGTGCTTATTTATATTTTAATTTTATATGTTACTTATATGATACATTTTTATACATTACTACACATACCCTTTTTAGCAGCATATGCTAATAAATTAGCACGCAATATTAAAATTGTATTGAATAGAATCCATCACCGTACACAAAAGCAATATTAAATATCTTAGTTAGCTAATAAAATATTAATTGCACATGTGAGGATTACACAAATACATATATATATATATATATATTACTGCAAGCAAAAAATATATAAACAGATCACTTAAAAAGCTTGAATAACATTCATGCTGTTTGAACTTTTAGAAAAAGTAAAAATTTCAAAATAAAGAAACTAGTATTTTTTTAATTATTCTCTTACATTAATTTAATATTAGAAAATTTAAATCAAACAGCATAAACTTAACTATATAGCAAAATAATACTAATAGTATTTGTTATCTATTAATATAAGCATGTTTCTTACTAAACATTGTGGCTGCTAAAAAAAAATGCTATGTTATGTCCAATAATGTGTTTACCATCTGTAAAAAAAGTTAATTAAACATATAAGAGCAAAAGCGATGCAAATTATGAAAATAAAATATAACAATGATGGAAAACTATAATGAATAACTATTTATGATTCAAATTAATGAAAAATCACATAATCAATTTGATAGAGCAAACATAAAATTTCTTTATAGTGTGCCCTTTACCCCAGTGTTTGTGTTCATAAAAATTGATCCACATGTAGCTATGCATGTTCTTTGATACCCATCATCTTCGCATCGCTCCTTTCCGCACCGGCAATGTTATAAACTTTTGTTCGTCTTTGTACAACTTTTCTATATCTATATAAAAAATATTGCGCTTTCTAGAAGTGAATAGTTGATATTAGACAAATCAATTAGTTTCCTTACTATCCATACGGCATTGATATATTCTAAAATAATTTGATGGACACATGATTATATTTTACATCAGTACAAATAACACTGTACCATAATGTAATAAGTTTCATAATATGTAAAATTTGATGTAATTGGAAATAAAAATATATGAAATTGATCTCCCTTAACAACATATTGGGACAGACAAGATGCAAGACATTCAAACTGCATGATCAAATAAAGTATAAAGCTAATGAGATCTAAACACTGTGCAACATATTTCAGGGGACACACACATTATGATAGCTCATAACTTAAAACAGCTAATAATAAAAAATCATTAACGAAAATATCTTTAAGAAATTTGAAAATTTATCAAATGAAATATGTACAAATATAATACAAAAGATATTACACAATATGTGATAAAATTTTATTTATGTTACATGTAATTAAATATTTATGTGTAACCAGAGATATCTAGCTAATAGTATAAGAATAAATTTGCAATTCTTAGAAATTTCAAAATTTTGTTTCTAACATCTGAATTATGACTATTATATTTTATAGAAATTAACAAAAAGCATAACCAATAAATTTCTAATAAAAAAAAATAATATTAAATATATTATAAAATATCAGCCTGTCTAACATATTATAAATAACTCAATTATTGAGTAATTATGTTTGTTATTCCTTGGTTGTAGAAATGCTACTAATTGTAAGCAAATAATAAAATAGTGCCCATTAAAAAAAGAACATAACATTTAATACTACAAAAAATAATGTGTGGTGCAACGTAAATTAATATTTTTAAATAGACTATTGTAGTAAGACCTGGCATAAACTGCTAATAGCAGTCTACCATCAACCCTTTCAAAAGAAGGAAAAGTTCCAGAATCTCATACTTTGATTTGCATACCTGCGAATCTGCGCCGTTTTGCCATGGGTTTCTTAGTGGACTGTCAGAACAATCAAAATAACAAAATTGTTATTCATCGTTATAGCATGAGATTTCGTACGTCAAAGCAAATGTTCTTATTAATCGTGGAGTCACGATGAATCGCTGCTGTTTTAATAATAACCGCTATTTTAAGCAAATCTTAAATACTTTTTTATCTTCTATGAAACAAACACTGGGACAATGGGACAAGTATGTTATTACAGTTTGCATCGAGTTTTCCAAACTAAAATTGCCAATGATTCTTGAAACTTGTTTTGCAATACTAAATGATTTCATAATAGATAATTTCCTAAAAAATAATTTATTTTCACTTTTAGAAAACATTGTTGTACAAAATTAGGTAGGATGCTTGCTGCAATACATACGCTATTCGCATTTCCTCCTTTCAGAACGAAATAAACTAAAACAAAATGCATATATGATAAATAAAATGCTGCTAGCATACACTTTCGATAGATATATCACGAATATCGTAGCTTATTAAATATTATAGATATTATGTGTTTGTACACATTTCATAAACAAATCCACTACATACAAGTGTAGCAAAATGTAAAGTTTTACTGTCATTAGTACTGCCATTTTAATCTTTCATTTTTAAATCATATGAAATTAATAATTTAAAGCCAATATATATATATGTGTGTGTGTATATATACATATACATACATTGATCAAACATAAATCATATTTAAGTAACTCTTAATAAATTGTGCAGAATACTATTTTACTATACATAAAACCAATATATAATAAGTGTTTATATGTATGATTATAAAACACAATTTTATATGTATATATAAATTCATCGTTTTGTGTATAACTACAGATCACTTGTAAATGGTTGCTCTTAATGCTTATATGAACAGCCACAATAAAGTATATAACAATGAAATTATTGAGATACATGAAGAATAGATCTACTACAAAATACTGTTTAAATTATAGACTACCAAATGATACTCTGTAATATTATAATAAAATAATAACACAGGTCTCAGGATTATCACAAGGAATTGTTATTATCTTATGTATATAATATCAAAAAATTGTTTCTAGTATTGAATATTTCTAAATGTTGCAACAGACGTTTAAAAATTATATATTATGTAATTTATATTGCAATATTATAGAACATTCAATTACAATGCAAAGAGTAAGCGTTTGTAATGAATGTAATAATTAGGACTAATAAAACACATAATACTAATTGAAATAACATTCATTGTAATACTGAGCCCAAATAAAAATGTTTCATATTTTAATAACTAACTGAAGTGCACCTATACAGTAACAGAGCCAGTAATATTTGTTCCTCTTTTCACAGTTTTGGAGTTTACCTTCCTTTTTTTCTTGTGCTTTTTATGCTGCTGGCCCATCAATGGATTCCAGCTAGCCTGTGTGTTGTGATCTGTCATATGACAAGATTTGGAGGAGTATTTTGTAGTAAGGGGGCTGTTGTCAATTTCTTGTTGAGACTGAACCAAATTGATAGGCTTGGTTATGGAACAATTTGCGAACTCTGTATTCTTGAGAAGAATATTTTCTAATGCAGCTATCAGAGTCTGTGTTGCTAGTGGGAGCTGCATTTCAGATATATAATTATTTAACTCACCACACATTACATTAGGTAACGACAATTTATCAAATTTTTTAATGTATCAAGCAAAGAAAAATTTTCAAAATTGTCGTTCTGTTAATAGAGATGGTTCAAACATCAAATGATACACAACAATCAAATTGCTGATACATATCTGTTTGATAAAAACTTCAACTTTTTATATTTTATTAGAATAATTCACATATTTTTCTTATATTATTTCAAAATAATATATGATCCATAAAATTTCTTTGCATTTAGAAAAATGATGGAATTCGAAAGCAGATATCTTTTTATACTACTAAAAAAAATTTACATTTTGGCACATGAATAAATGTAGTAAAATGTATGTATTATTTATAAATGTATAACTCTTTTTCTATAAGAACTATATAATTATAGGTTGACAAAGTAATATTTTCTTTTCTGAAAACAATTTCATGTTTGTATTAAATCAAAAATGTAAATTTTTGATATCATTTTTCTAAATACAAAACTATACACAAAATATCTATAAAATAGTAATAGTAGTTGCTAATAAGCAACATTAGCAAATTAATCGTTGTTGTTAGCGATCGTATAATATCGAAATTTCATTAAATGCACAAAAGTATTATATAGGTATAAATTGTGGTATCATTGAATAATTAGCATATATGAGTTTAATATGTATAATATATTAAATGAAATTATGTGTATATATGAATTAAATTAATATGTGCAGGCAATAATACCACATTTGAGTTTGTTGAATTTGTAAAATTTAGCAGCCAAATTCAAAGGTCTACAATTATATATATATTTGGGCTTTTTCTCTTGCTGCTAGTATTAATAAAATAAAATTTAATATGATTTAACTATATTCAATACAATGTTATGTATTCCCCATTAATTTATCAATTTGATTGCCTATATTACGTATCTAATAAACAACGAATTTTTCGTAGATAATACTTTGTAAAAGACAACCTAACCCCAATCACTAGAATCATATTACATCAAGTAAATTCCATGTTTCAATTGAAGAAAACTTCATAATAGAAAATGTTTACTTTCCACTGAAACGGTTAAGTATTTAATTGACTTTTACAAAATAATATCTATATATAAATTGTTACCATATAATCATTACATATAGTACAATAACAGCAAAACACAAAAGGTCTGTTGTTAGTAATTAATTTCACAAATTAATTATAATTGATACATCACGTCAGAATTTTGCAGCATTATGTAGTTTTTCACATTTTCGCATTATAGCCATAATATTTGTCATTACAGCTATAACATAAGCTTTTTAACTTTTTTATACAAAAGGCACTGGACAAAAATTAATTATGACACTTATGAAACATTTAAAATCAATGTATACTAACCTCGGAATTAGAACATTCAGAAGCTGGCGGTCCATTTAATATTGGCTGTTCTGAACTGCTACAACCACCATAAACTTCACTCTAAAATTAACAGAAATCCTTGATAATATTTACAATTTAAAAGTATATAATACTTTATAATTAATGTCAATATTTTATAATTTGATTTCAAAAATATGTAACATTCAAATTGTTCATATACATATGCATATACATTACATATATAATACCTTAAGTTGTGACATTTTTTGATGAAGTTGTGTAACTACACATCGTAATTTATCCAATTCTGCATCTACCGCTGCTCTTTTGTTACATTCTATTTGAAGTTCTTCTGACAATCGTGCTTTTTCCTATAATTAATGTAACAATAGCTTTATGACATATTATTCAGCATATCCAAGTAATAATTTATTTCTTTATTGATTTACCTCTTGAAGCTTTTCTAATGTACCTAAATCATGAGTATCTACTTCACTCAAAACCGATTTTGGTGTGGATCTATGTGTCGATAATTCAGCATTAGCTTGTTCTTTAAAAGATTCAGCTTCTTTTAGTCTGGTTTCCAATTCTACTACCTTATCTTGTAACTACAAACATATGAAATTATTTACTTACATTTCAAAATATTAAAGATAAATGCATTTTTATATTTTTACAGAGCTTACCTTTTCATTTATATTTAATTTACTCATGAGTTCATTCAATTCAATTCTAAGACCTGCTACCTCACTTTCTTTCTGTCGAAGCTGTGACTCCCACCTTGTTTCCTCTGATTCTACATGACTTTGCAGCTTATTAAGCATACCTTCCTGTAGATACATTTTTGATAAATACAATCGAAGTAAAAATTTAACAAGAACATATTACAAATGCAATAGAAACTTACTGTATCATCAATAATTTGTTTGTAATGCGAAACCATATCTTGTAAATTTTTGTTTTGTTTTTCTAATTCTGAATGATTATCAGTAGTATTCTTTTTCTTCAATTCAGTAAAAACTGTATTCACCTTTTCTTCAAAAACTTTGAGCCACAGTTCATGTGATTTTTCAGATACTTTTATTTCTGGGAATATCCTTTCTAATAAAGCCTTTGTTAACTTTTCTTCTTCTGCTTTTACTTTTTGTGTAATTTCCTAAAAATTAATTGTTATTCATTTAAATTTAATCTATTTTATTAAAGAGAAAAAATGAATGAATATACATGTATGATATTCATATTTTAGAGAGAGTGTGGAGGGAAAAAGGGGAGAGAGCGTAGGTGAGAAATTATAATTTATTCAATTATACATATATAAAATATTAAAAACAAACAGATCAGTTCTAAATTTAGAAAGAAAAGAATAAAGATTAAGATAGGTAAAATGGGGACTTACATCAAAGTTCTTCCCATTATTAGATTTAGCACGCAATTCGGCGGCGGAAAGAGCTTCCATCACTTTCCAGTTTTTTACACGTAATTCCTGTTCCAACCATAAAGAAATGAAGATCAGTGTAAAACTTTGAGATAGATATTTCATATAAACGACTGACAAATATATTTAAAAAATTCTTTTGAAATTTCAAAATTAAGAGGAGGTTGGCAAAGTGATGGAAGCAATAAAAATTGATTGCAAAAATACATAAATATAAAAAAATATTTTTATATAAAAATTTAACTGTATATTTATATAACAATTTAACCACTTACGTGTTGGTAGTATTAACATATATATACACACATATATATACATGTATATATATCTTAAATAAATATACTGGAAAAAGATTATCTATACATATTATAACTTACATTATTTTTGGACCTTTGTGCTTCCAATTCATTATTTAAATGGGCAGCAAGAGTACGTTGATTGTTTACATCACTTCGTAATGCATCAATCTGAGTATTTAATTGATTCAGTTCCACTTCTTTATGTGTTAATTCAGTTCTTAAAGCATTCAATTGACTCTCCTTTTGGGCCAACCTTTAAGATATAATTGATATAAGAAAGATTGATCATCAAGAATCAAAATATACTAAATTAAGTGTTTTAGAATAGACTTATACATACAAATTGGTTTGTTCTACAAGTTGTACATTCTTTTGAACATTATCATCAATTCCATTTTCACGGCCTTCTGCAGCTGGACGTTCAGTAGTTGCTGCTAATCGAGAAGCCAGTGATTCATTATCTTCTTGTAATTGCTTAAGTCTCTTTTCCAAATCTGCGAGAATTGTGTGCTGAAAAAAAAATAATCTGTATATTTTCAACGAAATATAATTTACATTTATGTTGATATTTAAATAAATGATACCTGTATAGAAAGTTTATCATTTTCTTCCTGCAGTCGTGTAATCAGTAACTGAGTTTCACTTGATCGCTGATCACGTTTCTGTAACCTACTTATTTCTGCCTTTAACACGTTCATTTCATTTGTTGTTTCATTTGCAGCTTTAAGTTCGGCACGTGTTTCTTCTAATTCATTTCGGGACTGCTTTAACTGTTCCTCTAACTTCTCCATGTTCGATTGATTAGTATTAACGTCGCCTTGTGCTATTTCTAGACTTTTTGTTGTCTTGTTAAGTTCGTCTTGTACAGTATCTAAATTCTTCTGTACTGCCTCTAACTGTGTTTCCAACTGTGTTATATTTTCTGTTGACTGCTTTAGTTCAGTTCGTACATTGTTAAGTTCTTCTTTACATGTTTCTAGATCCTTGTCTTTGTTAATAAGCTTTTCTTGAAATACTTTCAGTTCTTCCTCTCTGTCAACAAGTGTCACTTTAAGAGCTGTAATTTCAGCTGCCTCATATTTCACTTCATTCATTGATACTGACAGCTCAGATTTTAATTTCACTAATTCAGACTGAGCTTTATTCAATTCTGTTTTTAATGCTGAAGCATCATTAGCTTCTGTTTTTACAGAATTTAATTCACTTTGCAATGAATTCACTTGTTTTTGAAGTTCCTGTTCATGACGATGAGCGCTTTTTAGTCTGTGATCTAAATCAGCTTGTGCACGATGGGAATCCTAAACAAATAAATATAAATATTTTATTAGCAATTTGTTAACGCTTTGTATAATGTAAAAATTATTATTTATCTTTGTTTTTATCAACAAAAAATGAGGAGAAGGAAGAAGCTTATTGTACAAATAACAACCCACATCTATGATCTTCCCTTCTGGAATTTTTTTAATTATCTTTTTGAAAAAATTGACATATTAAGCCTTGTATCAATTTCTTCTTACCTCAAGCTGCCTAGCAACATCTTGCAATCTATCTCCAGCTTCCTTGAAATGTTGTAATTGTCCTTCTGAATGCATCAATTGACCTTGCATAAGTCCTAATTGTTGCCGTAACATTTCTATTTCAGCAGTACTACTCTCACAAGTTGCTTGCAACTCACTTTGTAATTCTTGTACTTCTACATGTTTTTGAGCTAATTGTGCTTTTAATGCATTTTCATTATCACGCATTTGTGCAAATTGTACTTCCATTTGTTTACGTTGTGCAATCAACTCTTGTTGCATATGACCTTGAGTTTGTCCTTGATCCTCTTGCATCTTATGAATAATTGCAGCATTTTCATTTACTTTAGTTTGCAATTGTTCAATTTGTCTAGTAAATCCTTGTTTTTCAGCAGCATGACTTTCCAAGATATGTTGCATTCGTGTATGTAGAGTTTGAGTTTCTGTAACTTTAGCATTCAATGCTTCTTCTAATTGTCTTACATTAGCTGATAATCTAGACCTTTCAGAATTCAACTCAGCACGTAACTCTTTCAATTTATTTTGAAATGCAATATTTGCTTCATGTTCATCGGCTAAAGCTTTTTCCTTTTCTGCAAGTTGCTTTTTTAATTTAATAACTGGATCTGCGCGACCTTCTGTCCATTCTGAATGTTCTGAAGGATTATCCATTTGTTTATTTAAAAGTTGGTCAATAAGAATTTGTATTTCAGAACGGCTAAGTTCAGCTTTCTGAACTAAAGGCATTAATAAAGATACATTGACAGCATCCTTATCTCCACCTAAAGTAAAAAAGGAGTCAAAAATTAAAAAAGATATATATATCATAAGCACTTGATAATAAAAATGTCTTGATAAGATAGTTTAATATATGGAATCACCTTATTCAGTTGATAACATAAGCTTAATTAATCATCTTTAATTTAAGAAATATTAAACATTATACTAAAAGAAATATGGCTGTATGTATATATAATTTTGTTTTATGTAGTATAAATATATTAAATAGAAAACAAATTATAAAAATTAATGAAAAGACATTAAGTAAAACACATATATAGATTTTTTAAATTCATTTAAAGAAATTAATATAGAAATTGAATTAACTAATATATTAACTTACCAATTTGTGCTAGAATATCATTCTTTTTCTTTGCTTTTTTAGATTCTTTATTTGTTGATTGAGTAGAAATTACAGTTTCTTTTATAATTTCTTTTACATCTCTAACTGGAGTTTCTTTTTGTTCTTTAATTTCTTTTACAGAATCTTTATTAGCTACTGCTGATGTATTGGTATTATTAATTGTTTCTTTTTTCTCTTCCTTAATATTGTCATCCTTCTTTTTTACTGAATCTTTCACATTCTTCTTTACTTTTGTTGGAGTTTCCTTTGGAGATTTATTTATAATTGATTCAGACTGACCAATTTGTTGTAAATTTTCTTTCTGTTGAACAAACCATATTAAAATATACTAGGATATGTATTTAAACTTGTGTATGGGACGATTCTAAAGATTAAAGATATAATAGTTAATTTTGTATTAAATCATGTGTTAATAAAATTTCATAAAAAAACATACATACAGAACACACAACAAAAAGAAAATAAATAGTTAGAAGAACTTGATATTGCAGCGAAAATATTAATAAACAATTATATCGTGTATAATATCAACTTAAAAGTTTACATTTAAACTCAATTTATGAAAACTTTTTTTATTAAAATTTTTTTAATATTATTAATTTATCAAACTAAAATCAGTTTAAAATCTGAAGGCGTAGGTAAATTTGAAAAATGCTTTAACAATACAAAAGAAGCACTATATATAGCTTTAGTGTTAAAGAAGCAGCAAGTTATGCAAAATATGAAAACATGAATGGAACACATATGAGATAAAATATTCTACCAAAAGCAGTTCACTCACACTATGACTCCGTATGAGTTCGAGGTCGTCCTTTGGTTGAATGAGGTCAAAATGATTAACCTCTGTTGAGAGGGGTTGTGAAGGACTTAATTCAGTCACAATAACCAATGGCTCATCTTTATTTACAAGAATTGGCTTTACCTTTTCATGCTTGCCTTTCTTCTTACTTCCTTTGCTACCCTCCTATGATTTCAATGTATATATAAAATGTTTCCCATGTATTGAACTAATTAAAAGTAGTGAAGGCAATGCACTTTCACTTTTATAATAACAGGTATATAATAATAATTTTACATTATATCAAAATGGACATATAGAATTATTTATATTGGTTAGTTATTGTGTATATATGTATATATAAAGGAGCTAAAAATTTATAGTTTTTTTAATCATTATGGTTTTTATCAATAGATAAAATATTTTTTACAAAAAAATAATAGTATCTTTTAGTTTACTTATATATAAATATTATAGATGCATTTTTCACCTTGAAATTGTATTTATTTTGATTTCTTGCCAAACATATATACCTGAAATTGATAAAGCCACTGCATCATTCATAATTTAAAAAGAAAAAGATATTAATATGAAAAAACAGTTAATACTCTTCACCACTACTAAATTTTAATATAATTGTGAAAATATTAGTTATTCAATAATAGCATTTTCAAATTTCTAGAAATGTATAATTAAAAAATATAAATGTATCATTAAAAGAGTATTTTTTATTCAATTGGATTTTATATCTTTTTGTTATTTCTCTTAATTTTCATCTACATGATAAAGTAGCAATAAAAATAAGATATTATCATGTGTGGAACAGTTATTTATAGAAATTAATCTTGAGGTCCTAGAACTGTTTATCAATGAGCAATATACAAAAAAAACAAACTTTTGCTTTAAATAACTTGTCTCATGTTATATTGGTATTTTATTTCATTTTTAATGTAAATCTATATAAAAATTCATAAATTCTTATTGTACTTTTCAGTTTTTAAATATATTGAATGTTTCCTGAGGTTATTTTAATACAAGATAAGATGTTTCATTACATACTCAACATTAGAATTTAAATTAACTTACCATGGCATAATTTTAATTATATTACATACATTTATAAAGAATTAAAAAATTATAAAATTAGAACAAAGTTGCTATGTAGAAAATTTTAATTATGTAAACATATTTTTAAAAATGCATATTACTATATGTATAACAAACACTAATCATTTGTTTTTAAAATACTACAACTTGCTTGTAAATTGTTTTTTTATTACAAAACTTTATTTCTCCATACGCTAATTAAATAAATTTAATTTTATACAAATTTTCTGCAAACAAAAAGTGAAATTATCTCTTTAAAAGAGCAAATGTCCATTTTAATATAATGTATATACGATTTATTTGACTCTAGAGGGAAAACATTATTAACTGGATTTTTTACATTGATATAGGAGTGTGCAGTTATTTCACATTAGTACATTTTTAAAAATTACTATAGTAATTAAAAAACTAAGATGGAAGATAATAGAAAGAGACAAACTACATTTTTTGGGCGTTTTTAACAAAATTTCACTGATTAAATTGAGATTAAATTAAGATTGTTATCTTAAACTATGTAAAACATAAATGTATTAATTCAGATAAAGTGATGTACAAATGTAAAAAGATGTTGCATGTTATTGAACAGTTACATTAAAATATTATAATTAGTCCTTATGGTTTGGATGACACCTAGCCAGAAATATGATACATCATGAATAGAAAGACCTTAAATGACATATATGTAAGTGTGACATACAATATGTAAGCATACCATATTTCATGCATGAAATGTATGAAAACTCAAGAATAAAAAAGCGCATGTGTATATCTTTATTTTATAAATATGCATGACGATTCACGCATAAATATACAATAAATATTTAAAAATTAGAGAAACGAACTTCAATCTTGTTGTTAAACTATATTTGTTATATACTTCAATTAACATTAAACAATATATTTTTTTAAAAGACAGATCAATTTTTATATCTTATTAGACAAAAAAAGATAAACAATACAATTATTCTAATTGAAGTTTCTTAGAAAATTAATAATTTGATAATTATTTAACTTATTTTATTAACAAATATAATGTCAAATGTATTTTTAAGTAAGCAGTTTTAATTGGTTCTGATAGTTTTACTTATTTTTTGAACAAATAATGTAAATACAAGGTCTCACACAACATTGGGGAATCGCTTTGATGGTGGATCCTGCACATGAAAACTATAAAAAAAGTATATAAACAGCAGAATCCACAACTGAGCAGTTCTCCGATGTTGCAGGACACTCTGTGCATAAGTTAAACAAATATTTCTACAAAAGTTATTTAGATCAACTGAAAGTTTGAAGAAAGGTAATCATATACTTAATAAATGTACTTACACGAAGTAATGGCTCTAATGGTAAAATTTGTGGATTTTCCTCAAATTGTACATGCTCTGGTTTCTCTTCTTTATCTTCCTTTTCTTCCTTTTCTTCTTTCTTCTCTTTTACTTTCTTTCCTGCCTTATTTTTATGTTTCTTTTCTTTACTTTTATCTTTTTTATCTAAAATGAATATTAATACAACTATTACCATATTCATTTATAAAAGTGTTTCATACTAACTTCCAATATAATAATTTAAGTTAAGTGCCAAGAATTATCCATAATAATATTAAAACATGTTTAATATAATTCATTTAATCAATAAGATACTACAAATACCTTTTTCAATAATTGACAAACCAAATTATTTGTTTGACATCTTTATATCATATTATGATAGAATTATACATACTTAACAAAAGATCATCAGGAAGTTTTCTTTGTTCTGCTATTGCTTCTTCATAAGATTTCTCTTTTATACCAAACATTGATACTAAAACAATAACTGCTGCAGAAATGACTACTACTGCTACATATACCAATCCTGTTTGGACATCCATTTTATATATTTTTACCTGTAATAGTAAAGTATTTATATGATAATAATCAATTTATATAATAATAATTTAAGATTTCATTAATTAATTTGTATATAATAAGAAAAGATTAACTATGAGCAGTTAACTAAAGTGTTCTTGATTTCTTGCATGATGTTACACAATCTTATCATAGTTTATTTGAAATATTATCTTCTAGTTAACTTTCTTTGAGTACTATTGATATGTACAATAGTACTTTGTACATGATACATGTAGTATATTTAAACACACGTATTCTTTAATTCAATAAAAAAGATTTCCATTACAAACTCTATAAATTAGTAACAAATCTAATTCTACATTTATATTAAATATACTTTTCCGTAAAATATATGTATCATTTTATGGCACGTAATAATATAGAGTAAAAAAATAAATGATATTGTGTATATACACATATATATATATATAACATATAATTGTATATACATATATGCATATATATATTGTGCGGGTGCGCGTAACGTAAGTGTATATTCGATGCGTGCATGTGCGTATATGTAAAGTGTTTTATAATGGGATTATTTGTTAGATGAAAATTTTGGAGAAAAGTACGGTAAACATGACATATGGATGACAAGCAGGTCGACGACATAATCATTGAAGATGAGTCAAGTTCCTTAATGTTAAACCACGAATCGGGTAGAACCGGCAAAATGATTTATATTGTACTAATATTTCGTTAAAACAATAGAACTAATAAACTCACTAAACTTACACTGCTCACCGAAAATTCAGTAGATCGCTCCTACTGAGGAATGTAAAATGAACAACGAACTCTGTTTGTCTACAGAGAATCACGACAAGAATTCACACACGACTTCTCAAGATTATGGCTGCCGAAGGCACAGACAAGTGTACGTGTTCGAAGCCACGCCTATCAAAACTCCCGTTTTCTGATTGGTGGCAACCTCTGCCACGTATGCAAAACACTCGTACAAACGAGAACAATATTCATGCATGAATTTTGTTAATTGTCAATGACAATTAACCAGAATAAATAATTGATAACCTAATTTAATTCATGATCACTAACGCACTGTACGACATACGAAAGAGTTAACACATTCGTGACACTATACCAATTTTGCATACTAAAACAAGTTGGCCAACTTTATAAAAACAGCATTTGATAAGTTCTCTCGTTCTCTGTAGTCTTCTAAATGTGTTTTACGTATAGTCAAAAAAATATTTATTACTAAATATCAATGAAATGTTTTCAATAAATAAAATAGGGATAGATATTATTTAACGATTTAATTTTATTGTAATTTATAGTTAACTTTTTAACATATAGAAAAATATGATATCTTTATCCCACACTTATCAAAGTATATATATTATAATTATATTAAATTTAATAAAAATTTTATTGGAATGCCTATATACTATCCTGAAAATAATGTGAAAAATCTTTGTTTTAACAAATAGATATTTAATGTTCTCTATTTATACAATCTTAATCGATTTTTATTATCATATAACATTTCTTAACAAACAGTATTATGCGCTTTATATCTCTAATATAAACTAATAGTAAGAAGACTGTAAACGCATGATACTCAGGAATAATCGACATAAAAGAATTTGAATGAAATATGCCACGTTTTTTGTTGCTTTTCCATGTATAAAAGCATTATTGGCAGTATTTCGAAATTATTGTTTATGAATTTTCCAAATATTGCCATAAGATGATAATTCTTTCATTATTATGCAAACATTATTATTGTACCGCAAATCGATAAATGTACGTTTTCCATAAAACGTTATTTATCACTCATTAAAAGTTTGCTTTAAAAAATTGCACGAAACTTTTCATTTATAGATTTTGCTTTTCCTTATAATAAGAAAAAGTTTCAATATTACTTCAGGAATGTTCATGCCACTGCTCGTGCTTCAGGCAAAAAGCTTTCCCAATATTTAATAAGTTGGTTTTGGTATTGTAACATGGTTTCCAAATATTCTGTTAATTGTTTCTTAAAGTCTTCCACTCTCACTAATTCAAATCGTTCAACTTCTTTTTTAATTATCTTCGAAATATTGTCAAATTCTTCTTGCCCTCTATCAACTTTTGCTTCCCATTCTATTACTTCAGTAGCAGCTTGGCTCGTTTTGTCAGTTCTTCCAGATTGTTCTAATCGTGCTTTCTGTTCCCTTTTTTTATTTAACATCATTTGAGCATGTTGCCAATTTTGAAAAACCTTTACTCTTTCATGAAATACATCCTAAAATTGGTAATATTTTAAAATATCTAAAATGTTGGAATGCGCAACATTTATATGTAAATAGATTATTAACCTTTATTGCTCCAATCAGTGCAACATAATCTCTTAACATTTCTCCAAACTGATACAGATCGCTATTACTTTGCGCTCTCCTGATCGCTTCTACTTTTTCCAATGTCTCAGCTAACTGAGCTAATGCCCTTCCAAGAGATGCTCCTGGTTCGCCATGACCAAGAACTGCAATGGATCTTGCTGTTGCACCAGTACATGTTGCTAATTCTCTTCTCTGATTAGTTAAGGTATCAACAGCAGAATGTAATGCACGCAGTTGAACATCAAGAGAATCAATTTGTGATGTCTTTTCTTCAAACCACTGAAAAATAAGAAAAATGAAAAATACTGCTTAACACGAATATGTTTTATAAATTTAATTACTAAAAATTTTCGATATAATTAATAAAATAAATGATACGAAATATTTATTATATATATATATATATATATATATATATATATAATATATAATATATATAATATATATATATACACACATATATACATATATATATATTTTATATATATATTGCAAATATAAGTTATTAAACATTTTTTAATTTTACTTTATCAGTTTCATCCATTTTATATGTTATCTTGTTAACAGTTTCTCCAACTTTGTTAAACAGCCTCATTACTCCTTTACCACTAAGTGCAGATGTATTAGTAGCTTTAGGTAATTCCATATCTGTTTAAGATATACACAGTTATAAGTATGATTGCATTTAAAAAGTTATTTTATTTTATACTACGATTTACCAGCTTCTAAAAATTCTCTAAAATCAGGATCAACACTAAGCACTGGATGAGCTGCAGTTCTATTCAAATATCTTTCAAGTGCTGCTCTGCGTTTTTCAATAAATTCTGTAGAACTGGAATTTTGTTCTTGATTCTTGTCGCCAGACATTTTAATCTTAGTTGTCCCTAATCACATAATTATTTCATTTATTTTACTGAATAGTATGATAAAAATAATATGACTTCAAAATATCTATCAATACCAATAACACTCTTCTCTGGAGCAGGAGGAATTATTCTGCCATTTCTAAGATATTTATCTGTTAATTTGTCATGAAGGCCAAGAAAATCACTGAAGCGTCTAATAACACTGAAATTTCTCTTTCTAAATATTGGCATATTTGTTTCTGTCTCAACTTTGTAAGCAACATAAGCACCCATTCCATCTCCTATTTTTTGAGGAGAAGTTACAGTAATTTTTAAGAAAACATCAGAAGAATCTGTCGATACCTGTAAAATATAAACTATAACATATACTTTTTAACTTGTTGTTATTAACATTTAATAATCTAAAATATACCACATCAGGTGACTGAGTCTGTATAACATTTGTTGAAAGTACATCTGTATTATCGTTTATGGGAACATCATGGAGATCACCTATGTCAGTACTCATTGGTCCCAAAGGTGAACTTAATGGTCCTGGTGCAGGACTTGATACCGATGAAAATGAATTTTCTTCTGGTGCATCTCGTAAAGTTAACTTTGGTAATTCTGTTTGAATAGTTGATACTCCGTTGTAAGGAGGTGAATCTTCTAATTGACTTTGATCCTATGTTTAAACAATATTAAATTTTATCTTACAAGAAATGTTTCAAATTATTACAAACGATCTTATTATATTTTAGTAACAAATTACAAATATTACATTTAATACAACAGAAATAAACTTGTGAACCTAATACATAGGTTGTGAAATTTTTACGCACATGTCTGAAAACAATATAAAAACTACCTGTACTGCTGATGCAAAAATATCTTCATCGTCGTCGTCTAAATCATCAACTTTCACGTCATTAGTATCAAATAGCGGCGGAGATTCTTTTATATCAGCCATCTTAGCGATTCTGTCAATCTACCGAGAAATGTACTGGGATCGGCCCCCCAAGTGATGTATGCCGTATGCCAACGTCAATCGCTATCTGTGACTATCGTATTTCTCAAAGTGCCTATCTATATTCGTGTATTATAAACTTTCTAACTTATCTTTACTACACATTCCGCGCGCCTTAGTATAGAATTCTCACACCTGTAATATATAATATACATAGAACAAATTAACAATTATGTTATTATAAAGGCGTCTACTGATGAAGTCAGTTAGTTGCAGTAGGATCAAAAAATGCATTATGTACCGTTTCGTTCACAATAAATTGTTATCGTCTAGTTATGAATTTGTAGCGGCATATTTAAAAATGATAACAAAGAATATGTACATATTGCGTTAATAGTGTACTAATTACTTTCGAAATAATACGTGTAGCCAGGTGTACTGTAATATTTTAAAAAACCGACGATTAAAAATTTACAAACTATTAAACATTATTCTCAATGCATAATATATTAATTTAATAAATAATTTAGATAGATGTTTCTAGGAGGATTTTGTAAACGTGTAAAACAGTGTGCAAATGACATAGATACATAATGTGTGGTGCTTTTGTATCAGTTTGTGGTTACTTCTGCTTTCTGTATATATTTTACATATGTAATCTTTAATCTCGAAGTAAAAAGGATTAACTTGGAAAAACGTTATATGTTTATATATAGTACTTATTTATGAATTTCTTTTATAACTGTTTATTAATTACCAGAAATGAATCAAATGTCCAGAGAAGAAATTGATATCAGGCGACTTTTAACAAGATGTGAATTCATGGCAAAAGATGATCCTCATAAGGATTGGAAGCTTGAAAAGGTTAAAAAATAATTTAAATAATGATTAATTATTTAAAATTAATATAATTTATTCAAAACAAATGTATTAATCATTTCAGTACATCCTTGCTTTGGATGATATGATCAAACAATTACAAACATTACCACGGTACAATTCTATTTTATTTTTTAATAAAAATATATATTTATTAACAAAGATTTCAATTTTAAGCAATGTGCGCCATATGAGCAACATAACAACTTAATGTACTTGAAATTATTATAAAATTATTAAAATTTAATACTTTTTCAGTAAACCATCTAAGGATACCATGATGGGTTACATTAAACGAATAGATTTCCTGAAGGGATTAGTAAATACAACTAAACTTACAAGTCCAGTAGATAGAGTTGCAGCTGTACAAATGTTACCAAAAAGTTCTACAACGTTTAATGATTCAATAGGTCCAAATATAACAACCCAGATACATCAAAAAACTTCAGCAAAATATAATAGAGAATTGCGTGCTGAATTATTCCATAGTGATAAAGGTATATCAATATCACTATTTGTAAAAAAGATAATTTACAACTATAATAATCATCTTTTTTTTCTGGGGACATTAGAAGATGGTATAAGACAAAGATTAACTAGTACAAACATGCATGATGATGATTTAGGTGCAATTTTAAAATATAATAGAAATATTCAAGAAAAAATTGCTGAGAATATGCTTTCCATGACTAGTAGCATAAAAGAACATGCTTTAGCAGCAAATGCCATTATAAAAAAAGATATTGGTTTACTTGAAAAATCTGATAAATTAACTGATGTTAATACAAGTAAATTAAAAACAGAATCACTAAAACTGCAAGAACAAACACAATCATATTGGCGGTGCTGGATGTGGGTGATGATCGCATTTGTTTTAGTTGTATTTTTCAGTAAGTATTAGTGCATAATGTAACTCTATTTATGCTATAGTATTCATAATATTGAAATATCATAGCATAATTTTGTAGTTATTAATTTTTATGAAATACATTTATAATGTACTTGTATGAAATATGATAAGAATTTATACAATAATAAAATTATTTTTCAGATATGGTATTATTTATAAAAGTTGCAAAGAAAAGTATTTAAATTTGTAAATACATTTATATATATATCCACAACTGACTTGGGTACATAAGAATGAGGCTATGTACAAATGTGAATATCTTCAATTCAAATAAAATCATTAATATTGTTATTCTTATCATAAGCATATCTGTATATATTTTTCATGATGAATTTTCATCTATGTGTATATGTGTTGACTACACTTAGTCATCAATATGGTAAATGAGAATAAAAATATAAAATTTTTAATTTCCTCTATGAGAATTACAATTATTTATCCTTCCATTGATATCACTGAATGTACTCAATAGTCTGGCTGAAGTTTAAGTTAAATTATTCACTTTTAATATATTTAATTATCATAATAAGTAATAATTTATTTTCAATAAACAAATGAATGAAAAATTTATTTCAATACTTGTTATGTGTTACATTCATTTAAAGATATTATTTTTTCTTTTCTAATATATTCCTATTAAATTAAGCTCAAAATTGGAGTTTTACATAACTGTACTTTTCATTGTCAAAAAAGGACTAGTACTTTAAATAAAAAAAAAGATAAGTTCAATATATACATAATAGATAAATTTATGCAAAGAATAATTTTAAAACAAAATACCATAGATACATCATATGTTTCTCCATTATTTACTGATACTCAAATAAATCTTCTTTACATTTTTTTACTGAACCATCTATTGAAATCCAATCTCAACAATAATTGAGCTAAATGCTCTCCACTTGGTTGTGCACGTACTCTATTCAATGTTTTGGTTAACCAACCCATTAAACTATCAAGAGTATCAGATAATGTTTTAAGCTCTTCTTGTTCTGTTAAAAGCAAATTACCTACTTCCCACATAGATGCTTGTAAGATAAAATCATCACAAAGTCGCAATAAGAGTTTTATTAATTTGTTGACCTATCAAAAATATTTATCGAATGAATTGATAGATAAAAATTAAAAAATTATTTAAATTAAAATATAACGTACAGGATTTTTTCTTTCTGTTGAACTCCCTAATAAAAATGTTTGTGACATAACATTAGCCAAGAAAATACAGTGTGCTTTTTGTACATCTTCAAAATTTCGGGTATTTTTCATATTTGTTTCCATTATAGTATATTGACTTTCTAATACATCAACTTGTAAGTAATATTGTAAATTATCAATAATGAAAATTAAATTATTTCTTAGTTGAATTATACCAATATCACTGTAATAATGAAAACTATTAATATTTGATAAAAATCAGATTGTTTATGTATAAAATATTAGAATCATATCTTACATGTTTTTATAATACATATGCTCACTCCAAAGGTTCCATAAATCAATTTGTGTTTTTTTAACCCTTAGCAAAAATTTGAATAATGTATTGTAATCATTTAAAGCTGATGGATTAAATAACAAATGTAATGGCCATATGACTTTGTACTTTAAAGTAATCATACCCCACCCACGTCTTTCTATAATAATATCAATACTATATTATCGGAAGATTTGTCCACTTAAAAAATATATCATTAAATAAGAAAATATCTTACCAATTGGATCTTCACGTTCCTTTTCAGTAAATTCTGTACCTTCTACCTCAATATCTTCATTTTCATGTGGTGGAACTGGAACTATAAAATTAAAACTATCCATGGCATTTTCATCATTTAAATGCATTTTCCTTAAGGCCATTTGGAAAGCTAAATTAATATCCCTAGAGGTATGCTGTGTTGGAGATTTATTTAATATATGAGCCGTAAGTCTAATAAACTCAAGAAACAAATCTCCACGTCCCATAAGAAAGAAATCTTTTACTAATTTAAGTTGTTGCACAAGTTGTGCTTCTTCAACAGCAACTCGCCATAAAAGTTCTGTTATACATTGTTTCAATTCATCGATTGTACGTTCAAATTCAACAATATTAAAAATATGTTTTTTTTGTAAATTTTGAAGTTTAAGAAAATATTCATATTCTTTTTCTCCCCATATAGAAGTTTCAGTTTGATCAACTATAGCAAAATCTGTTAATAGGTAAACAAGTTAGTGGTTTCATTTCATGTTTTAAGCAATTAAAAATTTTTTTAAATATAAATTACCTTTTTTCTGTCTTGGGTCATTTCCAAACATTATAATAGTTTGCCCTATAGTTAAGATTTTAGTTGCTAAAGATGGTCTTATGTAAGAGGGAAGTAGATCAATTTGAACGTCATAATTCCACATATCTGCAGTAAATTTTGTATTTATTTTATCAAAATTATCCTTATTGTCTACTAATATCAAACTGTTTTCCCTCTCAGATATTTTTTGAATAAAAAATTCATTGTACATATCTTCTATATGGCCATATAAAAGCCAGCTAGTTAAATGTTTATAAAAAACTGTATGCACACAGTGAGACATTCTAAATGAAATGAAGTAATTGGCAAAAGTAAATATGTAAAATAGTAGAAAACAAAATAATGTAATATAATACTTACTTTTCTATTGCAGATCTAACATCAGGAATACCAGTATACATATTTTGATGCAAACATTGCAATAGTTTACAGCCATGAATTTTTTGTGTGCGAATCTGGAATAAATTAAAATAATTAATTTTTTATTTAAGTATGTTATATATCATTTTATATGATGTTATATTATGTTATTTTATACTAATATTCTTTATTTACCTCTCTTATGATAGAATTTAAAACAGAAAATAGACAAATATATTTTTGGATACGACAAAGTATTAGTGACAATGGAGTATAACTATCACGAAGAACTACATCTTCTAAATCAACAATCTCCTTACGAAATGGTTCCAAAGATTCATCTATTCCTTCACAAAGAGCTTGTAAGTATAAACCACGAGGAACATCTTGTAAATCTACAATTTATATTTAAGAATTAATGATTTATAAATTAATATATAATGAGATAAATTTTCTAATTGCTAAATTGTAATACTTTGAGTAGAATTTAAGTCATCAGATGTGGTATATTCTTGAATGAAATTCCTAATAATATTACATTGTTCAACTACATCCAATATTTCTTTAAGTAATACACGTTCACCAGGATGTAAATATTTTTCAAGATCTACAGTCTGAAAACAGCACATTTAAAAAACACAAATAAACTGTATATATAATTCAAAATGAATTACAATATCAATAAATATTATATTATAATTACATCTGATTCCAATATTTGCAAAGCATTGGTTGAACATCCCCATAATGACATTAATATTTCATGCAACATTTTATTGATATTTTTTAATTGGATGAAATATTACTCTCTCAAATTAGCAACAAATTATGTTGCATATGAGTTAGTGAAAATAGTATATAAACTGCAAATTAAGCATGTAACCTGTCAATTCATTTGCCAAAACTTATTGTTTTGATATATAAAAATGACAGAAAATATTGAACGCATTATAAATAAGAAAATTTATACTCTTTTATCTATCCATCTTGTTTCTATTAAATTTTTCATTATAGAATTAACTTTTACCACTAATACATTTTGTACATTTCACTGACGTGCTTTTATTTTCTTTCAAATATTTGTTTCAAATGATGTATATATACATTCTACATACGTATGTACATAAATCATAACTTAAAGACCATCTTTTCATGTAACCTCCATTTGAAAATGTGTATTTAGTAATTATTGGTTTGCATGAAGATTTGTATAGTATGATAGAGTTAAAGATAAACAACTTACCAAACGTCATTTATATAGTATATATAAAAATTTAAGTTACTATTGAGAAAAATATTTGCTAATGTTGTAATTCTAATAATATAATTATAATACTAAGCAATATCTAAAATCTCTAAAACAAAGCTTAATAAGATATATACTATTTATAACAAAAGAATTATGTTTTAATTAATGCAGGTAATTACACCTGCATAAAGATATAATAACCTCAAATAAACAAATCATCAAAACTATGTGTAAGTGTGGTATATTTTAGTGAATACAATATATTCTTTATAAATTTCAACTAATTACTAAATGATTTATTAAGATATGGAAAAATATTAATATATGCAATATATTAATATTTTTAATCTTTACATAAATTATATTTAATAATAAATTTTTCAGAGATCTAATTATGGATACTTCAAAGGATACATTAATATGTCGTTTATGTGGTGTAAATCTTGTAAAAGGAAAGCATAAAAGTATCTTTGAAGGATCAACAGATTTAATACATAAAATAAAGGAAACATTGCCAATTTCAGTACGTTAATATACAATACGTGATAGAAATTAAAAGTATTAATTGCAGTTTAAAATCTGAACATTTTATTTAAACTTAATGATTATTAAAATATCTTAATAATTTATCTGTTTTATATAAGAAAATATATATTATTACATTATTAATATATCATATGAAAAGGTTTTGAATTAATATTACCTTAAATGACTTTTACAGATATCTATTGATGATAATGGCTCAAAATATGTATGTTTGTCATGTTATGACAAAATTACTTTTTACTACAAATTTATTCAAGAAGTATTGGAATATTCTAAAAGATTAGAAAATGTATCACAAATAGAATCCTTCTTTGATCTATCTAAAGAAGTAACAGACTTGTCACAAATTCATAGTGATGCTATATATACATGTCCAAATTGTAATGTAGATTTAATGATTTTATTAGTTAGTAATCCTCAAGGCTGTGATTATACCTTCCAAATCTCATTAGCTATGGTAAATCATTCTGAAAACAAACATATAAAGAAAAAGAATATACAAATACATAAAAATGTAGTACATCTTAATAATACTAAAAATAATATACATTTAAAACATGGAAACAAAACAACAATTACTGAAGATATTGAAAATATGCCTAATCAAGAAGTAAGCCTAACATTACCTGTATTAATCTCAACAAACTACTACAAAGAGGAAAATTTAAATTGTATTGATGCATTATCTAGCAAACAAAATACAAAAATTGAAGTAGAAAAAGACACAAGAGAAGATCTTAAGGAATCTAATTCTGTTCATCTCTCAAAAATATCAAAAGTACAAGAAATATCACATGTGTCTAATAATTTAATGGATTATGTTTATAATTCTGCAGATCCATTAGTGAAAAATGAACCTGAGAGTGATAATACTTATTGGCTAGACAGTGAGACTGATTATAAAAGTGAGAAAGATACATGTATAACATCACAAGACACTATGCTTGAACAAAATGATATACAAGATGAAAATGATATATATAAATCTTGTTTAAAATATGTATGTAAATTATGTGGTGCTCGCTATCTTTCACACTTAAAATATGAATTTCACATGGAAAGACACAAGCTAGGTAAAACAGATAAATATGAATGTACATTATGTGATAAAGAAACAAGTAATGAAAACTTATTATGGGATCATTATTTTCACACACACAAGAGTTTACAACGTTATATTTGTGTAGAGTGTGGAAAATTATTTACAAAACGAACTAGATTGAATGGGCATCAAAAAAATTATAAACATTCTGGTGTAAAACAAATACAAGTTGGTACTAGTGAAGATGATATTAGTGAAGATGTCATACAAAAAGCTATAGCAACAACAAAACAGGAGAAAGTATCTATAAATTGTAATCTTTGTGGTAAACTAATTTCAGACTTAGATCCAGATGCTATTAATGACTTAGTTACATGTGCTACTTGTGAAGATTCTACACTTTCTTTAATGATAGATGGAAATGAGACAAAAGTTATTTCTCCACGTCAATATCATTGTTCTAAGTGTCCTAAACATTTTGTACGAAAAGAAAGACTAGAATTTCATGAAATGAGGCATAATGAAAATATGAATGAATTCATTTGTAGTACTTGTGGAAAAGATTTTAGAGCAGAAAATTCTTTATATGAACATTACCTCTTTGTTCATAAAGGGGCAAGACCTCACATTTGTGAACTATGTGGTAAGTCATTTCAGTTAAAAGCTAGATTAAAAGAACATCATCGAATTCATACAGGTGAGAGACCATATCAATGTGATATCTGTGGTCAACGATGTAGAACTACAAATGCTTTAAAGCTTCATAGAAAAATTCATTTTTCTCATAACAGATATATTTGTAACGTATGTAATAAGTCATTTAGTAAAAAGCAAAATATGAATGAACATTTAGAGAAGCATTGGAAAAATGATAAAAGTGTAACATTACCACAATTATTTACATGTCCAATTTGCGTAGAAGATTTTCCAACCTACCGTATGTTAAAATATCATATGGTACAAATTCATGAAATAAATAATCAGGATCCAATTTTAATAAAACAAAAACCATGGTATGAATGTGCAGAATGTCACGAGAAATTTAAACATCAAATGTCTTTAAAAGCACATAAAGAGAGAGTACATGAAGGAAGAGTAGACCCTATTTATCAGTGTGACATATGTAATGCAACATATAGAGTAAAACAACTTTTAGTAAATCATATTAAAAGTAAACATGATGGTGAAAGACGTTATAAATGTGCTCAATGTGAAAAAGGATTTAATGACACTAAATCTTTATATAATCATGTATTATTACATACTGGAAAAAAACCATTTGTCTGCGAATATTGTAATATGAGTTTTAGAAGAAAAGACTCCAGAGATTATCACCGTAGAAAACATACTGGTGAACAACCTTATCAATGTCCAGATTGTGGTGAATCATTTTCTACCTATAATAATCGATCTAAACATCGAAAGAGAGAACACGGAGAAGGAGATCCAGAGTGTCCAGAATGTGGAAAAAAATGTAATAATCAACAAGAAATTAGAATACATTTAAATAAACATCTGGGAGAGAAACTAAAAAAATTACAAAATATAAAATCTAAGTAGATATGATCTACATACAATTCAAACAAAAATACAGTGAAACTAAATTAAATTTCTAAATTAAAATTGCACTGATTAATTATAATTAGTAGATTATTTTATTTACAAAAATGTATTTATTTTAATTATTTTATATATTTATAAATGCAATTTAAAATTAAAAGAGCTGACTAAGAATGTGGACTAACATCTAATTTTTTACTGTTTCATTACAATTTAAATTATTTTCATTAATTTTATTTTACTTAAATAATTAAAAGCAGGAATTTCTTTATCTTTCTTCCATAAAAAAATGACATGTAACTTGCTACTAAATAATGTATTAAAATATTTCTTTGTATATTTTAATCATTGAATTATTATTTCATGAAATAAATACATTCATATTAAACAACTGCATAATAAATACTATATTAAATAGTATTACTATAAATACTATATTTTATTAAACTACTTGTTATTAAATATTTTAATACAAAAGCTTATTAGCATTTTACACAAAAACTTATACAATTTTATACAAAGCTTCCTAAAAGAAAATAATTTTTTCTTTGCTTGTATAAAATTAATATCATGTTTCTAGAAATATTTTTCAACTTTTGTATATGTTTGTAATGTACTTCATTTTTTTTTTGTTTTTGTAAGATATATTTACTATAATATTTCTAATTTAGAATGATCTTAATAGCACTCAAGTAAATTTATAATTATTTGGTTTATAATGATAATAATATGTGTATTATACTACCTTTTCAAATTAGTCCTTCATTATGTATATAGTATCTTATAGAGTAATTAAGTATGAAACATAAACAGCATATACTGCAATGTGTTGCAAACATAGTACCTGAAATTATCTATAAAAACATTGAAAATTAAATTTTAGTATTTGAAAATAAACTATTGTTAAAACTTCAAATGTAGAAGAAATATGAAGATTCCAAAATAAATAAATTCTAATTACTCAAGATACCACTGTAACTACAGGAATGCTTACTAATTTTAGTGTTATTAAGGATTTAATATTGAATATGTCATAAACGTGTTTCACAACATCAAGGCAGTTAAAAATATTAAAACTATTTGACGTATTTAACATATCATTTTTTACTTTAGTAAAGCAATATAATTTATATGTATGTATATGAAAAAACTCATAGATATAAACAGCATTACAAAAATAAAATATTGAAAAATCATTGCAAAGTAGTCTTTATTGTGCATTATTTCAGTTTTATTCCACACATACATACATTCAGTTATGTATTTATAACATTAGTACAATTTTCTATAATACTGTAATTACATTGAATATATTTACAATAAAGAATTATATGTAATTTATTATACATGTACATAGTTAACATTTTCTAAACATACTGTATATATGACATGTAATTACTTCTTATTGCTGTGAATAAATTATTAAAAAAATTTTATAATAAAAACCAAATAAGCATTTATATTTTTAATTTTTTTGTAGTATAATATTTTCCATGCAACCTTATTAATTAGTATAAAATATAATTTCTATGTTCCAAAAAATATTTAATAATGTAATAATTTTATTTATAATTGTTGCATTAAAATAATAAGATTTGAGACTTTTATACATTGCATTTATTATCATATTACAAAAATTAAAGTGCTGCTTAAATATTTATATTTATATTTAATATCATTTTTTCAAATATTTATATATTTACAATGAAATATATAATATCATAACATAAGTAGATGGAGCAATAAAAAAGAAAAGAAAACGCATAACAATTTTTAACAGTAGTAGTGTGCACGTTGTTCTCATATGTAGATACAGTCAAGGTAGACACGTGCAGCTGAGACAAATGTCAAAATTTAAATGGTTGCGCCTCAGTGTCCGATGCGGCGCTGTCTCGCAAAAATCAGGTGGTCGAATTTACCAGCTGTGTTACTTTGTACTTGCAATCGTACATAACAAGGCATTTAACTTTTTGATGTAGGAAAATCTGCATTTTCAGCAAATATAAAAGAATCGTACATAGTATTTCGTATTGCTTGTAAATATCATTCAAATTTCCTTAATTTTTTGGAAAATCAACAAAAATAACACATGAGGAACTACTTTTACGCGGAGTAATATCGGAAACCGTTCGAGCGAGTCAATATTTATCCTGCTTTTTTACTGTAATCATGGTTTACTTTACTTGAAAAGTAAATCGTGGAGAATATACTTAAATTTTAGAAAGCTTCTAATAGAAAATTTTTTGAAAGTCTACATTTATTAAATGGCTATTCATCAAAACAATTTTTGCGGAGCAATAATGACGTGCTACGATCGCACAGACGCAAACCAGCTTCGTTCATTGGCTGAAGGAAGTGAGCGATTCACACATACGTAACACATGCTCTTTTCTGCAAGTACATATTCACCAACACCAATCTAGAATTTTCGTAGCAGATTCAGGAATGTATCTATCGCCTGAGACCCCTTTAACATTTTAAAAAATATCTTTCTTATTTCAGTAATTTGTTGTCTCAGATTATATGTTTAAACATCCATTTCGTAACAAAACAACATTGCATGTAGTGATAATAATTTTTTATTGAGATCAAACTAATAATCCTATCAAAAAGTTTTTAATTCGAACAAAAACATATAAAATTCAACTTTACCATTGCATTACTAAATATAAACATTATATTTGCAAATTACATTCGAATTATACTTCTATAATCGTAAATTTAAATACCGTATAATAAACAATTTGCCATAGAAGTAGAATGATAATTTCATAGAATTAATATAGTAATAGCGAATGCAAAGGCGGTAAAAATAATGTTTGATGTCTAAACAACTAAAATATTATGAAAGTTTATGTACAGCTGTAAAAATTGCAACTATTTAATGGAAAAAATAATAGGGAGTTTAATGGTAATGCAATCGAGAATAAGCGTGATAAATACGATCCTGGTTGCTCAGCACAAGTAGGGGTGAAGGGAGAGGCAGCTTCGCACACACACCGGCGCAGAACGAGGAACGAATTCACTCGCCGGCTCTCAACAAGAACGCGTCGACATATACACCGTGCTTGAACGTACTGAGGTGATATATTTGTTATTTATCCTACGGTCGAAGGCGAGTCAATCGTAAAAATGGCCGGGGAAAAACGTACTCAGGATCAAGAGGAAACTTTATTGTCGGAAACGGTGATCTTAATTGACATCGAAGGCACCACGACGAGCATAAGCTTCGTGAAGGTAACAAAGACTATGGCCGTGAGGCAGAACGCGCCCTACAGTTCTCGCATTTCACCGGTTCTCCAACACATTCTCTGACATTACCTAATGATTAAAATTTTCCACACAGCTAATATCTCGCAGAGAAATTTCCGAATGTTATCATGGAGTCATTGTACGAAAAAAAATTTGTGGATTATAGTTTCGCGCGTATTGTATGTGTGTGTTCTCTCTCAGCATTTACTATGCCGGCTGAAATCCAGTTTCAGGTTCCCTGTTCGTGAGACAGCGAGTTTCATGGCAGGCAATAGATGCTTTCGTCTAATCTAAAGCGAATAAAATATCATATAAATCATGTCGAACTTTCTTATTTCGAACATTAACATTTTTATATTTGTTTACTTTTACTGTTAATGTTCTTTTTTTTTTGCGAAATGTTGAGGTTGTTACTTTTAACATGTTGTAAATGAAAACAAACTAAATAAACATTTAGAAAATTCTGCATATTCGAAACGTGGATTATTTAGCTACGAAAGCATTACTGTGCGTAACATAATTACACATGCGATTTTTCAAAATAACGGAAACCGTAACGGCGCATCGCACAGTTAATTCGATCGACGAGCACACACTACATTCACGTTTACCTTCCTTTCAGGACACACTTTTTCCTTACGTGCGAGAAAATTTAAAGAAATATATTGAAACTAAATGGGAGGATGAAGAATTCAAACAAGACTTTGAAAAATTAAAGGAGCAGGTAAATATTGGAAACAATTGAATATTAACATAAATATTGTATGTAAAAGTAACCGTTTTATTAATCAATATTGAAATATTAAAATATTTGAGGATAATATAAAGAATTATGATACTTGAATGAGATGGATTGTTTATAGTAAATGTATATATCTATATATATATATTATATATATATATGTTATACTACTCTTTTATTTATGTTTTAAATATCTTTCTTTTGTTGTTAAAATCTTAATTCAGTACAGTAAATTTAGTGCTTCAACTTTTAGTGATGTATTTTAGAGAGTGACCAATAGCATGACAGGTAAGAGGCAGCTGCTTGCTGCTAGACATTGACCTGGGAACATTCTTTGTCCCAGAAGATTGATACCCAGATTGCACATTTATAAAGCTTGAGATTGGAGCTAAATAAATTTTTAGTACTATATTTATTCTTCAAATTATATAAATATAATTTTCTTTAAATCAAATCATTGAATATTCATTTGTTTATTGTTATTTGATTATTCTTTTAGAATTTCATTTAACATACACATTTTACTTTTCTAATTATTGAAGTTTTATATTATTACATGTTATTTCATATTATTTTACATTCTAAAGTTCATTTACTTATAATAAATTTATTGTAATGTTATCACATATGTCTAAGGTAAATATAAATAATATAGTAAAAAGAAATTTAAAACAAAAATAGAATTAAATACAAGAATGTTTATTATAAATAAAAAATACAATTTTAAAAAAATATAAATTGGGATAATTATTTTATAATTATTTGGTTATATATTCTTTTAAAAATAATTATATTTTTAAAGATATAATATTTATAATAATATTTATTTATTATTTAAAATAAATTTCACGTGTGTGATTTTGTTAATAAAGAAAGCATTGTGTTTAAGTATTCAATATTTTGATTGTAGGCAAAAAAAGATGAAGAAGATAAGATTGATGGTTTTGTACCAATTACTGGTACTAATGCAGAAGAAGAGAGAAAATCACTTGCAAAAAATATATTATGGCAAATGGATGGCGACAGAAAAACTGGAGCACTGAAACAATTACAGGGGCACATGTGGCATGAAGCTTATAATTCTGGAACAATTAAAGCACAGTGAGTTTCTGATAGTTTCTTCTCATTAGAATTTACAACAAAAACACTTTCAGGTTCCAAAATTCAATATTTAAAATTAGTACATGTAAAAAATGTGATTATGATATATGTGATTATGAAATATGATATATTTTCAATAGTATGCTTATAAAAAGTTTATCTGTAAGCCTACTATAGATATCCCTGAATATATTTCGTAATTTATTGCTAACTGTTATATTTTAATTAATATCAAAGGAAAATGCTATATATCTAAAAAGAGTTTAAAGATAAATAATGATATATAGCTATATAAACACCATATGTAGTGAGGTGAATATGTTGTGTAAGGGCTCACTTCAGTTTGGCATAAATATATCACTACAATTATGATAAACAATTTATAACATAATGAACAATTAAAAATGATTCATGAAATGATAAATGAATTATTTGTATAGTGTTTATGAAGATGTACCCAAAGCACTAGAATCATGGACGAGTGATGGTAAAAAAGTCTATATTTATTCAAGTGGTAGTGTTGAAGCACAAAAACTTCTATTTGGACATTCCATACATGGTGACTTACTTAAGGTACTTTATTATAGTTTACCTGTCATAGATGCCAGTACTTATAACTATATGAGCGTTGAATGTAATAAATTATTTATATTATATTTTATTATATAGTTTATATAAAGTATAACAATATATTGTTGTGTGTGTTTTAGTATTTCAGTGGTTATTTTGATACTGAAGTAGGTGCAAAACAAGAATCAAGTAGTTATAAAAATATATTAAATAAAATTGGAGCTGAACCATCAAGTGTAATTTTCTTAACTGATGTTGTCAAAGGTTAGTAACTATGTATATCGTGATATATTAGCATTTACAAACCACAGTGATACTCATGAATAGATACTAATTCTTATGTTTTTCTATTATAGAAGCTGCTGCTGCAAAAGAAGCAGGCTTATCAACGGTTATAGTACTGCGTGAAGGCAATGCTCCTCTTACTGATGAAGAAAGAGTGGCTTTCACAACTATTAAGTCATTCTTAGATTTAACATTTCAAACTTCTACAAAACGACAAAAGTTAGAAACTACAGAAGTTCAAGAAAGTAAAAGTAAGAGTACATCTGATGTTAGTGAACCAATGGATACTTCCGAAGATGTTGAAATGACCGATAAAGTAGAAACAAAAGAAGTTGTTCAAGAAGAAGCAAAAGAATGTATAAAAGATCAGCAACAAAAGGAAGCTCCAGTCACAGACGTGAAAATGGAAGAGCCAATGGTTATTGATACAAAAGATGCGCCAAATGTTGAAAAACTGGAAAATACAGCTGAAAAGGTAGAACTTCAGCCATCAGAGGTGAGTACAAAACTAGACACTTCCGAAAATGTGCAAGCTGACGTGAGTAGTAACGCCGAATCAGTAGCAATACCTTCAAAAGATGATGAGAAATCTGAGATTTCTGAAAAAGTCGAAAAGCCAATAGATACAGAGAAGTCTGTAGAATCTGTCCCAGAGGCAACTCCTACTGCAAATGACCCCTTGGACGTTGGAATGAGTGAGCCTAAATCAAAGTCTGAAGAAGTTTCTATTACAGAGAATAAGACTGAAGAATCGTCAAATACTGCTAAAGAAACTAAATCTGATGACATGAAAGTATCAGAGGTAAAACCTGCTGAAACTGCATCAAAAGAGAAAGATAGTAACAGTATAAACGAAAAATCAGAAGAATGTGCTAATAAACCAGAAAAAGAAACGAAAGAGGAATCCACTGAAAAAGTTGTAATTACTCCTAGTATAACAGAAACTAAAGCATCAGAAAATGAATCTTCGGTAAAACCTGCGCAGGAACCCACTAAGACAGAAGAAAAACCTGCAGAAAATGGTAATGTACCATTGACAAGTGTAGAAAAAATTACTGCGCCAACGATAACAGAGCCAGAAGCTACTAGTAGCAAAGCAGATACAAATACTGAAATTAAAAATACAACAGAAGTAGCTAAAGAAACAAAATCTGAAACAGAAACAGAATTGACTAACGTAAAATCCCCTAAAACGAAAGAAACAGAGGAAACAGCAACGTCCGCAAACGATGCAGAAAAACAAGTAAGTGCAGAAGCATCAAAACAGGAATTGACAGAGAAACCAACGAAAGAAGAAGCTGTAGCGGATGAAACAAAAGAAACGAATACAGTGGATTCTGAAAAGAAAAAATTAAATGGTACAACACAAAACGGAGATACAGATGTACCACTGTCAGATGATAAATTACAGAGAAATGGACTAAACGAGGGGTCATCGAATGAAAATGTTAATTCGTCAACGAGCGGTAGTACATCTGCGCAAAATGGTGAACCAGAGAGTTCCTCTGAGACTAGTGCAGAATCTATAAAAGTTAAAAAGGTCGTTGATTCTGCAGTAGCCGATGGTGCCGGCGAACCTGACGTTGTTCCCCCTGTAGTTGTAGCTGCGACGTCTTAATCTTGTTCTTATACATTTTAAGAAGTCCTTCATACATAACCCCAACCCACAATACTTATCCGCAGATATAAACTGAAAAGTTGGCTCCCTACACCTTACATAAATCGTACGACGTTAAAGATGTAATACGTTAATTTAAAATACAGTTCATAAGATTTCTATTTCTTCAACAAATGTGAAGGAAGACGATGATGCGACATATACAGCGTGTTTCACGTTCGATTATCTTTTCTAATGTTACAGTTTGATATATTGCATGCTTGTCGATTATGTTAAATAGAAAATTCTTTAAAAATTCACGAACACTCAGTTCCTATTTCACTTGCTTAATTTATTTCGTTATACTTTATCCTGCCATTTTTGGTTTGTCTACATAAATGTATTTTTTATAGTAGACAGATTATTCTTAATTTAAATCGACCCAGAGATAATCGAAAATGTCATTCGCTGTAGCAAGACTAAAAAGTATTTTTGATTTTTTGTTTTCTATTAGATTTTACGATGTGTATCCTTCTTTTGTATTGCCTAAACGAAATGTTACGGTATGAACATTTATAGGATAGCAAATTCATCATAGTTGGAGTATGCTAAAATACCGAATGTACTTTGTGCCAAATGAACTAATTCATCAGTTTGAAGATTTTTCTATAATTATACATATAATGTTTAAAGATCTGATCACTGTTTTAGTTTCTAACAACAATCAGGGAACTTTGATTATATATGATTTTAAGACTGAATTGGTAATGCCTCGAAAAGTCGCTGGCTTTAGACTATACGATATAATTTTTGCATACTCTCTTGTGTACTTAATTTTATAAACTGATAGTAACACAGTGATCTTTAAATCATAAGTCTACACTTACTATCGATAAACTGTGTTTTACAATGAATTTTATTCGACTATATTAGATATATTTTTTCGCGTTGTGAGGAACGTTGTGCGAGTTACTATAACGTAATATCATATTCCTATCTTTTTCTCTCTTTTTTTTTTGCCTTTTTTGACATTTATTTATCGAAACATATACTTCTAGCTTAGAATGATGTTGGCCTATATGCATTGCGTATTTCTGTATTTTATATTGTGTATCATAATTAACATTTTATCGATATTAAGTTGATTTTGAGCGATTGGAAGTTTTGTGTTGCATTTATTAATGTCCTATAAAAATCATGACATTCGTATATGGTCAATGATGTGACTGTAACATGGTGTATTGCACGTATTCACTATTTTATTAGTTATATAAAATGTATTTAATATAGAACAATCCGATTAGAAGGAAAAACACTTCGGTTTGAAAATTTATTCATTTATTCCTACGGATTGATAATGTGAACATTTTTTCTATGAAATGACCGCTTTTTTCCCGACAGTTTCTTTTCTTTCTTTTTAGGATTCGTAAATTATTTTCCGAATTTGACAAGAACTCGATTATTTATTTATTATCCATTCCTGCAAAATTGACTGTGATTTAACGATATGCTGATAGACATAGGGAATTTAAAACAATTCATTTGTTAATCACCTGTAGTAATTCCTTTGACAGATTATCGTACTAATACTAATATTTTTATTGAAATTAATATACATCCTGCCTGATTGAAGACACTGTGAAGACTGTAGACTGTAGACAGTATAGTAAGCAATCGAAGCTTCCGTATTTTCTCTTTTCTGTTTTTTGATTTTGGTTCGTTTCCCTTTTTCGCCAGCGGCTATGCTAGAAAAGCTCAGCGACCCACAAAAGCGAATAAATGAAATAAACGAATTGCGACGTCAGCGTGTTCTAGACTTGTTATCTATAAGTGCACATATAGTCAGTAACGATTATGAGACTTTGAACCTTAAACGATTGTGAGACTTTAAACGAATGCATATTTTACAGGACACTTGACAGACCTCGCATTTATTTATAAGGTGTCCTTACAACAAAAACCATTTCAATACTCAATAAATTTTTTTTTTTTTGGCGTTGCACGATTCACCATGAATTGATAGAAAGAGAATAGAGATTGTTAAAAAATAATGATCTCCATTTATTACCTGAAACGGAATTTGAATCTTGTATGCTTGATAGTCCTCGTTTCACGATGAAATATATCCGAGGATATATCAGAGCGGATAAGACCGTTGCCGATGTTCGATTTGATCCTACACAATAACTTATCCTTAAGTCAGATATATAAGGAAAATTTCCAATTGATATTATAAAATCTAGTACGATTGCAAATTCATCGAATGCATAATCGATAACATAAGTGTGCCCGAAAATGCTCAACCGCAACGATTGAACGATTTTATTGAAATTTTTAGGGTCACCTCTGTTAACGATAATTAATAAAAATACTAAAAAGCTCGATGTTAACAGCCCCGAAGCGTTAACGACTGTAAACTGCCGACATTTTGCCATAACGTGTTTTTTAATTGTTCTTTCGGTAAATACCTTATATTTTTATATTATGTCTATTAATATCGTGTTTGAAAATGTGAACTGACTCTGCCAATCAGTACGATAAAATTAAAATCTTTGGACGCTAACTGACAATATGTATGAAGTTCTTCTCGGCTGACTTTCACGGCATCATCAGATATCATCATCCCCATATCATCCATTCTTGTTCTTGCGTCGATAGTCGGAAGAACCGAAGTACATATTGATAATTTGCGACGTATGAGATTGCTCTTTACTTGCTTTGTGTTTCATTTTTATTCGAGTGCTCGATTTCAACGAACCTTAGTATTTTTTCTTCAAACGTACACGATCATGTTCAATTAACGTAAAATAGCGTCGTTGATGTTCTAAGTTTAGGGATCGTTAACTCTTTGCGGTTTGATTTATAAGTATTATTTACAGGCGTCGAACTTGAAGTATTCTGATAAAACTAATTGGATAACGCGCGATACGACAAATGAGAATGTAATCTATTGATCATGTAAAATTCAATGGAATAAATCATTTGTTTTTTTTTTTTTTTTTTCAATGTGACTATGAACCGCAAAGCGTTAAATTAAGAAGCGTTTGTAAGTTTAACGTTGACATTTTTTTTACTGTGACTTGTCAACTTCGAGACCTTCAATCAACGTTTGATACTCGACTTGATGCGACCACGCTCTAAGATGTATGTCATCGCAGCTTTATTGTGTTATTATTCGCATATGGTCGCATGGCCGTCGTACACTGCCTTGTTATTTATTATCTTTTCGTGATATAATATCGGATATTCGTCAAATCAGTCGTAAATCACTAATAAAACGTTGATGCTTTGTATTTTGTTAGAAATGAAATGAATGTGTCGCTTATACATGTGTATGTATATGTACATGTATAGTGTATATATATGTATACTGTAATGTAGTAAAAACGGTATTTATATGTAAATATCTATATATAGATATTATTTTTACTCGTGACACATTTTATCAGTTGAACTCGTATGTAATAATGGTTGTAGATCTTGTAAGCGAACCGAAGAACGTGATATCCATCAAGAATACGTTTTCTTGCGGCTTACAAGTGGTACAGCTACTTAAATTGTATGCATAAGATTTGTCGTCCTTTCAAAATACCTTAGATACCGAGATACATTAAGTACCGAAGATAGGGAATACTAATAAACAATAGCTTCGTATCGATTAGCGATTATTATTTGTAATTCATTGGCTATTTTATGTAACATGTCAATATAAGTGTAGGAGAGAATGTACGGACTTAATTGATACTTTTTAACGATAACCTTCGACGGAGATCCTTAAAGACTCGTATCCTCTAAGAGACTGCTCCGTTGCTTTTCTTTCTCAGTCAAGTATTTTGAATACTTTTCCTTTTCTTCTTTATTACACGAGATCATCTGTAGAAAAATTACTATTTTCCAGTGTTCTCTAAACAATTAACGTATGCGTGGTAATATGTATGTGTGCGTGCGTGTGTGTATTACATGGCAGGGGCACAAAACTCAGTTCTATTTCATCGTATCAAGTTCGACGATCATCGGATCTTAACACATTTTATTGAACGAAGAGTAACACATTACTGACTCCGGAACGGTATGCACTGTACAGGAAAAGAAAAGGATTGAGGATTCTGTTCTCTCTGAACTCTTGATTGCATTCGTAGAGCAAAATAAATGAATTTTGCAATTAGAATCCGAGCGTTCAACTTTTATTTCATTGTTCCTAACGAAGGCTTCGAATTTGCGCGAGCAAACTTATTTTAGAAGAGAAAGGATAACCGTGATATCGAATCGAAATCAGAGCGTACTCATCCTTATATTCTTCATACTGTAAATTTTGTTTAGGTGTATATATTCTCGTGGTAATATTATTACATTAAATATAATGGGATAAAGAAAGAAAAAAAAAAAAAAGATTAGCGTCCGCAACATAGAGTTAAAGGAACGTCATAAAAAGATAAAAGAATTGCGATTAAAGTATATCGATGTACATGATTGAAAACTAATCCGCTCTCGGTATTGTTTCCTCGAATTGGTTCGTGCTACTCTTGTCCTCAGCTAGTCGATAATGTTAGGTGCAGCAGCATTTTCACCCGATCGATCCTGAGTGCTAGTCATTCTACTATGCGCACCGGAGCATCAATTTTCAACCAACTAATTCAGTAGATCGAGATGTAAAAAGTCTCCGTCATTTTAACGATAATTTCCGTTGAAGCAATAATATTGTCTGGATACGATTCTTTTTTTTTCCTCGACATAATGTTAAGAACAAGATGTATCGAATATTTGGTACTTGAAATACATATTGTTCGAACGTATGAGATATTGCTTTTTCTACGACACTTTTCTCTTGTATAAAATGCTGAAATACCATTTTTTACTGGGAAATGCAAATCATCTTGTAAGATGTTTTATGTTTCATGTAAGAATATACAGAAGGTTTCAGTGTCCATGCAATGGTTCAATATTTAATATTGAAGGTACACTGATTTAAAATTACGAATTGAAGGACATTAAAGATTAAAGAAATTTAAAAATCCAAATAATCTGTGTCAATAAGAGACTTCCTTTCTAAATAAATAATTTATAAAGATTTTTCAATACGCTCTAATATATCATGCTATACTTTTTCTACTTGTATTAAAAAGAAGAAATATAAATTCTATTAAAAAGAATACTAGTAACTTTGAAATGTTCTTGCTTCCTTTACATGCATATATGTACATGTTTTTTGTGATATTTTAATTGACTTCTTCGTGTAATTTAAACTTTATGCGTTTGATTATACGTATTATCCTATAATACTTTTCTTAATACATTTTTTCAAATATATACTCATTTACCGATTAAATTGTGTCATATTTATTTCTCTATTATTTAATTTCTATATAAATTTCTTTTACAACAAATAAATTTTATTCCTTTATTTATCTATCTCTTTTTCCACATATATCAACGCTTTAAGAGTGCATGTTTAGAAAATAATAAACGAGTCAAAACGTCCTCTACTAGAGGTTTGTTTATATAAAATTAAAGGCTGCAAGCGTTTAAACTTTCTCTTACAAAACGTATGCTATGCGAAGGGAATAAAAAACTGTTTTATAGTCGCTTCTGTTTGAAAGCCTTTACTACACGCGAAGTAAGTGTAAGGTCTTTCACCGGTACAAAAAAGTTCGCGTACCTAGCCTCAACTAAGTGTTCGTTTTAAAACCTTTTTCTCGTACGCTACAAGTAATACATAAGCTTCCTTTTCAATGCTATGCTTTGCTACATGTTATCTCGGCATTATCTAAAATTTAATGATTTCTCTTCGCGAATATTGCACCTAATTGCGCCCTCTTATTCTTTGTACACCTTTTTGCGGTAAAACGTGCCCTTCTATGTTGATTTATATTTCCATGCTGCTATGCAGTGTATGCAGTTTCTGTCCCAGGCACCAGTTATCACGAATGTAAAATCTAATCCTAAGATGAAACCACGACCGTTTAATACTTGAGAATGGTTTTAACGATAACTTTTCTTAATATCTCCTTTAGTTTTTCAAAGTACAAGTGTATACAAATATTTTTTCCTTTTCTTTGTGTTTTAGTTACATTGGGAACAGAGATAATTTACTTATTTCATCTGTGTCAGGAATACTGAGACGTGATTCTAAGTGTTGACAAATATCATAATACTCATAATATGGTGAAGTGAATTTTTAGACGGTTTTTTAAAATAAAAGTTTTTTGTACATGCTTCGTCGATAGAAGCATAGAGATTTTGATTAAAATTTACGCGTTTCTGTGTTAGATAGTCTATACCAAAGATGAATTGTTATACATATATTGTACGACGAATGTCTTTTTAAATAAAATAATGAAAATTCGTTTTCAGTGTTTTTACATATCCCCTGATATATTTCCTCATCTGAACCTTAATAAAATTCTGCAGTATTTTTTATCTCTAAAGGTATAGCGTCTAAATATTTTATTTTCATTTTACAGTGATGTGTACAATATAAAAAAATTGGTTAAAGTGATTTCTAAATTTTATTATTATTAAAAATAAGTAATTTAAAACATATTTTTTTAATTTGATTAATAATAACATAATTTGATTAATAATTGATAAATAATTTATATCCTTTTTACTGTTTATCATCTTTTTCATATTTCTTAATTCTATTTATGGATTTAATTTTAATAAATATGTATAGAGTAAAAAGATACGTATAAATTTAAATTATCGACTCTTTCTATAACCGTTATACTTTTTTATGGTATCAACAGATGGCACTGCTGACACTGTTTTAGTACCTGCATAAATTTTACAAATCTATATCAGTATACAATTTTTAAAAAATTAATAAGTTGAAATTATATGCTTGGTTTACAACATTTTATACTAAGTTCTTATGTGCAGTATTTTAAAATTAATCAACAATAATTGCAATTGATTACCCATGAAATAAGTATATTTCTAAATTATTTTAATGTTTGGTTTAGTGTAGATTGTTTGAACATTATGACCTGTATAAAAGTGAATATGTTGAAGTTTGGAAAAGATTAATTTCATTGATTAATTAATATTTATTAAATTGCTGAACGGTATAACAGCGAGGAAAAGGAAAATGTTCGTTCATTTTCAGAAAATAAGTTGTAAGTAGTAACATAACGATTTAATACAATTTTGTTCCTTTATTAATATAGTTACCTATATATGTATGTGTTAATGTATTAATCGATATTGTATCTAATTATTTTCGTACTTTTCCAACATAATATGTAATGTGAGAAAGAATTCTGTTGCAAATAATTATACACTATTAGTACTGTCAGCGGTTAGTAACTCAAGATAGAATATTTTGATTTTTATACGTCAAATTTCAATTTTTCCCTTTGCATAAAAACTTTCAGTGGGAAAGATAGATGTATATGCGCATGCGCTGCCTAGCGACTGCAATTCGAACTAAGCTTATAACTGGAGTTTAAACTCTTATGTAAAATAATATTTACTTTCATTTTTGCACGTAATGTGCGTTTAATTTTTATTATTCCCATTTTTTTGTGTAACACACAAAGATATTTAGATAAATATTTCAGATTTCAATATTTATGTAAGCTTCTTTTAGAACATCAGAAATTCCTATTCGTAGGCTATGCCAAACCTACTTTCTCACTGCTCCCTTGTGTTTTATATATACATATGTATATGCTCACTAAGAATACTTCTTTAATTACATTATTATAGAAATTATTGATCTTAATTGACGAAACAAAAAAACTAAACGTGCATTATTATTATTATTAAAAATAAATTTTTATGTATAATTTAAATACAACATAAATTAGCAATGTTTTTTTAGCAATCTTAATAGTTTATCGTTATTTTCTTTAGCTAATAATAGTATATATTGTTACAATAAGTTTTATATTATATGTATATACATATAATTGCTAATTTCGTATATTTATAGATTTTAATTTTATGTTGAGTTTAATCAATCTACGAACCATGAAATTTTTATTAATTTATATTATAATATACTTTTTAACAATTTATTATGTCTTTGCATTTATGTACTCATTAATATTAAAATTAACATTATATTTATCAGTTTTCCCGATGATTATATTTATTCTATATTTAAAATTATTTCAACTTCGTTTATATAATAAATATTGCAATTCGTGTTATACTATATGTTTTTATTTATATTTGTAGTTTGGAAAAGATATAATAATGTTAAATATGGAGTTATTAATCACATAAAAAAACATTCAAATAATAAAATGTAGAAAACTTTTCTAAATCTCCCTTTCTAAAGCTCTCTAAAAGTTTATATAATAATGCCTAATTTTCATGATATACAAGTATTTTAAACATATGAAGGCTTTATTGAAAGTTTTGAATTCAATATTGAATTTATAATATTGAGGTTACTGCAAATTTGAATATTTTACTAACTTCTAATTAATAATTTGAAAAATGAAATAATATCTCATTTCATAAACACGGTATTACTATAATACCAAAAAAACAGATACTAAATTTTTAATTATGACAATTAAGTTCAATAATTTCAATAATAATACAAAACTTTTGGAAATATCATGTGTACATGAGGTGCGCATTAATAATTTTACTTTACTATCATAATTTATTGCTAATAACTTCACACGTTTAATTTTCGAATGAAACACTTGTATCGTTTTCTGTTTGAGTATGCACGTATCTGTCTTTTAGTAATTGACCGTTTTAGTTCGCAGTGGCAATAAACAATTTTGTAGAGAGAACTAATTTGTAAGTCCATTTATTACTGCTAGTCGATAAATATGCAATGAAGTTCGAAAGACGGGATTTTTACTGGAAATTTTAAATTCTAACTCTAACATCAAGCTAGCATTGAATCTCTTTCGTAATTTGTGAACGGTAAAAATATAAAACACAGTTAAAATTATTTTACGTCATCAATCGTGTCTGTTAAAGCTATAACATTTAATAAACTTCTAGTTTAGACATTTGAATAGAATAGAAAATATGTAGGTGTTTTGATACTTTCTTCTCTCAATCGTTGTCGCATAACCTCTTTCGTTCTTTTGCATGAAAAATAATTTGTCATGTATGAAAAATACTTATATGTATTTGTGCTCGAGCGTGTCATATGTCATAGAAAATCAGGATTTGTCTCAACGATCACATCAGGAATATTCTGAACATTGTAAATTATAACGAACAATTCTGGCAACAATATCGCAAGGCTTGAATCAGCGTGCACAACGTCTCGTAAGAGCAGGAGAGCGGAACTCGAACTGTCTTCTCCTTCTATTTGTCGGACTGTGCTCTTATTTGCTGGCTCTTGCGTCCCTCTGCGACTCTCTTTCTCTGTCTCTTTCCTCCCTGTCGATATCTATATACCTGCCATTCCATCTTTGTCTAGCTTACCTTATATACGTACACACCGCATCTTCCTTTCTCTCTCGCTCAATAGGGTGAGATCGGGCCACGGACGTATTCGACAGGATTGGACCAGCCTCTGACGTCATTGCGTGGACCGACGTATCTCGTTGACGATTGTCGAAAGCATGCTGTTCTCGCGCCTCTATATATCCACCTACAGCAATCAGCGGCAAATTCAAACACATGATAAAGTTAGATTTCTCTTGTATTGCATTAATCGAACGTTACTTTTTCTCGTGCCTGGCAACGATGAGTGAATTAGGTACGATCATTTGAAAAAATTAGTCTTTCGTCTCTAACAGTGAATTATCGATTCGGATGGTTTTTTGAAATTCCAACGAAATCTAAATTTCCCAGATAGAACTCTGGACAGGCTGGTATAAAACTGTGAAGCAAAAAAAGAAAAGGGACGAATTATTAATTTCTCTCATGAAGGTGAAGTCCTGGTGTTTTAAATATGGATTTTTACGGGTCGTGTATTCTTTATATATATATGTATATATATATATAACATATATATAAAGAATACACTCTCGTTTCACTTGTATATGTATATACAATTCCCCCATTCCTCACGTACCATCTACGTTATTGCTTGTATTCTTTGTGCTACATAGAAGTCATAATATGCTTTATAAAACCGTGAACTCAACTTCTCTTGGTGTTTATTAATATAACGTTTATTATACGATTCTAAAATTTCGTTGGTATTACTAATTATAAGAGAAATTTTATTTTAAGTAACGAATGTCGTTTCTTTTAAATGAAGAGGAAAATTACTCCCATTTCAACGATATAAAACATACATAGCAAAATATTAGTACGTACTCTACATAACCTTAGTCTGAACATTGGCACAGATATTTTGTTTCAAAAAGTTATACGTATTCGTTCGAAAAGGTTGTCCATTTTCGAACAATTAAACTTATTATAAACTAATATAAAATTTTTGACAAATTCAACCAATTAAGTGAAGAGGAATAATTTTCAATATTTTTCTATGGTTTTTAACAGAGGCTGCTGTGCTCCTAAGTACTGCGTGACATCATACTCGTGCGGACATAAGGTACCCGAAAGAGAACAATAATCGACCTCGCTCAAGATGAATGACATCGAAGTCTGCGTAAGCGGCTACGTGCTCCGATGTTGAGGAACATCAGCAAGGGCGCTAGCCGCAGAAAACAGTAGAGGTTAGGTATGGCCAGGACGGTACGTTCCAGGCAGTGGAGAGAAGAGTACCCGGAGAGAGCACCCGGGCCGGGTAGGTAGGTAGGTATACATAGGTAGGTAGAGCGCAGAGGCAGACGAGAAGAGACGACCGCTTGAAATCCCTTTCTCCTTCCCGCCTTTCCTGCCTGCTTCTCTCTACCGCCCGTCCGCCATGCCACTACGAGCGAGCGAACGTACAGCTAGGCCGGCACAGTCCTGTAGCCCATTTGGCATTTCCCCAGCTATAGCGGCGGTCCTGTAGCCCATCGTTGTTATCGTCCCGCAGCTGCATAAAGTCGGCTCTACCTCCCCTTACCCCTCTGACCCTCTCCCATGCTGTCGACCAACCGCCCGTCCACTCCCCTCCTCATTCTGTTTCGCTCACCTCGCTGCTCGACATCAACGTTTCTTCCTCCATCTCTCTCTCTCTCCCCTTCTCTCTCTATTCTTCCTTCTCTCACCCGCCTGCCGACCTGATCGTGTTGCCCTCCTTCCTCCCCCCAGTCGTACCGACGCTTCGACCAATCCCCTTCCTTGTCGCCCCATGAGCTCTCGTTGTCCGCCGTTCACTTCTCTCTCCCACGAGCCTGCCAGCCTGACGTTTCCCCCACCGTACTCCTACTACCACTAACATTCCCTTATTCTATATCGTTACCGCTAACTCACACACATATACCATCAGCAGCATTGGTACCACGTTTCTACAGCGACGCAACGGTGGCGCCGCCAGACAGGGACGCCTCGAAACGTTTTTACCCTCCTCTCTCTCCACCCGTCTGATCCAACTCCATATACCGCCGACGACGCCTGATGCTGCCGTGCTGCGGTATATACTCGCGCACCGTCCTTGTCGTTCTATCGATTCCCTACCTTCCTCCTTCCTCTCTTACCCAACCTCTTCTCATCCTACTCGTCATGTGCCCCCTCTTTCGCTTTTCTCTCTGCGTCTCACTGCCAGCCAACTTGCCTGTCTGCTTGCCTGGCTTGCCTGACTGCCTTGCTCGTTTACTTACTTGCTTGCATGCTAGTCTGCCTGCTAGGTTGCTAGCCTGCTTGCTTGGCCCGCTTGCTTCGTTCAACCTCTACGTCGGTGTAACCTTGGTGGAGAATAACCCGCCGTTCAATTCAAGGAATTATGACGGCCCCTCGATTTTCTCTTTTTCTATTTGCTAGCCCCTCTTTTTCGTTCTTTGTCACTAGTTTCCTTCTCTATCCCTCTTTCTCTTCTGTTTCGAGATGAGTAGAGAGTAAAGCCAGTTCTTTACTTTGCTCGTTGGCGCTCATCCGTGCTGATATTTACGCGCCTATGGGCCCCGTGCAGCGAGCGCCGCCATTACCTGAACTCCACCAATGATATCGTTCGATATACAAAGCGAGTTCGAGAATCGAAAGCTGCGTTCCAAAGATATAATTATGAAGCGATATTTTTCAAAGTTCCTTGAACATCCTCAATTTGCGCCGTACGTTGATTCAAGCGACAAAGAAAACGTACAATTTCGAAATTGTGGCGACGCGGAAGAAATATATATGTGCTTGTCAAGAATTGCAGAAACAGCGCCATCGTCTGATGGTCGATGGTGCGCAGGAGTAAATGAATGCGTTTCGAGGTTAGGTTATTTGTAATATAATTCTCGATATTCGATTCGATATGTCTAATTGAACAGTTTGAGAAGAACTTGTATTTGTCGTAGCAGCTTTGTTCTTCTTCGTTAATCAATTCGACTATGCAATTTTTCAACATAACGATGAACGATGGCCAACCGGTTTGAAGGTTAGATAAAGAAGTTACAGCGGAAATCAGCGTACATTAACGAACACAGAGAACTACTGATGGCGAGTATGTTGTTCGATCGTTAATTATAAATACCGCGTACCTACCATACATGTTCTTATTCTGTGTAGATATATATATTTTAAAAACGACCGATGATTATATCAAATGTATTTCATCTTTGTGTTAATCTACTTTTTACAATTAACACTATATAAAGTCGTCTCATTTTAAACAATAACAATCAATAGAATAGCGTACATGCTTACTTGCTGTGCATAACCATTAGTTTATCTTTATTACGATAATAATCAGATACATTATCTTCTTATTTTTAATACATGAATTGGATCTTAATTTTTTAATATAAAGCTTCTTACGGTGATTATTAAATAAACGTATTTTTTATTTAATACGCAATGAACTTGAATTTATCGTCAGAAAATTCCGTAGCTAATCGTTTATTTCGAACGTGCCATTGTGTTTGCCTCTTTCTCTTTATCGCATTATACACACATATATATTTATTTATTTCATGACGTCGATCAGTATCATTATGCGTCTGTAATGAAATTATAGTCGATGTATATATTCATTCAATGAAATTTATGTACAGTATTAAGAAACGCATGCAAGAAAAAGTAAAAGTTATTTCATACTTGAACTAGTAAACGAAAAAATATGGCATTTAGGTTAATCCGCGTTACTAGACGTTGCTAGAATGGGAGGCACGTTGTCCGTGTTCAAACGAAACTTTCAGCGTAATGAAATTTGAATTTAATTAGGTAGAATGAAAATTTAGTTTTATTAATTATTTGAGTCATAACCGGAAAGTAACGACGCAGTTTCACGGCGTTCACGCCGATATGCACGAACTCACTCGTAAGTGCAGAGATCGCGGAGAGGCATGAACAAGGCTGATCGCGTATACATATTTCGAGGAATAGGTGCGGCAATTATCGCTTCACGTTAATTTTTGGTGGCTTTATAGGTGGCTGCATTGGCGTAACCAGTCAATGATTGATCGGCTGGAAATCTCGGCAACGGTATACCGGCCAGAATTAACCCTTGAGATACACTCCGTATGTCTCACGGGCCCTTCAGTCACTTGAAATTATCGGCGAGCACGGTGAGTAATTGCACTTTCAATTGGTAAATTATTAAACCCGTCGCATCTCGTTTGTTACGCCCGTGTTTTGATTGTTATTGAAATCCGCTACGGATTTCATTCTTTCTCCCTTCCTTTTTTTTTTTTTTTTTTTTCGATAATCGTACATCCAACCATATTCACCGAATTAATAACAAGAACCGCAACAACGACAGACATTCGAATTTCATTTTTTTCTTTCCTACGAATATATGAGTACGTTCTTTTCACGTCGTTAATTAACATCTGCCCCGAACAATCTTGTGTGATTTTGCATGTTTTGTACGAAAGCGGACTTTTTAATCGAGTTCACAATCGGGAAGGGGTTATTAAACGATTTCGAAGCGTTCTATTACATTTTACGAGGAACGTCTAAAAGTTGTTTTACTGTTGCTGATATTGAGGTTGCGCGACTATGCGGTTCAACGCCGGCTATTTCAAGTATTTTAGTGCGCTCGTTATTCTGTTCGTTTGGCGGGCCGGCGCATAGAAATAGCGAAAGAACACAACTTTTTTTTCATTCGTTCTTGACCTTTCGGGGAAAAACGATCGACCCCGCTCCGCGTTCCTGTCGATGCAACCCTGTCGGTTCGTAGGGTAGAGGATGTAGGATATCGTTCGCGCGACATCAGTGTCAGTCACTTGTTGAATGTCGGCCAGCATGTACGGATGAGCATCCGGCGTGCGTCCTTGCAGTGTTTTTCGCTGCAGCCGCGCGCATTTCTCCTCTCCATTCGTCTGAGGTGTTGTACGTTGCCTGGTAAACTCGGGTCGCCGTATAAATACCGGCGCACATTTTCACAGGCAACCAGCTTCGTGAAACGGAAATAATTTTCTCGGCAAATATCATGGATTCTTAAAAATATAGTATAGTGACATTTTAATTAATTAACGTTATAACGTTCGAATAGAAAATATCTTTTTACCTTTATGTCGCTCTATACAAACGATATACGTGCACGATAATGGAATACGAAAAACGTGTTCATATATATTTTATATACGAAAGGCAATATTATAGTATATTACAGTTTACACGTAAAATTATACGAAATGGATTCTCTTTTACTCTCACGGAATTATAGTGCTGTTTGAACGTTATCGAAATTCGTCATTGGATTTCGATTCGAGGTTGAGGCGGAAGGTGAAAATTGGCCATTTTTGGAAACACAGGCGTCGCTCGATTCACGTTATCGCGCTTTCCCCCCCCCCCCCCCCCCGTTTTTACTAAATAAGTTCAAATATCAAAATCTTCAAGCTAATTGGAAATTTCGCGGAAGGAAATATTTTTCTTCTCTTAACCTATTAACCAGATTATTCCTTAATTAGAAACTTGCATAATCACGAAACAAAAAAGTAACAAAGATAAATCAATTTCACTTAAGTCAATTTACCCTTTCCACATTTAACCATGACGTGATTTATCGTTAACAGAAATACCTAAAAATATTATGAATCCTCGAATGAAGAAATTATTACGTCGAAAACAGATCGATACGGCGAATGACGAATATACTCGCCGTCCTCCCTATCTACCAGTTAAATACTTTGTTTTATTTATTACATTACGCTGTAAAATGCTCGATAATTTATCAAGCGACACCCATACGCGGGTTAATAATTCTTTGAACTATCTCGAGCAGAGGATTAAATACATAATGGCCGTGGATTATTAACCGAAGCTAATCACGATTTTGCGGCGATATATTTCGCAGGATGACTTGGTGGGATCGTTATTAATTGATTTCGAGAACGGATCGACCGCAAATTTATCCGGGCAGATGTAATTCGGGCTTCTGAAATTGAATCAAGACCGCGCGTTCTATTTTTAAGTGGACGTTCCGATGCACTCGGACGATGCGACGAGGCAGAGAATTCTCGTCCTCGTCGTTCCGCCACGGGACGTCGACAGTTCGCGATGATGTTCTACGATGTCTCTGCCGGTCGTTCTGCAGCGTTACATCGATGACGAGGAACGTGAGGATTTTACAACTGGAAAGATTAAGCGGGGATGCGCGGATGATTTTACCATTACGTTAATGACCCGCACCTCCGCGCTTTCGGCGAATTAAATCTTAGCCCCGCTGCACTGTTTGCGCCATACGGTAGTTTAGCTTGGGGCTTCCGCTGGCGAAATTTCTGTCGTACAGTTGGAGTTTATGTAAGAGGAATTTTGACAGACGCGTGTGCAGCTGAATTCGATATTCACCTAATTAACCTGAAGGCTTATGTGTAGCGCTGGCGTTATATCGCGACGTTAATTGCTAATGCGCCTGTATTTGCTTGCAGAGTTTACGCGAACGAATCGAAGACAGTTCGATCTGTTATTCGATGGTGGAAATTCGAACTTTGATCCGACACTGACGCAACGTTCATGATAATTTCCTCTCGTCGACTGGACGTGGCGAGGCCAAGTCCATCTTTTTGCATTTTTAATGCTGTCACGCAGTGCAAATAATGCTACGCCTGTTGACCTGCTTATACGACAAGACCAAATTAACGTCGTTTGTATATTTTGAATTTCTTTGAATAATCGTTTATATATTCGTGGGAAACTCAAAGATACAACAGCAAAATGCCTACGATATCCAAAGTATGGCGTTGTGATATCTGGATGAAGCGATGAAAAATCCTCCTTCAGCTTCTATTTCTTCAGTCGTGTTTGTATCAAGTAGTGAAAATTAATTTGCGATGTCTTCGTGTCTCTTTGTTTATTAATTAGAAAGTGTCGAGTTACGATTCACGAAATACTCGCGACTCGAGTAAAAAGTATTTCCTACTTTCTAGACAGGATTTCGTTAACCGAGGAGTTCACGGTTTGATTAATTTAAATAATTGTATTCTTACCAGCGAAATCACAAAGCTTTGAACTTGGTGGCCGTAGGACAAATCCGAGAGATCTGGTTTTTATAAATTTCCTGTATTTTATACATTTTCCAAAAGACATATTCTATAGCTTGCCTTTTGATAAATTATTTAAGTAGCGAAAAGGATGGCGGGTAATTGAAGATTAGCCCGAAGCGTATAATGGAATTTCATTCAGCTTTTACGAAACCTGCGTATGAATGTTACTACGGGGAGAGATGCAGAACTTTCTGTTGTTAATGTTGCATGTCCCACCCACGAAGGGATGTCATATTTCGATCCTTATTTCTGTTAAAATGGAAACATTGCAGGCAAATAAAACTTTTATCATAAATATTACAGAGCTGCACTCTGACGAATATTTCATATATCTCGCGACTTAACATTGTAATATGCTAAAAGATGTTTCACAATTGCCTAAGCAGTTTTATAAATGTATAAAAACGCAGCAACGGCACAATTACCATGTCCTTTGTAATATATCAAATTTCATAGAAACGAAAAAACAGTTTATCGTTTCACTCGTAATATAGTTTCTAACCATATTAGTACGAACTTGATTACAATTTCATCATAACAAATGATAAGTCTCTACGTTATATTAAACTTTAACACAAATTACACTCGAATGTACAGTCACTAAATGTTCGGTGAAAACAATCATGACACGTTGGATCAACTAGTTGATTAAAACAATCTCCTAACACTGGCACGCTAATATACGTGTCGATAATCCATACAGTTATCGAATACAACGCTAACACGATGGTTGTGCGTGCGATGGTTGTGCTGGTGAATCGACTGACTCTATCGGTGAACCGAGCAACGTACGGGGTCAAAGCATTGTACTTGAAAGAAAAGGCGTCTGGCTTTTTAGCTAGTTACGGAAGCCTTTGTACCCCGTTTTGTAGGTGCAAGGTGGCTTAACCGCGGTCTTAAAGGATTCTATTGTCACCGAGGGTTGCACTTGTTTGCCGAAATCGACCTTATTCCGACTCGTCCGCATTTTTAAGCTACGTGTGCGTAGATAGGACGAAAAGGGTGTGCGTAACACGAGCTCGACTTTAATGTGACCTCATGACCCTTTAAAAGGAGACGACCTCTTCTCCGCAGGCGAACTTTGATTTCTCCCTTGGAATAGCGAAAATCGATTTCAAGTATAGCACATTTTTTCCCTTGTTCAGAAACGACGATACATTTTTAAAAACATTAGCCTTGAATGTTACAACAAAGCAGATAACAATTGTAGATATAACACGGGTGGAAGAAACTGTCATTTGTCATCTTTTTGTCAATTTTTCTCTGTTAAAAAAATACCTTTTATAAATACTTTTTACCATATCCGTCTCTTCTTTTGTAGTTTATTTTTAATTCTTTCGTCCTCGGTGCGAACAGAATTTCTCCTTCGACAGATAATTTTTATCGATGGCGGCTTTGCAGGAATAAGCGTTTCTTAGTATTAGCGACCAATCTTCCACTCTTTGACGAATTAGAAATTACTCGTTCTAGCAGAAATAAATGTTCATCGGATTAATAACAAAGTTTTCTTCCTTCAAGTTCAAGTATCTTCACCTTTTTGGCCAATTAAAAATTATTCATTCCGACAGAAATAACTATTTATCGATTTAATGATAAAATGGGTATCGATGACATTTCTTCAAGTTATAACATTTTCAGCTTCCTGATCGATAAATAATATTCATCCTGGCAAAGAAATATTCATTGGATCAATAAGAAAGTAGATTATCGACAAAGGCAAGGCAGATCTTCTTTCTTCAGGTTCAAACCTTTCAAGTTTTTTGGTCAATTAAAAACTATTCATTTTAACAGGAAGAAATATTCATCGAATTGATAACAAAGTGTTCTTCCTTCAAGTTCAAGCTCACCTTTTTGGCTAATTAAAAATTATTCATTCCGACAGAAACAACTATTCATCGATTTAATGGTGAAATAAATATCGATGACAAAGTAGATATTCTTCTTTCTTCAAGTCCTTCTGATCAATTAAAAATTATTCGTTCTAGCAGGAACAGATATGTATTGGTAATAAAGTAGATATTTTTCCTTCGCTTTCAAACATTTTACAGCTTTACAATCGTAGTTCTTGGAAAGTTTGGTCATTGATCGGCGAAGTCTACGATTTCGTGGTTGAACGGGCCTAAGCTTGGTCGAAAGGTTGTGCGACCTACCTGAAGTGTAAGGGTCGAGTTTACTTCGAAATATTGGCGCCCAGTGGTATTTGTAGCCTAAGTTCAGAGAGCCGGGTTCAAACAGGTCTGAACCCTCGGTCCCATGGCCCATTATCCCGAAAGGGCCTTCGAAATTCCTTTAGCCTGTGGAATTGGTAGAGTCGAAACTTTGTGTCCCCGTATCCGGTGTGGTCGACCCTGAGCTTCGACTCAAAAGACGTTTCACGTGTACACGTAGCTGAATATATTTAAGCCTCCTCGTCCGATTTTTCTTCTTCGTTCGTCCGTCTTGGAAATGCAGGTGGAAAGAACGTAGCGAAGCGATTGGAACGAACAGAGAAATTTTATGTGACTAACATATTTCTAATCTCTTCGTCATTTGTTTCTACATTAATGAACACTGTCGTAAATCATTTTTTTATTCCTTGTTTTTTATCCAATTCATCGCTGTTATGTTTATACGCGGTTACTTCTTATCTCTCCTTTATTCGTTTTATGCGTTCATTAACGTGAATTGTAAATTATTTTTTATTTCCTGTTTCGTAGCCGATTCTTCGCTCCTTATATTTACGTGACTCGTTCTAATCTCTTCGTCATTGTGTTTCATGTTCATTAATAACGAGCTCTATTGTAAATTATTCTTTATTTGTCCTTTTCTACCCAATTCGTCTAAATGTTCTATTTACGCGACTAATTTATCTGACTAGTTCTAATCTCTTCGTTGTTTGTTGCCTCGTTAACGCGCGATATTGTAAATCATTTTTATTTCCCGTTCAGTAGCCAATCCTTCGTTCTTGTCTTATATCGATGTTTCATTACAAGGTTGTAGCTTTAAATACATATAGTGCAGCTAAGACGTGTAATATTAAATATATTTTGAAATAGTAGAAGGTCGTAGAATCAAGGTTTAATCTGTGCCTGATTTACGGTGACGTGGCTTAGTATAATAATAAGATAAATGTTTCTGTTGTTCAAATACTCCAGCTTCGGTCTTGAACAGCACATTTTGGTTAATTTATACGAATGATATAAATACAGCTATTTCTCCAAAATAAAAGCACGTAAATTGTGCAAGAAGCAAAATGATTTATTAACGTGCTTCAAGTAACTAACGATTATTTAACAGAGAATTTCTAATTTCGTAAGAGACGTATTAAACGCATATACACGTGAATCAATACATGTAAATACACTAACATTTAAAACCAAATGTAACTTTATGTAACCAAACAATTCACCTGAAACTAATTTCCTAACAATTTTTTTAATTTCACGTATCAGTTTCATTCGTCTAACGAATCGAAATGAACTAATTTCAAAAATATCCTACGCAACTAAACAATTTTTTTTTTTATTTAATTCTTTTCATTCACAATTTGTCCAATTTGGACACTTGGTAGAATTTTTTAACCGTTCCAAACAATTGGCTAACATTTCCAGATTTTCTACAGAATATACTACATCCAACATCCGAAACATAATAATCAGACATTTTTATGCGAATTCACGCGTTTGAGAATATAATTAAACAAATAGGATCTCGGTAGAAAATTGCGTTCCATCGATCAACTATTATAAAATTATTATATCAAAGTATCGTATCGTATAGTGGAAAACACTATGCTTTTGGGTATTTCATACACACGCGTTTTGCAGAATTTTTCGCTTTCGAATCTCCTGCAAACGCAGAAAAATCCGCATTCTAGCGGTTGCGTGTGTAGCCAGCGATGCAATATTTAAAATAACAACGCGATTTCACGGCAGTAGTGTTCAAATATGAAGAGCGTAGGTGTTACATGACGTGGATATTATGTAATAGTTGTTTCGTTTCATCGTTCAGACGGCTAAGGAATATTCACTGGTGTAAACTAATGTGCAGTGTTAAACGATCGCCTATCGTCTATCGTATCATCGGAAAGTTAGGACACTTAGCGATGATACAGAAATGGACTTGCTTATCATTGTGCAAACGTTCTCGCGCCAAGCGACAAGTAGGACGCGGCTCCTGGCGAAAAAATCACACGTGTCATCCTATTACGTAGCGATTACCTGTTTTTTACGTAATGTGTTGCTTGGTATTTGTGCCTTAAGAAACTAGAAAAAAGAAAACAATCGAACATGTTTGTTCGTGACAAACGGAGGAACAATATTCTTATGGCTTTTTATAAGAAACACCTTGTTTTCTAGAAATATCTTCGAACATCGACACTTGTTGTTGCAAACTATCATATTCTACGATAAAGCTGCAGCTGGAAACCGAACGACGTGAAGGCGGATTAACGAGCAAGATTAAAGATTCCTAAGGAATTATCGAAATCTTAGAGAAATGAATAATAATAATCAATCAATCTGCTATTAGCTTCCTGTTTAATTTATCCCAGATAACTTTAACGGGATGTAGATCAGAAGATCGTGTGAATTGATACGTGTACGTAATTGCTAATCCACCGTTTCCCTACAACTCCAGCAAATATCTTTTGTAAATAACTTTCTTATCTGTTTCCTATCGAAAACTGCACGATCTCGTCTTATTTTCCTGCTAGTAGTGCCTCTGTTATCGCATTCTTCGCCAGACTAAGAGATCCTCTCGCGTAGCTGTATATCTATATTTTTGTCTTTTATATAGAAATATCGAGAAGCAATAGAAAATTTGCCAATTGTTACACAGCTCTTTGTCTCCTTCTTCCCGGCGTTTTATTCTTTTTAACGCGATCGTACGCATTAGGGTCAGTAGGGTGCCGCCACTTTGTGTCACCATCTTGATTCATTACGCAGGAATGCTGGATTCGTGACTGGAGGTCGTTAGCACGAAAACCTGTCCGCACTTTTGATGAATTATTATTTTTTCCCCATTAATGCTCATTCCACGCAATGAATACGAAATGCGGCCGGTCCAATTCCAGATATACGCGTGTGCCGAAAACACTTTATCGATCGTAACACGGGATGTTGCTGCTTGAAAAGAAATGTTAATATCCAGCGTATATGTTGGATTTAAAAAAAAAAAAAAGAAAAAAAAACGAAGCGAGAAGAAACTTATAATTTAGCAGGAATTACGTACTCAGGACGGAGTTTTCGCTTACGTAACATTCAGCCTTAGTTCCATTTCTCTTATTTTTCGAAGCTCAGGTCGCCAGCGTTTATCAAAGAGCCAATGAAAATGATTCGAAGCGGGCATTTCACTCTCCATTTCGAGTGGAACCGGTACGATAGCTGGAACCGCGATCGATTTTTACAGTCAGGTTTGTTATCGTAAATTCTCATTAAACCGACCGTAATATTCGGATCGAGCGGTTTCCGGATGCCGGTGGGCACGCGTAAATCCGAAATTTACTTTTAATCTGCGAAAACAGGGCGAGGAAAAAAAGAAGCGGGAAAGAGGAGGAGCAGGAGGAGGAGGGCGGGAGTGGAAAAAAAAAAAGAAAAGGTTAGAGAAAAGAAAAGAAATGGCGGTTCTTCGTCATGCTTAACCACGGCAATTTTTCAGCAACGCTTTCTGGGTCAGAGAATTTTCTTTCCGGCTTTATTCACGACGCGGTAATTGCATCGTAGTCAAAAAGTCAATTTAATTAAGGAACAACGAGCGGTTGATGTAAGGCGACGAGACCGCGGCATCTCTCGAAAAGAATGCGAAAAAGAAAAAAAAAGGAAGAAACCTTTAAATTTTCATAGAGGCCACTTTAACTCCTCAATTTTCCGCCAATAATATCGTCCACCCTTCCCATCTAACTCTCTGCCGTACTCGTACAACTTTTCTCATCGTGAATAACGAAAGATAACGATATTCTTCCTTCGAATTAATTTCGAAAGACTGCAAAGACGCCGAAGCTGACTCGCTACTAGTTGGCAACTAAATAAAGAAGAACTAACCGAAGATGGAAAAGGATAGCGTAATTTTTGCGAGAAGCCGGTTCTACCCTTCGACCTGCTGGTGATCGTGACATCGGACGAAGGTAGCCTGTTCTACGGAAAAGTTTCCTCGATCGGGTCCCCTACGTCGGTAAAGCAGCAGTGGCGGCCAGGCAGGAAGTTAGAAGGGCGGAGGGATGCCCTTTTAGGGTGGTCGGTTTTAGGGCGACTGTTGGGAATCCCGAGGAGCTTCTCGAGGGGGAGTTTTTTGTCGCGTTTGTATTCTCGCGCGGCGCCGAGGGGGCGCTTTTTAAGCACCGTCGACGTGGTACGACTACAACGAGAATCCAGTCTCCGCCTTTAATCTGTGTTACTCAATTTTTTTCCTCTACTACCGAGTTTCCCGATGCTCGGCTTTTCCCGCGCTTTTCGTAATTCGTCCGCTGTTAATCTTCCATCGGCGCAACCTTTCGCTCGATTTCGCCGAATTTAAATCGTTCGATTATCATGTTATTCCACTTTGCTGTTAGATCGTCTGATCCATTTGCCCTGCTTCAGAGGACTGGTCGTAGGTGCAGTAAATGACATCCGAATTCTTCGTGGAGTCTATCGAAAATTTACTGTTCGAAACGATCGGTGAGAATAGCAACGCAGCCGAACCGGCTGGCAGCGGAAACGATCGACGCATCGAGCATAGAAAAGAAGACTAAAAAGGAAACACCCAGCAGATCTCATAAGGGATACAACCTAACGAACACGAAGATGGTACAGCCACCCACATGATAACCAAACAGCCAAAAAATTCTACCAGATGTCCAAATCGGACAAATTGTGAATGTAAACAACTAAATAAAAAAAAAAAAAAAAGATTAGTAGACAATGTTACTTCGCAAACATCGCGTCTTACGTTCTTTATAACAGAGGAGGAAAGAAAAAATTATTTGTTTGGAAGAAACAAATAAGAAATTAAATTATTTTATATCTCGTGGAATTCTTTAAAATGGTCGATGCAATAAACTGATATAGGCTGACAAACGGGTCAAACGTGATCTCTCACATCTGAAGAATACTTTTTTTTTATTTATTAAAATTTACAATCAATCCTCGCATTGAGAATTTTCCGTAATTTTTTCTGGCGTGGCGCAGTGACGTGGCTAATTATTTATAATAAGTTAATACTTCATACATTCTCTATAACAGAGGAGAAAAGAAAAAATTATTTGTCTGGAAGAAACAAATAAGAAATTAAATTATTTTATATCTCGTGGAATTCTTTAAAATGGTCTATGCAATAAACTGATATAGGCTGACAAACGGGTCAAACGTGATCTCTCACATCTGAAGAATACTTTTTTTTTATTTATTAAAATTTACAATCAATCCTCGCATTGAGAATTTTCCGTAATTTTTTCCGGCGTGGCGCAGTGACGTGGCTAATTATTTATAATAAGTTAATACTTATTATAGATAATTTATAAGTATTATAAATAAGTGAATATTACTTAATTTAGATAACTAATTGAATCTAGCGGGTCTGAAGAATACTTGGCGACTGAAATAAAAAGCAGAATTTCTTCAGCGTCTGTCGTCGTATTAAAATTGACCAGAGTCGAGTCCAGAGTCGTTGGAATCGAAGAACATCTTGCGTATAGTAATTTCTTTATTCGCATAACCTTCCTATGTTATTTCACTCGTTAACAGTCGCAGCACGGAATTACGGAAATACGAACGGTACAAACTGCACAAACTTGTTCGCGTTTTTTCATCCTATTAATTGGCTAGACTCGACTCGTCGTTAGAATTGACAATCTCTTGGACATGGCAATTTCCTTCGTTTACGTAACTCTGACACATTATTTCGCTGCTTGATAAACTCGTTACTATTTCGAGCCCGGAATTACGAAACTACGGAAGTACGAACGACAGAAATCTGCTTTTTTTATCATCCTATTAATTGGTCGTTCCGATCGAAAATCTTCTGCACACGAGCTTTTTCATTATCTAACATTCACACGTTACTTCGTTGCTTGATAAGCTCATCGATAGTTGGACTGCCTGGTATTAGGAAATTTATTTGTTTTATCGTCTTATCAATTGCTTGGAGTCAACTACCTTGGACCCGATGCTTCCTTTATTTACGGAAACTTTACGAATTATTTCGCCATCGAAAGCTTAAGCTCTGCATTACGCAAATACGAGCACACGTTTCAAGCGTCTTCCCTGCGAGTTTATTTCACGCGACATTGTTGCAAATGAAATATCAAGGCGCGCGTTTACGACGCTAATTTGTGGCGAAACGGGCCCGTTAGCTTCTGCCATATCCGCGTCACTTTCTCTCTATCGATGCGCATCTCTTGAGCTAACGCTACAGCGTAATACAGTCATTAAGCAGCGTAAAACGTCATTGATACATACCATCGCGTATTAGCCGGTTCAGCGTATGAAATAGCCTCTCGAGTGCAGGTGCTAATTTCGGCTGGCGAGGTGATGTTAATGGAACAGCGTGATCCGATGAATTTATTGATACGAGACATTTCTTACTAACAATTAATTCCATATATAGCTCGTAATAATTGCTCAGGCTGTTAGTCCAACGTCCGAAGCAATGGATATTTATCGAGTAATTAATTGAACGATAGGAAAAAGTTGCTCGCGTCATGCTGCTACATGATCGTATATAAATCGCTCGATAAATCATTTCCTTGCCATTGACGAATATAAATGGAATTCGATGGCCGAGATATAAAAGAAACGGAGCAATCAGAAGTGGTAGGATATTTCCAAATCCAAATTACGCGAATTGCATGGTAATTTCTGATCGATTTGTTTCGGTCGATCAGAAGAAATAATTGACACGAAAGTAGGAAAAAGAACAGAGTCGGACCACATGCCGTTAGAAATAGAAGTACGAGGAAACGGGGAAAAGAAAAAAGAAGAGAAGGAGAAAAGGGAATGGACAAACGAAAGTGTGGAAAAATGCTTGGAGGAACGTAAAGATCGGACCTGCGATGGAAGAACAGTAGAAGAAATGTGGACAGAAATGAAGAAGATAAACGAAGCGATGCCAAGGAAGAAAGTGAAGATAAGGAAATTGTGGAAGGAATAAGGAAGATAAGGAAAGTGTGGTACGACAAGGAGTGGAACGAGAGGAAAAGGGAGATGACAAAGTTTATGAAAGGAAAATGCAGTAGAGAAGCGCTCGTAGAGGAAAAGAAGAAAGGAAAGACACGGAGAAGAAGAAATGGAGAAAATCAACAGGATCAAAACGGAACAAGAAGCGTGGAAATACATAAACAAATATAGAAGAAGAGAGGGTATAAATGAAGAAGAATCACTTTATGGAAATTTTAGAAGAAACAGAGCACGAAGAGGGCAGAAAAACGGAGGAGCATCGAGCGCAGGAGGAAATAATGGAGGAGAGAGAAGACAATATAGAGAAGGAAGAGGTGATCTACCAACTACTTCGGTCGATCAGGATCTAAAAGTAATATTATCGTAGAACGTTTGAGAAAAATTCGAAAAACTCGAATGGGAGCACATTGGACCAATTTTTCATTAGCTTCCAAGTGAAAGCCACGCAATCTTCTTTCGTGGAACAACCGCAACGCTAAATTCGCAATCCGTCAACGCGAACAAATTCGTAAAAAAAACCCCCTGAAAATTGATTCGACTTCTTTCAACATTCAAGAAAGCCTACCGAACGAGCAACTTAAACGAACTCTATAAAAGCGAAGCTCTTGGCCAAAGGAATCACCAAAAGGAAGAAAGAAAGACAAACGAAAAGACAAAGGATGAAAGACCTGTCTACTCTTGCACGTGTCAACCAGGATACGTTCTCGCGCAAACGTCGTAAGCGAGGGGCGTGCGCAATGAAAGTCTGCGACAGGATAAAGTTCCTTATTATCCGGAAGGAGAGCGAGTCCTTGTAACTCTTGTAAATTCTCTCGGGGGCTCGGCGTTTACGAACGTTGGACTAATTTCGTCTGGCGTGTCTGAACGACGTCGTATCAGAATAAACCCGTTTGCCCGAAATTGCGGCGCATCACGTACGAGCGCGTCGCATGCCGCGCGTAATCTATGCATCGGGCGCATCTTCTCCGGGGCAATAACTAGGCAACCTCGTCAGCGGAAAAGGGCCCGGGCATTTAGGGCTCCACCGGCGGCATTGTTATCCGCGTGCAACGGCTCCTTGTAATTTTCCGCATTGTCCAGGTTTATCCTGTATCTTTCTTGAAATTCCCGCGATCCGCGTGCTCGTTCATCTCATTACCGGGCACAGTCTTCGCCGGTGCTCGCCAATCTGCCATTTCGCGGTGTCTCCTCTTCGGTAACGTTCCCTTAGGACTTGGCAGCGGGCTGCTCACGTGTCTCGTTTCTACACCGTACGCAGAATATCGCGCAATCTGCCATACGAATGAACTATCCGCTATGTAAATTATCGATCAGGTGTTTCTCTGCACGAGTTTCAGCTTTTATCGGTAGAACCGAGGTGGTTCGTACGCTGCTTCTAGAGAGGCGTGTCGTTTCTCTGACACAGCGACTCGATTGTTAACGCGTGTCGTTCGTACGACAGCGCAGAATTTGCCACATAAATTGTTATTAATCGCGAGCTTTCGTGCCACTTGTAGGTTTTTAGTTTGGCGGAGTCGGTGTGCCTCGCGCGTTTCCAGAAAGGTCTCTACCTACTGAAATAACTCGAAAACTCGCTTATTCCCTTTCAGTGGATCCTGTTTCTCCCGATTTCCCGATTTTCTCGATAGAATCGGAGCGTCAGCCTATAGGAAACTTTCTACACGGCGCCCGTAATAATTTTATTCGCTCTGTTCGTAGAACGATATAGAATTCGACGCATAAACGATCAAGCAAAGTACTGGTGCTCTTGTAATTTGCAGCTTTTATCCCTGCAATTTGATCGAGCTTGTTGAAAGATTCGTCTATGGCAGCTTTGTAATAAATTGATTGTTTCCTGTACGATTTCGGCGAGAACAAACGCCTGATATATTTCCAATAATTGTGAATTTGTGAAAATGTCAAGATTGAAATGATCTGGAAATAACAATGACACACGCACGAGGCTCCTTTGGTGTATCTCGATTAATCTGAAAGATGCAGTTCGAAGGAAATTATTGTCCACAGCGAAAGTGCACAGTCGTATGAAACAATGCGCGTAATTTGCGTATCTTCGTTGTTGATTATTTACGTCAGGCTTTTATGCCAGCTTTTATCTTCCATTAAACGTTTTCAGCGCATAATTCGCCTGGCTCTAGCGAGATCTCCGCCCTCTTTCTTGCGCGTATCGGTTCTAAGGATGAGAATCGGACATTGATTGTTTTAACAGATCTTTGAACATGTTCGAGATAATACACGATGCTCGACGCTAGTTGCGCGAATATGTCGTGATCGTGCCAGTTATAGATCCCGCGATTATTCCCTTCCTTTTCTCATCGTTTTCTTGATATCTGCTTGCCTTGTACAAGTGTCTGGCAAACTTTTAGTGAAACTGCACGCGAACAATTAGGAAAACCGAATAAATCATCGAAGGATATTAATGTTTACGAACGTGCAAAAGTAGCGACAAATATCGAACACTATTTTCGAATAAAAACTTACGAAAATATATGGAAATATATTTCGTTATAAATTTATAATAATTTTTATTGCCTTCCCTATGGGATTACTACGTTCGCTTCCGTACGAATACCGCGCATCGTACGGTATCACAGAATATAAATACAATAAAATCCATGTGTATATAGACGTTTTATTCCATTTAATAAGATCGTAACCCAAACACACATGTACCACCTATACATACAAAACGCGCATAATGTCAGCTGCTCTATAAACATTATTACACAAAGCTTATCTCTACCTTGGCCCTAAATTCATTAGCTTCGCCTAAATTAATTCTCTCACAATCTTGATCTTACCCTACCAACGATTAATACATCAACTGGCGCCTATTCTCATGAATTTATATTTTCATTAGAGACATCTAAAACGCCAGAAACGCTGGTCGTACTTGAACGAACAAACACGTGAGAGACGCAAGTGACGCGTCCCTTTCGTAGGATCGGTAGCTGCTGCCGACTTTCATTCGGCTTTTCGTTCTTCTCTTTTCGCCGAGACTATCCATCATCAACGGGGTTAATACACGTAAGACTAAGCATTAGAACAGCGCGTTTTTATTTTTCCAAGAGATCGATACGACGGCCGCGAAAAAAGGATTCGTGACGCGGAAGCGTTTTGTCGCGTTGGCCGCTACTCAGGCGGTCAACGACTGAAACGTAGGAAAATCGATAGAAACGCGAGAGGATCGGCGATTGGAAGTGTGCACGCGTGGCGCGTCTACCGGCTGCTTCGCTTTCGCCTTCTCTTCTCGGCTCGCGTGCAAACCGGCCGTCCGAGGCAAGAGGATTCCAAGTTGCATAATTAATTTTTCTATAAATCTCTCGCCAAGGAATATCGCGAAATTTCCTCGTCGGGTAATATCAGCGGAGCTTAGCGAGCAGAGGAGAAAACTCGAGGAGAGAAAATTTCCCCTTCCGCGTGTGCGCCGGGCGCACGAGGGCGGCTAGGGCGAGCCGAAGGGAAGCAGACGGAGAGAAAAATGAAGAAAGAGAGAGAAGGAGCAAACGGCGCGGTGGCAAAGAACACGAGACAGAGGCGGAAGAGGAAGAGATCGAGGCTGGCTTGCGCCGGTCGTGAGCGCGACAGAGATCGGCTAGAGGCGAGGAAAAACAGGCGAAACGAGAAGAAAGAGGGTGGAAGAAGGATGGAAACGGTGCCGCAGGGAGCAAGACAGAGACGCACGTGGTTGGATAGAAGTTGAATCGGGGGATGCTTCTTCCACTCTGGTCTTTCGCGTCCTCGGGCAATGGTGGCGGAAGAACGATTCCACGGAAGGAAATAATATTCTTAATAGAGTATGAGAAGGCGTGCATTTTCTGAAGATACTCGCGAAAGACTGACTACATTTTAGAATCACAATTATTCGAGGATCTGGTCGGTTGGGAACGGGGCACGCGAGAAAGGGAAGAAGCGCGCGGTGCTCGCCGAGAAATTCCACCGCGGCAAAGTCACTCGCCGGGCTTTTTATTCTCATCGATAACATCGGATTAGGCCAATGGAATTAACGTTTCTTTCGTTTCGCCCATTATCGTGCCGTAGCTGGCGGAAGAAAGCTCATATTGAAATTAAGGAAAGAAATCCTTTCTACGAGATTGCGCTTCAAGGTGTTCGTCGCTCCTATAGGTAACGAGAACATCGTAGAAGCGAGCCGTTCGATCGACGATGACCAAACAACAATTTCAATACGTCCGACCTTTTTTCTTTCTTTCGTCTTGCTTTTTCGTCCTCGCACTGGCACCTCCATCATTCCACGTGTCGTGGATGCCACTTATCTGGCACACGCACGGAAAACGGTATCGTTGTTCGTAAATCGTGCAATGAAATCATAGAAAACGTTTCCACGTTTGGCTGTTTTAGTTTAATTCGTTACGGATGGTCGTCGAAAGTTTGATTAACTGCTTTCACAAATATTCAACTATTTACGCTTTCGTGCTTTTCGTGAAAACATGGCGAAAAAGGAAAAAGAAGCAAAGTGAAGTTACGATAAAATACGGAACTTCAGCTAAACGGCAATCGGATAGCCGAGACTCCGCTGTATTTCGAACAAGCTTTACAATCGACGCCGTGTAATTGACCCGTTGACTCATTAACCCTATCACGCAGGACTCGATGTCAGCCCGATTTTCGCCTCGTTTCGTTCCACCTTTTTCTCCCGTTTCCTTTTCCCCTCTCTTCTCTGGCTGGTTGTCGCGCGTCAGCCTTCGTTCATCCGTGTTTACATTCTCTTTGCACATTGCGAGCAGGCAACGTGGGACGCGAGGGGTGAACAGGTCTTTTTTATTATTTTTAATTGCAGCGTTCATTATCCGATGCAAATTAAAATAATTAGACGGCTGAAGGACGCTTTTATTTTTCACTTTCCAACGTATCTTTCCATCTCTTCTTCTCTCTTCGCTCCTCTCTGTTCCTCTTTGTTGCTCGCTGTGGCCGCTTTTACTCGCGTCACCCCTTTCGCTAGACGCGTATCACGATCGTTTCGTTTCTTTTACCGGTACCGTGTCACTGGCTCTCCTCCCTTTTCGTTCCCTTCATCCACGCCGGTTTTGTATCTTGTTCTTTGGTGGCGCCACTATTTTAATTCTCTGTTCTCCTGCTTTTTCTCTTCTTACGGCGACGATGACGGCGTCGCCGTGCTTTTTACGCTTCTCCCCTGCCCCCCCCCCCCCCCACGATGCACGGAGCATTCAGCGCAGCTTTTACCGCCGCGTTTCTGTTTCAAACGTTTGTAACCTTGAAGCGACTGTTGCCCGGTAAATTAGGGGTTTCATTCATGCGGCGCGAGCAGTCTCTTTGGTCCTTTAATTTTGTAATTAGCGGAGAAAGGCGAGGTGAAACACCGATCCGCTTTTCTTTCTCCTCTTCTTTTTTCTCCTCCTGTTACTTTGTTTTTAAACGAAACGCGACAACGCTGTCCCGAATCCTCTTTCGAACATTCGACAAAGAGACACGATGTTGCGCCGTGGAAATTGAAATTTACTCTGCCTCCTCTTTTTCTACATCCGTCGTTTTCACTTGGTTAAAGGGTTTTCGTTGGAAGTTCAAACTTTTCGAGAGTTAAGTCACCTCGAGTGATTCTTCTTGTCTGCTTTGTGCCGTCAGATTATTTCATTTCCTTCGCTTTCCCTTTCCTCCTCGGCTTCTCACGTTTCGCTTCCTCTTTCACCTTCCGTTTTTCCTCCGCCACTGTCTCTTTCGAGCCGCGTCTATGAATACACAGACCGCGATTTTTCTCTATCTTACCCTTTCGTTTTCCAGTTGCCTTTAGACAACCGACGTGTTTGACATTTCTTCACAGACGGATGAAATAGTCTTTGTGCCGCGGAGCCGCTTTGTTTCGCCACGATGATGGCGTTCAGTGTTACTTTGCAACCGGGTTCTCTTTATACGACGACGCGTCTGTCGAAGATCGCGTGTCGCTGCTTTTCCACAAGTACGAGAGACCCGTACAAATCCGTGTACTTAAGACTGTAGGTCTATTTTCTTCTTTCTTTTCAATAATAATTAATTTACTTGATTTCATTCACGCTAAACAATACAAGAGAACTCTGACAGAAGGAGCAGCTTCTAACGGCAAACACTCTCACTTACATCAATCGCACGTACAAAAGAACTGATTAATCTGAAAAAGAAGAACCTGAAGTGGAATATAATATCAGCTTTCAGGATAGACCTGATATACATAGGCTCGCTTCTAGAAACCTTTTACGAATTTTTCAAATTTCATTGATCTGTTACGAGCTGCTTAAAACTGCCGTTCACTCGGTATACTAATTTTTTATCAAATATACATGTGCAATAAATACCTTGCAATTTCTACGTACACAATTTTACATCGTTTTCAAACTTTATCAATAGGATCAAGCCAGTCGCAAGGAAATTTCAAAGTATTCAACATAAAGCACACGATACGAGCATAAAGCTTGCCATGCTAAATCTCCAAATACTTTGGCGTACAGTTTTACCTGGTTGTTACGGTTTCCTTTCCAAAGAGATCAAAGATCCGTGCATTGTATAGCAATAATTACTTCTCTCTTCGTCCCCCGTTAACCCCGTGCAACGTTCCCGTGACTTTTCCACGGTGGTTTCTCCGAAGCGGAGTTTTCAAGGTTGCTCCTGCAAGTGATCGTCGAGTATCGCTTTCTTTTCCGCCCCTTGCACAGAGCCGCGCCAACCCGCTTCTTTGCTTTTTCAACAAGCGCTCGTATTTACTACCGTACAATTACGTCTATAATCGTGCGAAATAAATAACGCAGCACGTACAGCAATTTTACATACAGTTTATTGGACGCGCGAGTACACGCTGTGCTCTTTACGTATTTCATTGCCTGTGGTTTTCGCTGCAACGTTTAACTAGCGCTGCAAAACGATATTCACGCGTGATTTGAAAAAACAAAGGCTCGCTGTTCCACGAGGTTGTATTATTCACGCGATGGAGCAAAAGGTGCATGATCGCTGCGAGTTTTATGGCCGATATTTCCGCTGCAAAATGAAATTTTCAACCGGCTTGCAGGAATATCTAACGAGATCTATAATTCTAAAAAATTGTCAGATTTCACGTCGTAGTCTATGGGTACAGCGAATGATAACAATTTTACGGATTATATATGTCGGAGATGAAAGAACATGGGGATTTCCTGAATGGAATATTGGAAGAAACCCCAATACCCTAGTCTAGACTTTTACTATAGCTACACTTAAGTAATAAAAATAAGAAATAGTTCTAATGTTCGAATCTGGCTTTATCACGATGGGTTCGGGTTCAAGGTGACATAGCGGGTCACTAGACGTAGCCAGGGTCACGGGAGGGACGTGTACCTGACAGAGGTATGGAATGATTGTATGACTCTCCTTAAAAACAAAGATTGAGAAGTGGGGACAGGAATATATAAGGGCAGTTTCATTTGGATTACGAGTTAGTTAGTCGTTGGACGAATTGTTGATTGAGAAAGTTAGCCGAATCGTGTATCACGTTTGCACTCGTCATTCCGTGGACCGTGGATTTGTTATCGAACCTGAATTCGTTGTCACCATCATCTCGACCATCCTATCGCCGCTATTACTCACAGCCTCTTGCAGTGTCCACATTTGTACCGATAAACATTAGCTACATCCGTAAAGTAAGCAAAGGTTCATCGAACGCCCCAAAATTCCAACCTGACTCCGACACATACGTCGCGGATGAAGGCACATCGGGGCCTTTCTTTTGGGATATTTGGCAAGGTCCCCGATACTATAGTCCAGACTTCTTATCATAGCTGTGCTTAAACAATAAAACCGAGAAATAGTTGTTTATGATTTAATGCGAGCATGGGTGCCCCAGATTTATGACAGTGGGCTTCGACTCGAAGTGACATAACGGGTCGCTGAACGTAGCCACGTTCACTGTACCTAACAGAGGTACGGATCAATTAAATAGCTCTCCTTAAAAACAAAGATTGACCCGAGGGGTACAGAGAGGTACGGGGAGGAGTACACAAGGGCAGTTCCACTTGGACTGAGGGTCAGTCAGACAAGTTCTACTCGTGCTGGGGACAAGTACGTTGAGACACAGCCGAATCGTGGATCGGTAGGTCGAGTTCGACTCAGGCTGTGGCAGAAATCGCATTCGTCGTCCCGTTGACCGTGGATTCGCTATCGAATCTAAATTCATCGTCATCAACATCTCGATTATCTCATCACCGCTATGACTCGTTAAACTCTGCAGTAATTACGTTTGTATCAGTAAGATATCATTTATAGCACGTAACAAGGATGGCCGATTCACGGGAACAAATGTTAAACGCCCCTAACTCTAATGATAATGTGTGTGTGTGTGTGTGTCTGTAGCTCTATTTATTTTCACAGCCAGGAGAAAGGACGTGGCGTACATTTTCAGAAGTTGTAGGTTAATCTTAAGAATGTGGCATTTAACTGGTACTTAACTAATACTTAGAAATATGTTATCGTATTCAATGTTACATTTAATCTCGGCTCAACTTGTTATGAAAGTTTAAGCTACTTAATGATAGATTAAGTGGCGATTAAAATTAGAATAATGTGTCACACTTGAAACTACAAGGTCGATATGGAAAATCGATGCGTAACGAGTAAGAAAGCGAACTAAATTTCCCAATTTATTTTCGCTTAGAAATCATAGCGACAAATGTGAGATTTGGACGGATTTATCTTACAAGAACGTACGCGCTGCCGTTTATCGTCGAACGAAAATATCGCAACTATACGGAAATTATCATAAACGCCACTTGCAATTTCTTCGTATTCTATTCCTTTATTATCGTATCTTCATTTCGCAATTATAACAACGACGCTCGTTACAGGCAAGTTATCAGTTATTCGTTACGACGATCGTCGTTATTTTTACCATTGTAATTGTTAATACCATCGCTCGTGAAATTCAAAGTGTTATTATTGCTGCTGCTGTTTCTACTGTTATTGTTGCTATCGCTACTCGCCAAGTAACTATGTTTATTATTGCAGCACGCGTGAGCGCGAATTGCCTTGTAAATCGGAAATCTACGATAAATCTACGCGAGGAGATGGAGCGACGTCGTGGCACGCTCGTTAACTTTCCACGAGTCTCCACCTTGTCGTACGAATGGTCGACGACTTCCGGTGTCGTCGGTCTCACGAACGGGCCATTGCGCGTGAATACGAGGTGCAAAACGGTTCACCGATTTGATCGTTAGCCGACTAAGTCCACGGTCGACGCCAAGTTTTTCGCTTTATATATTAGCCAGATTATTTATACATTTATATGTGCAATTTTATTTCCATTAATGTTACTTCTTGTCGCCGTGAGAAATATCTGGCGTGCAATTAACGGCAATCGAATCCATAATCGAAGCGAGGTCCAGTTACTTTTTTCGAAGCACTGCATTCGTTTAATTCGTCGTTCGTTTATTTATCGTTGAAAATTTCATTGCGTAAATTCCATTTCTTATCCACGAAATAATTGATACATTTATTTCGTAGTCGAAGCGATTCACAGTTTCTTCTCCGACCTTCTTTATCACAGTTCTCTGTTCCACGTTTAAAATTTCATGGCAATCCCATTTTTTTTTTTAAATTCACACACACACGCCAGCACATTTCTCATCCTTGTCTGAGAACAATTTCTAATGGCAATGATTTACACTGACGCGATTCGTTTCATCGATCGTAATAATTCTTCGCGACAATTCTAGTAGATGAAATTCATCGAATAAAACGCTCATTTTCGTCTATTATTCTTTTATTAATCGGGATTAATTGATCGAGCTGTATCCACGGCGTTAACGAGAATTTAATTTCGTTGTTCGAGGTTAACGCGGAAAAGTTGTAGCGGAAATATTCCCGCGTTTCGAAAAGTATTTTATAATTATAGCTGGCGCGTAATAGTGACCCCGCGTATTTGTTACGAGGGCGAGAGTTCACCTGGCGAAATTTATCGAGCAATGCATTATCAAAAGTTTAATGAACGAGCTCGTTAATGTTAAATTAAAATCGATACCTCGAAACCGCTTATTTGGCTCGGCCGGGCACAGATCGTCCATTTACACGGAACTCGTACGATACGTTTCAAGGTCGGCCACTCGTTTCATCCTGCTTTTCTCCCACGGCTTCTGCCCTCGCGTTATGCTCTTTTCAGCGTTTCGCTCGAAGGTGCCGAGGCGCCGCCACTTCCGGCCAATTTTCAAAACACGCGGCTCACTGTTCCACACGATACTCATCGCTTCGGACCTGTTCCTAATAATGTCATTACTTTTTATTCACTGTAATTTGAATAATATGGCGATAATTCGCAGATATTAGGATTTTATTTATCCGAACATAGGAAGCAAAACGTTCGCATGAATTCGCGCGGTGACTCGCGAACGTGTTCCAACTTGTGTCATGCAATATTATTATACGTATTATTTATTGTTATTATACATTTCCTATTGCGCGTATTATACGAAACTTTTTTAAATTCCATTTCTTATCAATTTCATTCTCTGCGATTTGCAAATGTTTATGAAACTTACAAGGCGTTTACTGTGGTCGTATACCTGATAAAAAAGTAGTATAGAGCCTTAACATAGTTGTCTTAATTGGTTCTAAACGTTGAGGCTTGTTACTGTAACGTATGTTGAATTGTTTAAATAATCTTGCGACTCACATTCATTGCACGTTTACAACAGGCAGCTTGTGCTTTTTACGCTCGTTCTTCAATTTATTTCCAATCTGTATATATACATTTTAAACGTGTAATTAAAACGCGTAATTGTCTGTACAGGAAGCGACAAATGTCTTGTAATTTCTACGTACATTTTCAAATTTGTATTTTTAAATGAATAATTTGAACGTATAATTAGCGCTAAATATCGAGGCCCACTAATGTAACGTTTTAAATATTTCTAAATATGCAATTGTAACGTGCAATTGGTTGTTTAGAATGCGACAAATGTCTTGTAATTTCTATGTAAATTTTCAAATTTGTATTTGTATTTTTAAATGAATAATTTGAACGTATAATTAGCGCCAAATATCGAGGCCCACTAATGTAACGTTTTAAATATTTCTAAATATGCAATTGGAACGTGCAATTGGTTGTTTAGAATGTGATAAATGTCTTGTAATTTCTATGTAAATTTTCAAATTTATATTTGTATTTTTAAGTGAATAATTTGAACGTATAATTAGCGCTAAATATCGAGGCCCACTAATGTAACGTTTTAAATATTTCTAAATATGCAATTGGAACGTGCAATTGGTTGTTTAGAATGTGATAAATGTCTTGTAATTTCTATGTAAATTTTCAAATTTGTATTTTTAAATGAATAATTTGAATGTATAATTAGCGCTAAATATCGAGGCCCACTAATGTAACGTTTTAAATATTTCTAAATATGCAATTGTAACGTGCAATTGGTTGTTTAGAATGCGACAAATGTCTTGTAATTTCTATGTAAATTTTCAAATTTGTATTTGTATTTTTAAATGAATAATTTGAACGTATAATTAGCGTTAAATATCGAGGCCCACTAATGTAACGTTTTAAATATTTTTAAATATGCAATTGTAACGTGCAATTGGTTGTTTAGAATGCGACAAATGTCTTGTAATTTCTATGTAAATTTTCAAATTTATATTTGTATTTTTAAGTGAATAATTTGAACGTATAATTAGCGCTAAATATCGAGGCCCACTAATGTAACGTTTTAAATATTTCTAAATATGCAATTGTAACGTGCAATTGGTTGTTTAGAATGCGACAAATGTCTTGTAATTTCTATGTAAATTTTCAAATTTGTATTTGTATTTTTAAATGAATAATTTGAACGTATAATTAGCGCTAAATATCGAGGCCCACTAATGTAACGTTTTAAATATTTCTAAATATGCAATTGTAACGTGCAATTGGTTGTTTAGAATGTGATAAATGTCTTGTAATTTCTATGTAAATTTCCAAATTTTCATCAAATTTTCTTGTATGCATATCTCTAAATATGAACGTTCACATGTTCTAATACTTTCGTCATTTATTATTATTATTATTATTATTATTATTATTATATTATAACGATATATAGATTCTATTATAGTGAATACCAAACAATTATAAGATTTCTACGAACTATTTCCTTTTGCTATGAAAATTAATTAAGTAGAATTCAATTGTTTCAAATCAGTAGCATTTCGTTATTCGCCAGTGGCTTGATATATTCGAGAATAATTCGTTCGGTTATGCTGTTCGTTGTAACTAGAATTCATATAATGAAAGTTTACTGACTCTGCCTGCTACCTACAATTTCTCATTCAAATAATAGGAGTTCACGTTTAGATAAGTGAATTTAATCCGCAGAAATTCGGTTAACCGGCCACTAACTAGGATATCGAATAAAATATTTCTCCTTCCAAAGGATCCATCAAATTCCCAACGAAAATGCATATTAAAATAAACCAAGTGCAAACGATCGAGTCAGAGAACTAAATGAATTAACAAATTCTGCAAATTGTATTTCATTCGTGCGAATATCTTATCGTGCAAACGTATCGTAGTAGCCCTGTAACCTCATTCAATTCCTTAAAAATTGTATAACAGTCAGATGGATATTAAAGGTGTTGGTTGGTTTATTAAAGAGACGAGTGATATGAAAATGATAATAGTCGATTATATTAAAATCATCGCAAATACAAGTGCAGAGATAGTGTATGTCGTAGTCGTTGCTCGCTCAATGCTACTGTTCGACCGTACGCTCCTCTGCTCGACTATCTGACTCGCTATGATAACTGTCCTAGAGAACACGTTCGTTTATTTGTATCGACCGGTGTTGTTATGAAAAGTTCAGATGTAACTCCGGTTGGCGATCAAAAACAACGGCGATGGTATCTAGCAAACGAAAACAACGTTGGTATTCCAAGGCACAAAAGAGCGTGAGTCTTCCGTTGACTCAAGAGCAACGACGTGTTATGTAATGTTGTAAATGTATAGTGTAAGAAATATAGCAGATAAGCGAGCACAAAGTGGCGTAACAATGTGGCACACAGGCATACAGCGTTTCATTCTTGTAAAATATGTGCAGCTACTATCTTGCGACTATACAGATGATACAAGAAGCATAGTATGAAGGATAGTTGAAAGAGTATACTAGTAAACTAATCATAAGAACATAATGAGTAATTAGAATCATGATCGTATCGTGTATTTTGACCTGCCTTACAGCTCTGCGGTCACTCGCAGTTGCACATAGGAAATAAATCAGAACAATAATCGTAAAACGTGCGCATAAACAAAAACACGTGCACGTTAAAGCATAATGATAATTATAACTTAAGGTAAACTCTATTAGCTATACATGCAAGCACCTGCATTTATCCTCATAATGCACATTAATATCAACCTGTATAGATCTACATGCGTCTTATATTACTCGTATTACCCGTTATCTACTACAACCCTGTTGTAATTATAATCTGTTGGAAAATATCTGATATTCGATCACGTAGTATAGTGTAATATAGTGGCACGTAATCTCCTCACAGAGACCTGTGTGAGTTATAATTGCTGGAGGAAAAACGAGGAAAGAGTAGAAAATTAAATTACAATACCGATACACGATACCAGTACAATAACGATATTACATAGTACAACTACCTGCATTTATCCTGATTTTATTTTTATCCCAATTTATTTATCCTGATAATCCGCATTAATATCAGCCTGCACAGATCTACGCGCGTCTTACGTTACTCGTATTGCCCCTCGTCTTCTACGACCCTGTTGTAATCTCAATCTGTTGAGAAAAAAGTTCAAATATCGATAAATAAAGAAAAAATATCTGACGATCGATCACGTAACATAGTGGCATTAATCCGCTCACAGAGACCTGTGTGAATTTATCCTGATTTTATTTTTATCCTAATTTATTTATCCTGATAATCCGCATTAATATCAACCTTCAAAGATCTATATATTCAAATATCGATAAATAGAGAAAAAATATCTGACGATCGATCACGTAACATAGCGGCATTAATCTGCTCACAGAGACCCGTGTGAATTAGAATTGCAGGAGAAAGAACGAGGAGACAGTAGAAAATTAAATTACGATACACGATATCAGTACAGCTACATGCATTTATCCTGATAATCCGCATTAATATCAACCTGCACAGATTTACGCGCGTCTTACGTTACTCCTATTGCCCCTCGTCTTCTACGACCCTGTTGTAATCCCAATCTGTTGAGAAAAAAAGTTCAAATATCGATAAATAAAAAAAAAAAATATCTGACGATCGATCACGTAACATAGTGGCGCGTAATCTGCTCACAGAGACCCCGTGTGAATTAGAATTGCAGGAAAAAGAACGATACAAAGACCGTGAGTGCCATTCTCCGAAAGGAATCGTCAAGTTATCATTGCGCGTGCAACCGGCCAACATTTGCGAGCGAGCGATCTTCAAGCGCGGTCCTCCGAACGACTCTTCCGCCGTACGAAAGTATATTTCCAATTTGCTTGGATTCACGGGCTGGCGTGCGTTCCAGTCGAGAGAGCGCAGCATCGCTGAACCCGGCGTGTTCGAATTAAAAATTAAAATTAAACATTATCTGACCGGCGGATCGAAATAATTCCAGGCTGACGAGGTAGCCGGCCGCGTATCGGAGGAAACAGTTTTTTGCCCGCGAAAAATAAACGCGAACGATTGATAATTACAACGTGGTGGCCTGGTCTAACAGTAAAACGGTCGCACGACTGTTGCTGAACCGCACCTACCGTACGGAAATGCCGCGCCACCGTTAACGGTTCCATACGTTTTCACGAGGATGTAGCATCGACAGAAACAGGACGTAGACCGGCACACGCGTTACGCGTGGACGAAGAACCGATCTCAGGACGCGTCAGCGTGCCTTCGATGATCCCGTCAGCGGACAGGAGAAATGCCAGAGGCCGGTGGTTTCGCCGGCGCGTTTGCAAGAAGCTAGATGACTGGTGTGGGCGTCACGCATCGGCTGCCAACAGGAAGCCATGCCTACTTGCACCGAGTTCGAGTCGCACAGTTTTCCCTCTGCCTGGTAGCTTCGTTCTCTGTTGCCTATCCCTTCCTCGGGTCCGTCACTGCCTCGCCCTGCACTCCATTTAAAAGTTAAACCGGCCACTTTGTGACTCGACCGTGAACCAGAAACACCGTGTCCGCCTGTGCATCTCTCGTCACCGTGCGAGTAGAAAAATGGGCTCCACCCAGAGGTCACCTGGGATTTCGATCCTTGCGCGTCTGGCATCTCCGTGCTATCACGTGTCCTTCTTGGCCTATCGCTCCTTTTGCGGATTTCTGACGTAGCTTTAGGATCCTCAGAATCTCTTGAACATCTGCATTCTTCGTATGAAAAGCTTCTTAGAAGAAAGTTGCACACTTTCTAGCGGCATGCTATTTATACCGCAAATGCGTTCTTTTTAATCTCAACTGGTCACTGGTATCTTTTTCGTCGAAAAGCCTATATTCACTTTTTGATATTTCGGTCCTTGCACCGCGTGGATGGCATCGTTGATCTCCGCGTTTGTCTCAGCTTTAGATGCATCTTCCTTTTCCGTCGATTCTTAACGTCCTTCTTTCGATGTATAGAAAATTACAAAATTCCTTTTGTTCCAATAATTTCCAAATTACAGGTCGAGGCCGTCAATCTGCTTTCTCGTTTCCTGTTCGTTCAGGTGCATCCTCCTTTTCCCTGAATTTTTCAGCCGGCTTTAAGCGACTTACATGTTTAATTGGTTAGATCATCGGTTTGGGTCTCAGACCAGGTCAGACCGTCACCGTCTTTCTTTTAACATTCAGAATTTAAAAATTGATTTCCTCCTGATAATTGGCAAAGTTATGACTTCAGGTCACCTGGGATTTGCTCTCCTTTCTTTGTGGATTTTTCAGGTAGTTGAAATGGACACTCGTATTTAATGGATTAGATCGTCAGGCTGCGATACGCAGAATTAGACAGTTCATTTTCGCCGGATAATTGGCAAACTCTAACTTGAAAACAACAGCGTGTAATGTGGCAACGAGGGACGTAGATTTTTCTTACAATTGATATAGCCACGCACTGTTGAATCGTTGGTACCTGAGACGTTGCCACATGATGGATTGCTCAGGTAAAAGTAACTTTTCGAACAATAAGATGAATTAGTACAGATAGCAGCGCGAAGCTGACCGACATAGGTCTTGCGTTAATGGATTTCAATGTTATCCTAGATTACTAACTTCTGACAAATTATACCAACTAAAACAACTTTTGAATAATTCATCGGGGCGAAGTAAATACCGAGCACAATAGAAGTCGAACGTTTAATTTTCTTTTTAATTATATCATCATTATTATTATCATTTTTTGATTGAAATCCAAAATGATTTTTGAGTAGAATTTTTCTTATAAAATAGAGGCTGTTAAGTTCAAAGTCTCGTTGACAATTTGTGGTCAACGTTATTAAAAAAAGAATTAATTAATTGTTGACAACGTATGTAGCGAATAATTATTATTATTATGCAAATAAATGAACCAACTAATATGCAATTATGCTTGTGGAAAAATAGGGAAAAGGTATAGAATAAGGTGTTTCCATCGTCGGCTTAATTCTCTAGAAAATCGACTTTGAATATTTATCAAGTATACGCGAACATGACGAAACCTGGACTGGACGGGACTAAATGATCGACAGCACGTCACTCTACATCGTAAAAATAAGGCGAGAACGTGGAATAGAATTTTTTCTCAAGACTCCTCGCTTCCGAAAAAATAAATTTGACAATTTATCATAGGCGTGCAAGTAGCAGATCGATTCTCAACCGAACACGTTCGAGTGTCGAATTTTCTCGAAGATAAAGTCGTAAACGGAAAAATTCTATCTTATATTTGTTGCTTGTTTTCGCTTCTACGATGATATCCTATTGCTCGTATCCACTCGGTAATTAGCCATGTTCATATATTTCATATACTTGAGCTTATTCCACAGGTTTTCGAACTCGATTTTCTCGAAAACTAAGTTGAAACCGAGAAAATTTTATTCCACCTTATTTTCTTATTTTTCCATACGGAATCGCGTCCTGCCCCCTTTTACGTGTTATTCGATCTGTATATATATACAGGGTGTCGAGAAAAAGAAGTCGAAAATCGTTGTCTCGATGGAGAAATTAAAAAAAAAAATTTTATTTCGCGTAGAACCACCCCCTTTCCGCTTGTACCGCCAGTTTCCAACCACCCTGTATATACATAGTTCAGATGTTAAATCTTATCTCGATCCCGAAACGAACGAGCAACATCCTCGCAAGGCTACTAATTGTCCTCGCCGTATCGTTCTGTGGCCGGTTGATCCGCCGCAACTTGCACTTCTTGTTTCGTTTCGAAGAACCGGTCGCTTGTAATGGCTTTTCTTACGGACGATAACGAAAAGTCGCCGCTTGCGAAAGAATATCGAAGTATCCTGTCGCGTACGTACGTTAGGCGCGACCACGGAAATTTCGAGCACTTTCGACGACCCTAAATCGTGTGATTGGTGGTGGAATCGTATCGCTGGACCACCGTGGTCGCGTATCGTTTCGATTCTAACGGTGAATCTTCTCTTCTCCTTCTTTTTCACCTCCTCTTTCCCTCTACCTTCCTCTCTCTCTCTCTCTCTTTTACTTTATTCTTCCTTTCTCGTTCTATGTCCGCTTCTATGCTGCATTCTGTAGCCCGCAGCTGTCCTAGGAATCGGCCTATTTCAGAACGTGGCAGGACCAGTTGCTTCATTTTTAGACACAACGAGCCGAAGGGGACCCGGTGACCGCGCCTCCAAGTCATCCGGACTATGCGAACCACGTTTTCTAGGTTCGACGAGAAACGAAAAATCTAGCGGATAGAAATTTCCCTTCTGCGAATTTTCGTAGAGCGCGTTTGTCGGAGGTTTTGGAAATTTCTGCGATTGCGATCTCGCGGAACAGGCAGATTGGAATTTTTTGCCGCGCGGAAATTAAAAATTCTCGCTAGGGCAACCTGAAACTAACGAAATTGTAGTTGCGCCGTAAACGTACAATTAGTTCCACCGCTTGAAACGATTTTATTCCTCGAGATTTTAATCGGTCGTTGGATGCGACGATGTCTGAAAGTAGCCGGAGGAACTTCAAATCTGTGGAATTTGAATCGGGCATGGAAATGCGAGAGGGAAACTTGACATTTTCGGAGCAGCACTTTTCAAGCTTCTTTTGATCCTTCGGCGAAAATTTGTTGCAACAGAATATCTTCTTTTGGAAATAAACGTTTCTGATATTCTATTCGAAAAATCTCAACATTTCGTATGTTTCCAGCATTCTGGATTTTTTATTCGACCTCTTAGTCGGCCTCCAAACTAAGCAAAGTCCTGTTGATTCAATCTCCTTACTTTGCCTATGCGAACGTTTTATTATTTGAATGAGAAATCGCAGATAGTAAATCAGTAAACTGCATGAACTCCAGTTATATGGACTGTTTGTCTCCCAAAGGGTTCACGGTAGAATGGGAAGGTTGGTTGTAATCTGGCAGAAGTTCGTGCAAATATTTTACATCCATTAAAGATACTCCGTAACGTATGAGTATTTTTAGTCGGCGATTAATTCAACAATGAAATAATAACATTCGAAATTTAATTTAAAATTCCACGTTCATCCTTTTTTATTTTTTTCGTTCGTCTGACTTTATGTAGATTCTTCTATTAACGAAAATTGAGAAACTGATTGATCGGATAATGTAAGAATTTACATACAGTTGGATGAACAAAAGGAAGAATAATAAACGTGTAAATAACTGTAATTATAAGTAAAATGTACCTATAATAATTGATGAACCGCGAAGGATTTAAATAGCTGTAGGATAGAGACGTATAAATGGAATATAAAGAATGAATTTTATTACAGTCTACGGAATATAAAATTTCAATGACTGCAGAGTGCTGCATGCAGCAGTCTATTTTAGAATCCATTACAAGAAGAATCTATTTAACAATTTTTGGAAGCAAGAAAATTAGAGAAATATAGGAGCCGTGACCAAAGTAGAAATTTTTATTTCTCGCGATAAGAATAGAAAATGAAAAGCCTATGTTGTGTGGGATAAAAATCATGTTTGTATGGTAATCTGTGTAATTCGTTCGAATTTCTGGGCTAAAGCTGTTGCTGTACTGTTTTAAGAATCGAAATCGATCTGATCGTTGTTGCATTTAAATTCTTTCAATAATACGATTCTCGCGAAAACACGGAAGAAAACAGCAAAGTTTCTGTATAAAATACGATATTTTGCTGTTCGCCAAATATTGTCGAATTAGTTTTCGAATTACAGGGACGAACGATCTCTTGACATCTTGCACGATGTTTAACACTAGAACTACCACACCAGTCCAATCGACTGGGTTTACAAATTTATTCTCATATTTAATTTATTAATTAATTTAATTTATTTTCAAACTAAATTCAAATTTGTTACATTTGTATCAAGGCTACTTGTACCAATAGCAGTCGAAATGACTGGTACTTGTCAAAGTGTACAGGAGTCCTGCACTCTGTTTATCGGACCCCAATTAACCAGTTTTCTCGTTGTCTACAACTTGACACACGTTTTTCTAATTTCCACCGCGTATCAGTTAACAGGAGAATTCCGGATCGATCGCTGGATCGCTAGATGCTAACGCTGGAAACGCCACAGCAGTCAAAACGACTGGTTCTACAATTTTTGTACAAATGTGTCAATCCTCGTTTAGGGATCATAGTCCCAGATGGATTAAAAATACCAAAAATGTACTACATAACATGGAGTTGCTTCCGTAAGAAAGTAATAAACCAATAAATATAAAAATATTCCATTGTTAGGTATTTTTTAAAGACCAGTGACTTTCACTGCTTTTGGTAGAAATAGCTTCGTATTGACTATCGGTGGTTCTATTGTTAATGGCGAGTTCAGCTTTTTAAAAGTAGAATTCCCTATTTCTATGTTTACCAAAACTTGATCACTGCCTTGACACAACCAACTTTTAAGCGTTTTAAATCCAACCCTTTAATGGCACAATTATTCGTACGACAGGGAACAGCGACTCGATCTTTTCCGAAAAATTGAAAATATCGGTCCCCCGGCAGACTTTTCGTTCTTCGTCGGGCTTCATCGAGCTCTTTACGCTGATTGAGAAATTCGAAGAACGTTGGCGCGCCCATCCTTCGGCGCGCTATCATTTTGATAAATGCACGCGCTTTCTACAGCGAGTCACTTAGTCACGTAGAAGCCAGATTTATTCTCGCGTATATGCGTACGTGTAGGTGTACGTATAAACGCAACATTGATTCGTTACTTGGCAGTCATTTTTAGCGCAGAAGAATTATTATAAATGTGTGTGGCATTCAGATCCGCCGGAAGTTAATAGTTACACGAGGCGAGTTAATGGCCTCGGCGTAATACCCCTGTAACAGAAATTAAGTCGGGTTCAAAGGGAACGTAGAAACGCAGTGAACGTGGCGAACTACGATGATGCGCGGTATCGACGCAAAGACCGAAAAATTCGTTTGGCAAACGTGTTGAAAACAGATGCAACCCAGCGTTTTTCATCAGTTTTCCTCTGTAACACGCGCATTAAAATAATAACATTCGGCGATTTGATATAACAATTTTAGAATAAATACATTTTTCACCTACGTCTGTAGGTGTTTTCTGTAAGGCTGTTCAAGCTTATTGTACTGGGCACATATATAGCAAGAAGCTGTTGTCGAGGAATTAGTTTATTTTTAGTTTAGGAAAAATCTGAAAGAAATTAGTTCTGCACTTTGTACACAAGAAGTGTATATATATGTACACTTGTATATGTTGTTGATATAATTGTTTTCTAAACAAATGAAGCTCCTTGATTTTGTGTAATTAACTAATAAACATCATTTAATCCTGCAAATACTATAATAATAAATTATCCGTGTTCCCGCGTTTATTTTGCTTTTTTTTCTCGCTATTGATCTTATCAAACGCTAAACATATAAATAAATAAATAAATAGACGAGGACAAAAGAGGAATACGGAACAAATTTCATAAACAAACAAAGCTCCTCGACTTCATGTAATTAACTAATAAATACTATTTAATCCCGCAAACACTATAATAATAAATTATCCATGTTCCCGCGTTTATTTTTCTTTTTTTTCTCGTTAATGATTTTATTAAACGCTAAACATATAAATAAATAAACAAATAAATAAATAGACGAGGACAAAAGAGGAATACAAAACAGGCATCGTAACCGCCATAAGATAAATTTAAAAAATTATGGTACAAGAGTTAATTATCCTTAATTAAGGAAATTTTACTTGCGAATAACCGTCATAAATGATTAAAGCCTTTTTGATTACCGGTAATCGTTATCGATGACGGGAATTTTATTTTGGTTACGAATAACCATTATCGATGACGGGAATTTGATTTCGGTTACCAGTAACCAATATAAATGACCGAAATCTTTTTTGCTTACCGCAGTAACGATGACTGGAATTTTATTTTGTTCACCGATAACCATTATCGATGGCAAAAATTTTTTCTCGTTCTGCAGTCGACCGTTGTCGATTATTATTAACATTACCGATGGTTAGCATACGTATTCGTTGACAACGTGAAGCCAGTTAATTAGAAAACTACTATATTTTATTAAGCGGAACAACGATACGAAAATACGTGAAACAACGGATTAAGATAAATAAAACAAAGAAGAAGATGTAATTGCACTACGACAGTTTTATCTCGCCTTAATATTCCACTACGATGTCTCTTATTCTCTTCTCTCTTTCCTATATTTTCATGTCGTTTTTTTCGTTTATAAAGTACACAGCTTTTGTAATTAATCTTTCCTACGTTGTCAATGAACACCGATGAACATGTAACCGGGAAAAATCCTTGTCGAATCAACGTTGGTTAGCGACAGCCAAACAAACACAGTGCTTATTATTATGCAAAATAAAAATTCGCCCTATAGACAATGGTTAGCGAGGTAACCGAGGAAAATTCCAGTTATCTGTAGCAATTACTATCATCGATAATATAGTCACTGGTAGCCGAAAAACATCGCAATCGTTCGTAACACAGTTACTCGAAACCGGAGCAATTGGAAACGAACATTTCTTAATCGTTTGGCTTGCTTTCTAAATTTCTTTCGGATTTATCGACGAATCGGCTCCGTCTAAATGAAAGTTCATTTTTGCTGAGTCGTTCGCTTGCAAAGAGACGTCATTTTGCGTCTCTGATACAAACTCCGTGAAATGGTCGGCTGCGACAGAACGATTTCGTCCGTGTGCTTACGTAAAAATTTCGCAACGCGCAATTATAATGTGAGAAGATGGCAGACAGCAGATAAACCCGTAGACAGACAGACAGACACACGCGCAAACACAAAAACACACACTCCCCTATCCTTTTATTCTCCGTGCAAGAGGATTAAGTGTCGCTGCGATCCTGTTGGAAGCCCGGATCGTCAACCACGTCCCATTTCCTGCGGAAGGATTAGCCTCGAAAAATCGGCAATTCGATGAGCCACGTGGGGTGGATTTCGATTACGAGACAAGGCGAACTGCGAATCTCGCGATGCCACCGGCTCCTAATCGCTGGTCTTCTTATTCCGCCGTGGCGATCCAACGGTACATTGCTGACTCTCGAGATGCGAGACGAAGAGGAATTTATACAGCGACGCGGTCGTATTATCCGAGGGCTGCGGATTCAATCCGGCACCGATTGCCTAACTCTGCGCCCTGGATTCCCAATTTGTGAGCAGCGAAGGGCTGCAAAAGTGTTTTCCCGCCGACTATAATGGTACTTCATGGCAATGTCACGGTCTTCCGTGAAATAAATTGTCCGCAAGCACGAGCCTCGATTTTTGTATTTTCCTGCGAGAAATTATTCCATGAATTTTTAAAAGTATCAAACTGAAAATTGTTAAGGTACTTGTTTATGCAAAATGTCTTATTCGACGTCTGAAAACTGAAGAAAATCGCGCCGATATTTAGTCATCGGTTTGTGACAAGCTGTATAACATAATTTTGTTCGCAAGTTCGTACAACCATGGGCTACTGTGCGATGAGAAACGGGAAAGTAAAGGGTAGACGATTTTTATTTAATTTTGAGAAGCACGGTATAGTACACATATGTAGGATGGAAATAATTTTCTGGAAAATTGAAATCGCCTCTAATATTAAATCTCTGTTCTTGCATTAATATTTGACGTATCTACGCTTAAAATCCCTAGAAACTGTTCCTTCGTCTTAATTAACAACAAAAATATAATTAAACCGTAAAAGTGATCTTTTTTTCGTCCAGGCGTAGTACGTGTATTAATAATAAAAGAAGGAATGTGGAGGGAGAACTTGAACTTCATAATAAAATTATCCAAGGTAGAATCAAGCATAAATTACCTGGAATAAAGGTTTGATTTAATTTTTCCAAGCTACTTCTACCAGCCTTTGCGTCGTGTTTTCCATCCTCCTTTTGCGCCAATATTTCTATCTTTCGGCATTAACGTTCGAACATATCCGCGTGTAAAATAGCTACAAAATGTTCTTCCATCTTAGCTGACTAGAAAAATATCGCAAAACCGTAAACGAACGTGATTTTTTAAATCCAAGTACCATAATAACAAACAATACGGAGAATTTCAACTTTGTAACGATATTATCCAAGCTAAGATCAAGCACGAATTAGCCGAAATAAAGTTACGATTTGATTTTTCCGAGCTACTTGCGCCACCCCTTGTGCATCGTGTTCTCGATCGTTGTTTTGCACGTGTACCAAGTTTTCATTGGCTCTGATCGCCTGCCAGATAATCCGTGTCAATTATCAAGTTCTGTACGAGGCTAAGAATGGTCCTCGCCCTTACGAAAATAGACGTATTTACACGGGATACGCCATAATAATAGGAATTGTATTATACGTCGCATGGTATCGTGACTGGCGTTTAAAAAAAAAAAAAAAAAAAAAAAAGAAATGAAAAATGTTGAAAAATATCGTTCCGTATCACGTTTCCAGATAAGCGAATCAACTTTCTCGTTAATTTCTCCTACCCCTTTCTTACCTTCGCTGTTCCTCGTCGTTCTTCCATCTTCGTGTTTCTCCCCTTCGTTCTGCTTCGTCCTACGTGAGTTTATGATGTAACCGTCGCAGCTAACGGAATAAACATAAGTCGAGCGACGAGCGTAGTTTGCCCACAGCGTGGCTCATTATACACACGGTCGCGTGAGTGATTTGTAACTGGACGTGGCGAGCTGGTTTAATCGATAACTATATGTTTCGTTTGCATTTCGAAGCCTGGCTACGCGGTGCTTGAAATATACCAGCCATTCCGACCAATACCCTGAAGAGAATCAAGAGAAATCTAGACACACCGTGTATAACTTAACTCCTAATTGATATCCTTGAGTTTTGAGTTATCGAGGCGACTGTAATAATTTGCATGGCGGTATTTTATCTTAATTACATTAAATAATTACAGTAAATTACAGTAAGTACATTTTGCGTATCGTGTGTGCGTCGTATATGTATGTATAGTATCGTAAAATATATATAAAAGTTGTGTTTACATTATTTTGTCTCACCTGTAGATTAGACAGGTACAGATTAGTTGTACTTCAACGTGGTTGAAATAGCAATCGCATAAATGTGACATGGTGCGATATTGTATATAATTTCTTACTAGAAATATTCATGAGTATTATCAATGATAAATAGTTTTTCCAACTTTCGTATTCTTCCAACCTCCTCTATTCTTGACTCTTTGCTTCTCTACATTAATTCATATGTTTCATATTAAATATGACAGATGCGAGTAATTGCTTCTAAAATATAGAATATAAGGTAGACAATTAAATATTCGACGATTGGAAGCAAAATAACAAACAAGTTTGGGATTGAAAATACCCAATCCAAATTATTATAGTCTCCTAGATCATTTACTGATACAGATGGGCGTTTCAAGCTATGGCTAGTGAAGATTATAAATATCCTCCTCTTCTAGGAATTCTACAAAATGTAAGGAAAATGAGAAAGTCTCTTTCAGGAAGATATTGGTAAAACAAAAGTAGAATCCAATTAGAATGAAACTAAACGAAATTGAAACTTTGGAAGACTCTTTAAAATTAAATAACACAATTAGAATTATCAAGTCTCCTATGATCTACCGATGCAGATGGACGTTTCAAACTATGGCTAACCACTTTAAAATTAAATAACACAATTGGAATTATCAAGTCTCCTATGATCTACCCATGCAGATGGACGTTTCAAGCTATGGCTAGTGAAGATTATAAATATCCTCCTCTTCTAGGAATTCTACAAAATGTAAGGAAAATGAGAAAGTCTCTTTCAGGAAGATATTGGTAAAACAAAAGTAGAATCCAATTAGAATGAAACTAAACTAAATTGAAACTTTGGAAGACTCTTTAAAATTAAATAACACAATTGGAATTATCAAGTCTCCTATCATCTACTGATGCAGATGGATGTTTCAAGCTATGGCTAGTGAAGATTGTAAATATCCTCCTCTTCTAGGAATTCTACAAAATGTAAGGAAAATAAGAAAGTCTCTTTCAGGAAGATATTGGTAAAACAAAAGTAGAATCCAATTAGAATGAAACTAAACGAAATTGAAACTTTGGAAGACTCTTTAAAATTAAATAACACAATTGGAATTATCAAGTCTCCCATGATCTACTGATGCAGATGGATGTTTCAAACTATGGCTAGCCACTTTAAAATTAAATAACACAATTGTAATTATCAAGTCTCCCATGATCTACTGATGCAGATGGACGTTTCAAGCTATGGCTAGCCACTTTAAAATTAAATAACACAATTGTAATTATCAAGTCTCCCATGATCTACCCATGCAGATGGACGTTTCAAGCTATGGCTAGCGAAGGTCGTAAATATCCTCCTTTCCTAGTGGAGTAGTACGAAGTGTAAGGAAGACGAGGATGATTGTATCGTAACTGGGAACATATTCAACGTGAACGACTCGAAAGACCGGAACGTCTCGTGCGGGGGTTAATTGGCGGAAAAGTCAGCCTCGTAGAACAGCGTATCGTTAGCTCGAGGGGTGTGGACGCGCGTGTGAGGAAGTTTTCTATCAAAATCGGACAAGAGAATCGTGAAATCTGAGCTTACAGTAATTCCGCTGTAATTGCCAATGTAATCATTTAACGTCCGGTTAAGAACGGAGCAGAAGTCGGCGTCGTTGGTCGGTAAACATCTTTTCCCTTATTCCTTTCCTCGTTATCGTATTAATCACCGGTGTTGACGCGATTTCTGCTGCTCGCTTTTCCCCCCTCTGCTGCCCCTTCTCTGCCCCTTCGGCTCTTACCGCGGGCTTTCGCGCGATCCGCTGCAAAATACACGCGGCTCGGTCCTTGAACTTTTCCTCCTCCGCAATTAAGAAGTCGCCACGGCAAGTTAATTATGCCACTTTACACGGAGCATGAAGTTTTCTTCGTTGAAACGCGGCATTAAAAGGGTCGAACAGAGACAGCCACGTCGCTCTGGCCAACGTTGAAGAGCGAAAGAAGCCGCGGTTCGACGAGACCAACCAGGACAAGGATAGATAGATAGACAGAGAAAGAGAGAGAGAGAGAGAGATAGAGAGAGAGCAAGCAGAATGGACGATAGACAAAACGGGCGAAGAAGCAGGAAAAACGGTGAAGAAACGGTAGATAGGTAGGTTAAGAAGCGACTCGTGTAAGTAGCCGCGCTTGGGTAAACGGATCGACGATCGTTGGAAAAGTTTTTCCGCTCGAGTTTCACTGCCCTCGCACGAGATCGCTGTGTCTGTAATTTCCTTGCGGCAAGGAAATGCAGTCAACAGGTGATTCCTAAGGAGGCGTCTGGTATTTAAAGTGGCAACGGGGGTCATCTTTGTCCGTGACGTTGGTAAACGGAACGATCGACTGGAAAGAAGGGGATTCTCCTCTTTCTCTTTCTCTTTCTCCCGCAACCCTCCTCGTGAACCTCCTCCAGGTTTTCTCTTCGACGATGTATGGTGACGTTAATGGAGGGTCGTCGGGAGAGTCGAACAACGTGAAATCATCGGATGCGTGGTGAAAGTGTCGTAGACATTCCCGCGGTGGAAACGTATTTCCTGTTTTTCATTCTTTTTCACTTGGCGCGATTTTTTCCTGCGAGAAACTTGTTGGCTTTTTCGATGTATCGTAGCAGATTTGTTTGTTATCGCAGTTTAGAATGATTTTGTATCTGCGAAATACGAGGCATATTTTGACTCAGCACGTTCAATTTGCTACATTGGCAAACGTATTTGTCGAAAACGAAGGTTCAGGTAAAACGTAACAATGAGAACGTGAAATGTTTGTATTGGCTATGGTCATTCGTATTGGCAAAAGTGTCAATTAGATGTAAAAATATCTATCTAATCGCAACCTTGCTCGCATTTACTAGACGCTTGTAAATGTATTCGCATTTATGAAACTATCGTAAATTTATTCACATTTATTGGTCGATTAGTATGTGCATACATCGAATAAGCTCATTTACTAATATGTACAATTACTGAATTAATACGCATATTCAGCGTAACAAAGACGCTTAACAGTAGCGTCCGCATGCGCTTCTCCTTCATTTTTACCTCCCACTCTCCTCCTCTTCCGACTAATTTTAAAGATTCCTTTCTTTCTGCTGCCAATATCCAGAAACACACGGATTTCTCTATTTCGATTCAACGTAAAGTTACCAATGGTACAGTTTCTTCGCCACTACGGAGGAAGAACATAATAAATCGTAGGTCTTTTCCACTTCATTTTATGGACGTTTTGCAGCTCGCCAAATCCTCGCTATCAAAAATTGTCGCTTTATTCGAATTTCCGGCTAAACGTGTACATTTCCAGAAATATTCCTGGCCGTAGTACCAAAACCTTATTTGTCCTAATTGTTCCATTGATATTGTTGAGGTTGAGGCAGACTTGGTAGGTTGAGGTAGGTTGACTGGTAGAAGGACGAGTGGAGGAACTTGTAATGGAAAAATATATTGAAATAAATAAAGGTATAAGTTTATGCTGATCCAGGTCCTCATTATCATGGTGTTACAAAACAATGGAATCGATAGGGGGCACGTTCAGATGTTTCTAGCAAAAGGACATTACCAAAAAGGTTAGCCCTACAGCTTTAGCCAGAGGCTACGAGCAACGTAAATAGAAATCTGTTTATCAGTCCCTTTGTTCCTAGACCTTGCAACCCAAAACATAATGTATATTCAAGGATACGATAATACGGACCTTTCTCTATTTAGAATATTCCTGGTCATAATATTAAAACGTTATTTGTCCTAATTGTTCCATTGATATTGTTGAGGTTGAGGCAGACTTGGTAGGTTGAGGTAGGTTGACTGGTAGAAGGACGAGTGGAGGAACTTGTAATGGAAAAATATATTGAAATAAATAAAGGTATAAGTTTATGCTGATCCAGGTCCTCATTATCATGGTGTTACAAAACAATGGAATCGATAGGGGGCACGTTCAGATATTTCTAGCAAAAGGACATTACCAAAAAGGTTAGCCTTACAGCTTTAGCCAGAGGCTACGAGCAACGTAAATAGAAATCTGTTTATCAGTCCCTTTGTTCCTAGACCTTGCAACCCAAAACATAATGTATATTCAAGGATACGATAATACTTTATTTAGAATATTCCTGGTCGTAATATCAAAACGTTATTTGTCTTAATTGTTCCATTGATATTGTTGAGATTGAGGTAGACTTGGTAGGTTGAGGTAGGTTGACTGGTAGAAGGGCGAGTGGAGGAACTTGTAATGGAAAAATATATTGAAATAAATAAAGGTATAAGTTTATGCTGATCCAGGTCCTCATTATCTTGGTGTTACAAAACAATGGAATCGATAGGGGACACGTTTAGATGTTTCTAGCAAAAGGACATTACCAAAAAGGTTAGCCCTACAGCTTTAGCCAGAGGCTACGAGCAACGTAAATAGAAATCTGTTTATCAGTCCCTTTGTTCCTAGACCTTGCGACCCAAAACATAATGTATATTCAAGGATACGATAATACGGATCTTTCCTTATTTAGAATATTCCTGCGTGATAGCGATTTCTAGGTCAGGGATATACATAAATAAAGATGTAGAGTTTTTCTTGAAGTAGTTACATCAACAAGCATAAAACCTGTCAGGCTGTTCCACCTGGTCGCTCTATTTTTAGTAAAGCGACCAGACCAGGCAAGCAGCGTTAAAATTTAGCAGATGGTCGATTGCTTGATTCTCGGGCCAAACGTCTATTTTCCATCCTCTTGGTATCTCCAAAAATATTGGTGAGCATAGTACGGAAACTTTATTCGTCCAAACTATGTTCTCCTTTCTACTAGCAGGTTTTTAACTGAATTAAAAAAGTCAAGAAGAACGTATGCTGTCTTGCGTGACCTTCGCGTCATAATGTTCGATAGAACAATAGAATAATCGTATTATGCAAGTTTTAACGCGTCAAATGCTCGTCCCAGTTGGCGGAATCTGTTTTCGTCGTAGATTGGAAGGCGACGCGAACTCGGCTCGCAGCCTGCGTCACCGAAAGCTTCATCCTTGGCCGTCACATTCGAACTGCCGCTGTTCCAGGACGCTCCAATGACGTTGTAGCAGCACGCGGAACCGTCCAATGGCAGCTGGCCTGCGCCGGAAGTTCATTGCTCCTCTCCCTCGTTACACAGGCGGGGCATCCCCTGAAAACGTAGGATCGATTCCCGCGCAAAAAGCCGACCAATCGCGAGGCCGCCGCTCTTGAAACTGCGGGCTAACAATCCCAACTGCACTTTTGCCCCGTTCCTCACCGTTTGGTTGGCTGCCCGTCGACGTGTTTTCCTGGACGACGCACCGCGCCGAAACGCCAGACATTAACATTAATTAGGAGGAGCAGCGACGCTGCTGTGCCAGCTGACTGATGGTCAGGAATCCTCCTCGGTGAATTACAACGTTCGATTTCACGGAGCTTCTTCTTCTTCTTCTTCTTCCTCTTGGCGACGATCGAACGGAAGCTCGCGTGATTTTATCGCCGAATGAGACGAGAAATCGAAGATTTTGGCGGTCACGATCGCACGAACGCGAAGCTTGGAAGACGGTTGGCCGCGTGCGAGTTGTCTGATAATTGATCAGGCACGTTGCATATTGATCTTCGTAATTCGTCAAATTTTCCTGCGTCTACAGCGCGGAGCATAGCTCGTTAACTTTAATCAATGATTAATGGACTGGCCGCCGCTTCTGGATGCCCACCAACGAACATCGCATTGATCATCGACTCGCTGCTGTTCCCGCGCCCAACACCTGTCACGCTTTCCACGAGCTTGTTCCTTCGCCGCGCCGATTCCGACGATAAAAGCGACAGCGTCTGAAAACGCGCTCCACCGTTTTTCCACCCCTTCTTCCTTTTCCCATTCTTTATAATTCGCCACGTAACACGATGACGCAGCCACGCTCTTACGCGAGTGTTGCTCGCGTACGGAGCATCGCAGCCAAGGCCCACCAACGCTAATTACGAGTCGCGGTGTTGCTTCTATGACGTAACGCGAACGAAAGCTCTGCCTTTCCGTAGTCAGGGCTTTCCATCCGCCGATTATTCGATATCGCCGCTTTCGTAGCTTGCTTCGGTGCTTTGATATTGCTTGGGTAGCAGGTTATTGCGAACCGTGTTTAATCGTACGTTTCATCGGAAAAATCGCAAAGACGTAATCGTCGAGACGAAGAAAAGCCTGCAATTATGCAAGGTGGTGATCGAGTTCGAGCCACGTCTTTGCTTCCCGAACCAGACGCGGGAAAATCCTTATTTTCGCGCGCGACTATCTTCTTAGAAGATCGAGCCTCTCTTCCCGCTTACTGAAACGAGCAAAAGATTGAAATACGAAGACTGCAGGATCGTGGAAGGATTAAGATCGCCGCTGTGGCTTCTGAAACGCGGCGAGGAAAATCAGAACAGCGGTTACCCCTTCATCGATCGTGTGTTCGGCGTCGTTCGATTTACGCTCGTCTCGGTTGCGTGGAAAACTCTGGGCCATCTACTCGATCAAGAAAATATATAAATACGTACACGTTCGTAGGATGGTTCTTTGGAAATAAATATTTGTCGTGATCCATCAGTCCGCGAGCAGTTGTCGATAAGGTTTCCTGCGACGAATTAGATTCGAACGTATTTACTGGCGGAAGAGTGGCGTTAACGTTTGACTGAAGGGTAGGAAAAGCAACTGTTATTCACTTTTAGCGGTCATTCGACATTAGCGCACGATAAACAAAATGGCCGACCCCTTTTCACACCCCCTCGGCCACTGGCGATCGATGAAAATGGTTGCCTAGCTGCGGCCAGAATTTTGCTGCGCGATATTCCGTCCAATATTTCGACCTGCATTCTCTCCCCTCGTTCCCCTCGCCCCCCTCTTTTTCTATTTTTCTCCAGCTATGATTTAATTACATCGATTCGTAACCGCCGTTCCTCGTCCTTTGTGTTAAACTATCGTCTACTTAAAAGCCAAATTGAATTTCAGCCCGTGCGGCCACTCTTGCTTGCCAATATCTCCGCGCCGATATTTTTCTCGCTGGCGTTCCGCTGGAAATTCCAATTTTTCGAATTTCTCCGCTATCGATCGCGCTAATTAATTACGGAAATTCGATGGCGGACGAGAGCGCGGACGTTACGCAACGAGAACGTGTCACGCGAAAAGCGCGCGCCGCATCGTCGGCTTCATGCCGCGCTTTATCTGCCAACGCAAAACTACGCTGCCTGTGGAGAACGATCGGTGGCGGAATGTTCTTCAATTCCGAGGCGGCCTCGCAGGCTCCGTCGTTGTTCGGCGAGAAACGAGCGGACGCGGTGACGCTGCGTTTATTCCTCGAAAGAATCCGCGAACCGCTAACGAACCGAAGCGACACGCCGGTACACAGAATGATTACTCGTAATGAGGCGCGGCCGAACAGGATAGCGAAAGTCATTAATCGCGGATTGAAATATATGGCGAATCGCCTCTAAATCGAATGGAAATATTAATCTGTGCGGCGGCGGCCGCGCGTAATTATTCCTGCGGTCGAATTCAACTTCGTAATAATGCTGCAATTTCGGCGCCGACGTGGCACGTTTGAAGTTTCGAGCGGCGGCGGCGGCCCCCGCTGCGCGCACGCGCCCGCGTTACTCGCCCTAACAGCCCGTGCCTGTCCCTATGGCCGATCGCCAGCCGCTCGGTCAGCAACGCTACTTCTGCCTTTCCCCTGCGGTGTATTTCGTGTCGCGTGCACGCCAGCTTTCGCTGTGAAAAAGTTATGTCCCTCGGCGTAACCGCTAACCCACAAAATTTATCTGGACGTAATGTCCTCTCCTACGCGCGTCGTATCCGCGAAAGCCTAATAATTCAATGGAAACGGCCGATAGGTTAATAAACAAATACGATCGATCGATCTGGCTGCTGGTTGCTCGCACCTTCGTCGTACTTGCACGTTGCTGGCGCTACGCGTTAGAAGCTCGGAGGCAGCAACGACGCTCGAGAGTATCACGCGTGACAGGCTGAGACGGGGTTGTTTGAGCCGAGTAACTCGCCAAATTCGCTTATGAACCATCTTCCGGCGATCCGCGTTTCCTGTTAGGCCGGTTACGATGAATTATGTCACTTATATTTATATATCTTTATCGATTAACGTTAACTTTACCAGGTTAAATGAACAGCCCGAGAATTTAATTTAGAATTCAGTTAATTTCGTTTTATTAATTTAGAGTCGATCGTTGTTTCTTTCCTTCCTCTAACTTTATGTAAATTCTTGCGTTATCCGACTGATCAGTTTCTCGATGTTACACGAAGTCGGACGAACGGAAGAAATAACGACGGACGTACGATTTTCAATTAAATTTTGAAACCGGGCCTGGTCAAGGTTAGTGTTAATTGGATTACAATGTGCCGCTTTGGTGTATGTACAACGCGTGATGCTCGATACAGTGGAACGAAATAATTGTGAGTAGCACGTTATGGCATCTGTATATCGTTTACATCGACAGTTTAACTGGCATTTTTCACGGGGACGTAGTTTGTCATCGTGAAAAAGGGAAGAAGTTTGCTCGATGTTAATATTCTCAGTGTCAATTTAGTTATGTTAATTTAGCGGCGCGTGTGTACACTTTCGTTCACAAGTATCCGCTCACTTACGTATTCGCGGTTGTCGCATAATTAATTCGCTTCAGTCTCTTTCGTCGATTTATTACCTTGTCCCACGATCCTTCTGTTAGTTTCCCACAATATCCATATTTTTATATTCGTATGTCGTAACGCATTACTGAAGAATGACGTCGATAATGAATTATCGTAAAGACAGGTAAAAGAAAATGTACATATAGCAGTGTCGATACCCCCGTCTCTTTCCTTTCACCATGCGATCTATTTAATACGTTTATTTCTTCTAATGTTTGGTATCTCTATACCTTTGAGCGGCTACCAAACACTGCAGACGTTCGCATGAGTTTGGCCTACATTTTCGCTTATCCATCTTCGTGATTGCTTTGTAGACGTCATTTCTTAAGAAATATTGTTGCTAAAAAATAACGTCGCAGGACAGTGAAATGGATCGACGAAAGAAACTGAAAGAAATATCTTCTTTCTTGAACTCAGTTTCTATTTTGCCCCCATCAGTGTCTACGTGTTACGTCTTCTCGCTGACTCAAATAATCCACTGTACAATTGTTCGAATCATTCCCTCGTGTTTGATACCTTTCCTTGTTGCACTTGTTTCTTGCCATACTTTCTTCTGTCGCACCTAAAGTATACAAATCCAAAGAGCAACGGTGCCTCATAATACACGAGTTGAATTATTCCACACAAAGTACAACTCGTTGACTCAAACGAGCCTACCGTAGGATCATTCGACCGATCCCCACTGCTGATAATATTTTCTCCTTCTTTCTCTTTGTCATATCCAAAGAGCAACGGTGCCTCATAATACACGAGTTGAATTATTCCACACAAAGTACAACTCGTTGACTCAAACGAGCCTACCGTAGGATCATTAGACCGTTCCTTAATACTGATAATATCTTTTTCTTCTTTCTCTTTGTCATATCCAAAGAGCAACTGTGCCTCATAATACACGAGTTGAATTATTCCACACAAAGTACAACTCGTTGACTCAAACGAGCCTACCGTATCATTCGACCGATTGCCCCTGATGTTTGTTGTTTCTCCTAGCGCTTTTCTTCGTTGGACCTGGCTGTCCTGATACTTTTCTCTGTTGGGCCTAAAGTGTACGATGTTTCCTCGTGCCTGGTCTTTGGTACGTTAAAAAGCAACGGTATTCCATAATATAGGAATGAGGCTGGAATAACCGTAGCATAAAGTTACTCGAATCATTGCCTCGTGTTTGATATTTTTTCTTGCCAGAGCAATTTGTCGCGAAACATCGTGCCGTTGGACTCGAAACGAACGACGTTTGCTCGTTCTTTCTCTTCGTTACACGGAGCAACGACGTGGTCTCGTAACACGCAAGCAAGATTATTCCACGCAAAGTGTTCCTCGCTCAAATAACTTACCTTAGCGCATCGTTCTAGTTTTGAGTTTTGAGGTAGGTTGGTCCTGCGGCAGAGCGGACTCGCAGGCGCAAAGCTTTAATTGCCGGTATATCTTTGGAAAGCTTCACGGTGGAGATTCTGGCCTGGCTGGTTATATATATAGTGGCCCGGCAGAGAGAACGGGGCGAGCGCTGTTCAAACTAAAGATACCGAGTTGCTATTTGAGTAAATTTCCGGGTCAACTTCATCTTGGATTGTTTTCCATCGCGATGGATATTTCAGCCGCGTATAATTTCGAACGTGTGCCACCCCGTCCCCTCGTCTTTCCTCCCTTTCGTCGGTTGGCGTAGAATCGCGACTGATTGCGGTCTTCGCGATCCTTGCTCGCGATTCTGCACTCGGAAACAGAGCGGATCCTGCCAGGTCGCGGTTGTTTGTTTGTTTACGATTCAAGAAGCATAATGAACCCCGGCCGTCTTCCATCGCCTATCTCCGGCTCTTCTTTAACAGCCCTACGTTTCCCTATCTCTCTTCCTTATCTCTCTTTATTTTTCGAAAGTACCGAGTAGGTGAGCGAGCAGAAACAGTAGCGGAGAGAGCGCGTGTCCCTGTGTGCGTCTATGTATCTATGTGTCCATGTATGTGCGCGTGTGTACGAGCGAGCGTAAGACAGACAGAGAGAGAGAGAAAGAGAGAGAGAGCGAATAGAAAGCGCGAGGGCGAGCGAGAGAAAGGAGGAGGAGAGGCAGGAGAGGAGAACTCCACTTCATCGACCGTTGAGTTCCAAGAGGGCGAGGGGTGGCGACGAGAGAGCAGGGCTTGTGTAAGTGTGTCTCTTTACGTGTACGCTTTAACGTGCGCGCACGTGTGGGTGGCAGAGAGCGAGGGTAAGGGTAGCTGGGAGGGTGGAGCGGCCACCGTAGGACGCCATCTTCCTTGAAAATCGATCCTTCGACCTGACATCAGCGGCTCCTTCGCGGCGTTTCCATCGTATCCACGTTTTCCCTTCACGACCTTCCTCCTCGCCGATCCTCGGCGACCTGCTTTCCACCTCCTCCACCATCACCACCACCACCACCACCACCACCACCACCACCATCTCGTCTCCCCGAGCTCTTCCATTTAAATTTCATAAACGAATAACGAGGAAATTACGAGAGGCGGCGGCTCCGCTATCTCTCTCCCTTGATCTTTCCCAGCGAACGTTCCGCGAAGCTTCGACGAGGGATTCTCGTAGCCGAGGAGGGCAACCAGAGCGTAGAATAGAGCGGACGAGCAAAGAAACGTGGCACGTGGGGGTTGGAAGGAGCACGTTGGTCACCGGCGGAGTGGCGAGAGAAAACCGATGAAATATAGGAAATATACCGGGTGGCAAGAGAAAGATACGGGGGCGGACGCGGTAGCTGGGTCGTGGTAGCGCGGAGGGTGAAGAGACGAAGGCGGTATCAGCGTGATGGTATCGTGCAAGTAGCGTCGGTAGCAGAGCGGCGCTGGTAGCGTCCGCCAGGCTTGGGCGCCAGTTTCTATCTGACAGGGTATTTTTGTGGCAGCCTGACTACCACCGTTTCCCGACCCCCCTTCGGCGTCTGCATCTCTCGTTTCCTCTCTCTCTCTCTCTCTCTCTCTCTCTCTCTCTTCTCGCATCCCTTTCGTATCTTCTCCAGTGGCTGCCGCCCGACCTCCCCTCGTTCCTTATTATCCTGCCGGTTTTCGCGTGACGTCAGCGGCCGACGTCGACCAATCGCAGCGTCGACTGAATTATGGAGCGAGACGGAGAACGAGAACGTGCAGGGTGCGACGCAGACGACCGAGGGTTGGACGTGGGTGGCAAAGGGGAGTCTGATGCAGGCCGGATTACGCCAGCCTGGACTCTGGACAACGAGCAACCGTCGATGACGACGACGATGACGCCGACGACGACGACGTACAAGATTCTCCGTTATTTTCTTCGTCGCAACGCCCCGCCGACGCGTTGCCTTCCACCCCGTCGCGCTCCCACAGTACACGCGCGCACATGCAGAAAAATAGATCGTCGATCGATCGCGTGCTCTCGCGCGAGAGCAAGAAGAAGGCGGAGGAATCTATTTTGGTATTAAAATGGGCACGGGGAAAGACACGCGTGGTGCCGGCACGCGGGATGTGCCACAATCACCTTTCACCGGCACTGCTTTCACCGTAGCCACGACGAAGAAGGAGAGCAACGCGCTGAGAGCGGAACAGAGAGAGAGAGAGAGAGAGAGAGAGAGAGAGATACAGCTGGTAGTTACGTGTGTATGGAATCGTCGAAAGTCGGTCCGCGAAAGGCAGCGCGCGTGCAGACCGCGAGAAACGAACGTGATCACCTTTTTTTCTCCGTTATTTTTCTTTTTCTCCCCTTGCTGCACACCCTCCGCACCGATCCTTTGCCTCGCGTGGGAGAACTAGGCGTTTCTTGCCTCTTTAATACTCGGCCGTGTGCGTACACGACACGAAAAACGTTCTCTCTCTTTCGTTCTTGCGCGATGGGAAATATCCTGTTCCGATGCAGGACGAGCCGCTCGTTCGTCTGGCGCATCACCGCGCGTCTGATTAAGTTTCGCGACTTTCCCTTCGTTTTTCGCCTGCCTGTATAGCCCGTGCTGATCTTCGATTCGGAAATTCGGATCCGACGTAATCCGTCTCGCGTGTGCGTCGCCATAGCCGAGCGTTCCTCTCGATCGGTCCGGTAAATCGATTTTCCCCTTCGAGTTTCGTACTGGGATTGCCGAGTTGCTCGTCTCGTGCGATCTGCTTTACGCGCGCTATAAATACCAGCTGCGTAACGCGATGAAATTTCCGTGGAAATTTCCCTATCGATTTTGCCGCGCGTAAAATCGTCCGGTCTACGCGAATATTTGAAAGCGAGTGGCGGCGTTCTGCGACTCGTTCCTCCGACCGAATTACAGTGGAACACCGGCGCGGTCGCGTTGATTATCCCCGGCTCGAGGCGAAATTAAACCGCGCGAAAACCAGTACGAACTGCTTCGACGATAAATTTCCCTCTCGTCGAATAACTAATTAAAGTGCCTTTAATCATGTAATTTAAGTACGGCGCAACGCGCGCCGTTACTCGCCGCGACCACGCGTCGTCACAGCTACGTCTCTTCTTCTTGCTGGGAGCGCTGCGACCCACGGTTTCCCAGTTTTCGACCGACCGCTCCTTCTCGACAGAGACGGGCAAAAAACCGGAGGCGAAGCGACGGAGACGGCGATATAGATAGAAATTGAAGCGGCTGCAGGGGAGTGGGAAGACAGAAGGCGCGAGAGAGCCGAGGAGAACGGAGCTAGCGTGCTTGCAAGCGTAACCCGGTCAGAGCGAGGCGGAGCAATCCGGCGTTGTCTAAAGCAGGACGAACAGCGCCCCAGTACCATCACCGTATCTGTCCGTGTATACATGTTTTGCTATAGCGTTCTGCCGGTATTGGTGAAACTTGGCTGCGCCACCGTATACGCTTTCGCGAAGCTTTATCGCGATCGCGATCGCGCACATACGCGCCGCTCGCTCGTGGTCGTCAGCTTTTTCGTCTCGGTGTGCCTACAAAAACTTGCCACTACACGTACACGTGTAAGCGTGTACACGAAGGGAGCAGCGCGTCTCTATAGTTGGATGGGATTTCGGAGCGAGGCTGTGCGCGTCAGGCACACGCGAATGCCTCTGCACGTACACGCGAGAAATACGGGGTTAACTTACACGGCCGTGTATCGCACACGAACGCACCGCAGCGTAGTTTAGCGTGTGCTTGAAAGCGCCGTTGCTGGTGTGCGCGAGCGTGCGTGTGAGTCGGTTTGAATTCGACAGGGGATGGGTGGAATTCGCGTAAAACGCGAGCGCACCGACGTACATCCACACACATAGACTAGAGGATACGGTACACGAACGAACACGGTTGGAAGGTTCTACGTACACGTAGAGGGTTGGGAAGGGAAACGGGGGTGGGCGAAGTAGAACCGAGCCGAAGTGGAACGAGGGGAAACGGAAGGAGGTGGAGGAGGAACGAGGGGAAGTAGAACCGGGGGTGGGTCGGTCGAGAGGCAACGCGACCCCCGTAGTGGGGGCTGCGGCGCGCTACTGGGTGGTGGTTGACGACGAACGAACGAACACCGATGACTTATTAGCAGAGTGCAAGTTGGCCGCGTGTTTGTGAACTTTCGAATAAATGTACGTACGCGCTGCAGCCACCGCTGCCTCTCTGCGCACCAACGATAGAGAAAGAAGAAGGGGATGATGGTTGGCGCTGGTGGCGCTGCTATTCTCCCTCGTTTTTTTCCACCCTGTCCTTTCCCCTCTTTCTCTGTCTCCCTCCCACGTGGCCGTCAGGGGACCACCAGGAGAAAACTCCGACGATCACGCGCTTCGCTGCGTTTTTTTCCTTTCCTTTCCTTTCCGCCTTCCTCCTTTTTCCTCCCCCTTTTCTAACCCCCTGCTTCTTCCCTTCCTTTTTTTTCCCCTCTTTTCTTCCTTCTCTCCGCCGGTATCGCCGCTGGTGTCCCTGTATACGTTTACAGACGAAATTCTATGTATATTTTATACGCACGTACACCCGATCAACCCCTTTCGTGTATGGCATGTACGTTTGTTCGGCCAGATGTGAGAATTGTTATTAATACCACGCTCGCTTTTCGTACAATGCGCCACGCTTCCGTGTGCCTCGCACACGTATCCTCCTCGCGACTCTGCTCGTCCGGGGCCATTGATCAAGTTTGTCTCGCCGAATGTACACCGAGTTACTGCTACCATTCGCCGTCTTTTTTTCCATCCCCTCCACCGTTCCAACCTGTCTCTGCCTGCTCCCCCGTGTCCTCCGCTTTTTCCTTCCTTTTTTCCTACAGGTACGTGCTCATCCCCGATCGGATCGGCCGCGAGATTAGCGGCAAGCCGAGAGAACCGTTTCGTTTTGTGCAACGACGAACGGGGTGAGAAGCGGCTATGATTTCTCGCGGTTTCCATGGGCCCCCGTATCCGCGTCCTCCCTTTTCCCCTGCTTTTATCTCCGTACGCCACGGACCAACCGCGGCCGCGATTGCGTGCAATCGTACGAGATGGATGCTATTTTCGCACACGCAACGTGTCTTCCTGCTTCGATCGAGCAACGCCGATGTTCGTACGCGTCGATCAACGTTCGATAACGATCTGTCGTGCGGCGAGAAACAGTCGGCGGTTTTTCTTCGTTTCTGAAAAAACAGCGTGTTATTTCCGGCGGCAGATCTCACCTACAGGGTGTAGGTTCTGTCGTCTGCGCGATTATCGCGCAAACTTCGATCTCCTCTGGTATTTAGCAAGACCGGGCAATCTTGTCGATTATGCGAGGAACGCCGTCGGCAACGATTTGAAAAATGTTTCTAGGAAGAGTATTTTTGAAAATCACGTTAAACTCGTACGAAGGCTGGCCACGAAGTTTGCTTGATGTCACCAATGCCTGGGAAATTTCCTTTATTTTCTGAAGGACATCATTTCGAAGAAAGGAGACCGAACGGCTAGATTGTTCCGAAATGATTCTACGAGACGATCGATGTTCGTAGACGCGATTAAACGCTCGATCGTAATTCGTTTCTAAGATTTGCTGCCAGATTTGTCTCCACTGATATTCTTTTTCCAGAAAATATATCGTTCGTATGAGAACAGAAGCGAAGTCTTCCAGCGTGTTCTCATCGGTGGCTGAAAAACTCGCAAAGTTCGACGAGCAGAATCATCGGTTCCGATCTGGGACGAGGACAGTCGTGGAAAGGACCGTTTCTGGAAACGATCGTACGCAAACAAGCGACAAAACGTTGTCTCCTCACATCCGCAAATAAGTTTCCTCTATTCCACGAAGATCGCTCTCGATTTAGAAAGTAGATCGCGCCAGGCGATCGATAAATCGTCGACTTGTCCGTAGGCGTCGATTAAACGTAGAAGGATAACGCGAACGTTTCGACTGCGCAAAAATACTCCGCGAGAACGTTACTTCGTAACATTCCGCTTGGTATCGCGAATGGCTGCGAAACTTTCTTCCTGCCAGAGAGAGAACGTTATCAGCCACGATTTCGAAGAAAGCGCCAGCTCTGGAAAAGTCTATGGTTGAAAGGGTAGATGGGTCTAAAGCAAAGACGCTTAAAGGGGAGGCTCCGGTTTCCAGGCGGCGAGAGAATTTGGTCAACGATTGTTCCGGCCGCGCGTCTCTCGGCTGATCTGCAAGGACAGGGACACCGTGGGGTGGGTGAGTCGGGGATTCCCCGGCCTACGATTAGGAAACTTTGCCGGGACTCCGTGGACTTTGGCAAGTGGCGCGCGCGGTGGGTTGGGGCGTGGCGCCACGTGGAAACCGTAAACAGCGTGTCCGGACGCGTGCATGGAAGGAAATGGTCGTGAGTGGCCGATGAAAACGAGATCGGGAAACTGCGTGGTTTTTCGTTGTTCTGGCAAACGATCGGTCGGAGGAGGAACGGCGTCGCCCAGTCAGCTACGACCTTCGACATTTCGTAGATTCGCTCGAGCACCCTTCGTCGATCGATACGCCGCTTCTATTTCGACTTTCGCGTATTTTCAGCACGACGATTTTATCGAAAGTCGCGCCACGGGTCCGGTCGATCGGTCGCTCTTTCCTCTCGCCGGTGCCGCGGCGATGTAACGATTTATGGTGGCCCGTCGATACCTCATTGGTTATACCTTGAATGGACCGTTGATTAATGGAGGCTCTCCAGGTTCCCTGGCAATTAACAATGCGACTCGTATCTCGTCGTGGCAGGCTAAAATTAATTCCACGTATTATTAGCCCTTTCACCCTTTTGTTGTCCTACTCTTCTCACCTTACGTAACCTGACATTGCTGTCGAAGGAAACGCTGGCCTTCCAAGGTGACGCTATTAATACCTCGCCCTCACTACCATTCCATGTTTATCATGTTTAATCATTGCCCAGGGCGGAGAAGAAATATATCGATCGTACGAAGAAGAAATATTTTCGGAGAAGTTCGTCCTTTGGAACAATTTCCCGTGACTTTTCGCACCGGGCAATTAAGAAACTGAAATTTTCTATATAATTAAATAGGAAATCTAGTAGTCTAGTAAATAACGTAAGACCTTAACGAACGAACATCAAGTTATCGAGAATTTTCTTTTTTAACGTAATCCAGTTAAAACGTGGTTCAATTTGTCGCTTGGAATTTTATCTCATCACCGATATTTCTATCCAATGTACAATGATTTTCAGATCCATGCGAGTAAAAAGCCGAACTCCTTTGCCTACCGATAGATACCAGGTAGATGAACTATCATCTGGAAATTATTTTAGATCGAACTAGATAGTGCGAGGCGATGAAATTGGCATCGTCTTTTTTTACGGCTCGTAAACAGGCGACGAAGGTAAAAATAGACAGAACGTAGACTAAGTAGGGAGCTGTTATCGTCGAAACTAATTGGAAAGTATCGATAAACACGCGTTAAAAATAGCCAACTATCGAAATACGCGGATAAGACAGAAAACGTTTCCGACGTATCGCGTGAAACTTGACGAGTTCGATTCGACGTTTTTCAAACGCACGAACGCCACAGCATTTGAAATACTCGCGCGAATGTAAGGAAAACGCTCGCTAGCGTACGTACGCGAGGAGAAAGGGACGAGGAGGCTGGTATACTGCGATGCATTTTAAATGAGACTAAAAGCGATTCGGCCGCTCGCGCGCACCTTTCGTATATATCGATTACCGAAATGCGCGATTCGAGAAGCGCGCCAACAAGATGCGTTTCTTTCGCCAGTGTATTATGTTTTTCCTTACGCGTAAAATCTGCCGTTAGAACGTATTCGTCAGCCTGGAAACGTGTTTCCACTTTGGCGTATTTTTATAGAAAACTTATTAGCGGGCTGCGAATTTTTGCGGAATTTGATGTTTTCATTAACCGGAGTGGAAAGCACCGAGACTGCGTAAAGATTTATTTTACTACCCCAGTTTGAATATTTCTTATATTTCCACACGTTGCGCGCGCTTTTTCTACATTCCCGCGCCTTGAAATTTTATGTAAATGCAGGGGAGGAATATGCAGTCCGTTTGTTACAGACGAATTCGACGGTAACCGACATTTCGACAAATATTTCCTCTCCTTTTTCAATCATCGATTCGCCTTCGCGATTCTAAGCATCTTCCCGCGTGCAATTCTGCTTTGTTCTTAAGGCTTTAGAAAATTTGATATAATCGAAATTAGACAGAATTAGAACGCCTAATATTACAATATGATATAGTATAAAATATAGGCACGATCGTTAGGGTTGTTTAAATTATCTTCTTGCTACTTTGTTCTTGATGCTTTGAAGAATTTGATAGCATATGATATAATCGAAATTAGACAGAATTAGTACCTTGAATATTACAATATGATATAGTATAAAACATATGCACTATCCTTATTAACCATAGAATTGTTTAAATTATCTTCTTGCCACTTTGTTGTTAAGGCTTTGAAGAATTTGATAGCAGACGGTATAATCGAAATTAGACAAAGTTAGAACGCCTAATATTACACTATGGTATAATATAAAATAATTGCACGATCCTTACTAACCGTAGGATTGTCTAAATTATCTTCTTGCCAATTTGTTCTTAGGGCTTTAAACAATTTGATAGCGTACGATATAATGGAAATTAGACAAAGTTAGAACGCCTAATATTACAATATGGTATAATATAAAATAATTGCACGATCCTTACTAATCGTAGGATTGTCTAAATTATCTTCTTGCCACTTTGTTGTTAAGGCTTTGAAGAATTTGATAGCGTACGGTATAATAAAAATTAGACAGAATTAGTACCTTGAATATTACAATATGATATAGTATAAAACATATGCACAATCCTTATTAACCATAGAATTGTTTAAATTATCTTCTTGCCACTTTGTTCTTAAGACTTTGAAGAATTTGATAGCGTACGATATGGTCGAAATTAGACAGAATTAGAACGCCTAATATTACAATATGGTGTAATATAAAATAATCGCACGATCCTTACTAACCGTAGGATTGTCTAAATTATCTTCTTGCCACTTTGTTCTTAAGGCTTTAAACAATTTGATAGCGTACGATATAATGGAAATTAGACAAAGTTAGAACGCCTAATATTACACTATGGTATAATATAAAATAATTGCACGATCCTTATCAACCGTAGAATTGTTTAAATTATCTTCTTGCCACTTTGTTGTTAAGGCTTTGAAGAATTTGATAGCGTACGGTATAATAAAAATTAGACAGAATTAGTACCTTGAATATTACAATATGATATAGTATAAAACATATGCACTATCCTTATTAACCATAGAAGTGTTTAAATTATCTTCTTGCCACTTTGTTCTTAAGACTTTGAAGAATTTGATAGCGTACGATATGGTCGAAATTAGACAGAATTAGAACGCCTAATATTACAATATGGTGTAATATAAAATAATCGCACGATCCTTACTAACCGTAGGATTGTCTAAATTATCTTCTTGCCACTTTGTTCTTAAGGCTTTAAACAATTTGATAGCGTACGATATAATGGAAATTAGACAAAGTTAGAACGCCTAATATTACACTATGGTATAATATAAAATAATTGCACGATCCTTATCAACCGTAGAATTGTTTAAATTATCTTCTTGCCACTTTGTTGTTAAGGCTTTGAAGAATTTGATAGCGTACGGTATAATAAAAATTAGACAGAATTAGTACCTTGAATATTACAATATGATATAGTATAAAACATATGCACTATCCTTATTAACCATAGAAGTGTTTAAATTATCTTCTTGCCACTTTGTTCTTAAGACTTTGAAGAATTTGATAGCGTACGATATGGTCGAAATTAGACAGAATTAGAACGCCTAATATTACAATATGGTGTAATATAAAATAATCGCACGATCCTTACTAACCGTAGGATTGTCTAAATTATCTTCTTGCCAATTTATTTTTAAGGCTTTAAACAATTTGATAGCACACAGTATAATCGAAATTAGACAGAATTAGAACGCCTAATATTACAATACGATATAATATAAAATATAAAAATGCAGAATTGTTTAAACGTATCTGCTTGCCACAGAGAAATCTCTTCCGACGTATCGTCTCGTTGCTTGTCATTAGGCTACAAATTTGTGTTTACCTTCACAAGAAACTGGGAATGCGCCTAACACACAAACATACCCGGTATACAAAGTACGCTTAAGCACATTCAAATCTCCACGAATGAGTTAATTAAAAAAAACGAGATTCGACCAAACTATCGTTCTGTCACAGGTATTTCAACGAGCGCTACATCTTATAGACGCTTTACGTACGAAGGATAAAACTGTACAAAATATACGACGTATCAGTATAAAAAGAGTCGATACATTAGCATACGAAGTACAAAGCATGCAGGGTACAGTACTCGTTAAAACGTTCGTTACAAAACGACGATCGTCTGTCCAGATTTCGTTATCTGAATTCCTAAAAATATGAATTTACGCGCGTTACTTATCACTGCTCCCGCAGTATATCGTTCTCGTTGCACGGTTCAGTTTTTCCTACGACATCTCGGTTAATCGTGACAGCCGCATACACACGCACAGTTCTCTCGCGTTTCCTTCGAACGCCACTTATAACGTGATCTTTGCGAATAAACCCGATGGGCGTTTAATCGGCCAGACATTTATAAGGTCGTTTCTCCATTTACCGTTTTACTGCGTGCATTGTTTTTGGCATGGAGACGCCGAGTATTCGCAATTCACCGCCCCTATAATTCTGACCGCCGGTCATTCGGCTAACCCGTTTCCCATTCCGATGTCCGGCCGATGTCCATGCACCCCATTCTCCGCTCACTCTACACTCTCACCCCCGTAAGCACTTTCTACCCCGACCGATCGCCAGTGAACCACGTGTTCATACACTGATTTCGGTGCAAGGGGCATGCGGTAATTTAGATTTCCGTACTGCGAAACCGCGCGAGAACTGGACATTCGCGTGTTTCAAGTTTGCTGAAAAATCGATGGAAAATCTCGGTGAAAACTTGTCTACTAACTCGCCTCTGTTCTATAAAATGGTATTGTCTCAGTTACTGGTTTGTCGACAAATTGTACGACAAATTTCTCTTTGCCATCCTCTTGCCGCAACCTGAAATAATAACAAAATAGCAACAAATTAATAGCAACGAAAGGGTAATTATGGCGATAACATTTTATATTTCACAAGGATACGAGCTGCCTGCAAGGCGCATCGATCAATTTGATAAGCAGAAAAGCGCAAGTACCATTTCCTCGATCTACCTAATTGTTTTTCTCAACTTACTGTTTGTTTCTGTGATGTGTCTCTTCCACGATGCCAATGATGCCACGAAACGAAGAAACGAACGAACAGGCTCGATATAACGGGACTGTCTTGCAAACTATCGCGTGGTTGGTGACGGAAACGGACGACGAAGAGAAGAAAACGCGATTCGAAAATTAAGGGGGATTTTTGGGAAAAGGCAGGAGGAAGACGCGCGTCCGATCATTTTTTCGAATCCGCGCGATCGTTCGCGGACGGAATGCATTTAATTAAAACGCACTAGAAACTAATACCGGCACTCTGGGTAAAGTTTGTTTCGAATTTAATTAGGTTTATGTAGGGGGGTGGTATAGATACAATCGGCCGTAACGTTTCGTCGTCGGATCCCCGCCGCATCCGGCGCGACTATTGATCACGTCTAACTCATAAAAGTGAATTCCGCGAGATTGTCCATAATTTGAAAACGCGGTCTTGTTATTTTCACGTGCAACAATATTGCGCGTTGGTGTGCGCCGGTCGAGAGATCCGCGCGCTCTTCCCGCTCGATCGATACCTAAATTTATTATGCCCCACTTGCCGCCGTGCAACCGTGCTATGTTACCGCCATTACCTGTTTTGACTTTGTGCCATTCAAAATTTCACCGTAATGAAACATTTGATTTCCCCTAAAATTCAACGCCATTCGGTCGTTCGTTAATTCTTTGCGAAATAATAATACGTCTGCCTGGTCTCTTTAATTTCTCGCTTCTTTCTCCCGGTTTTATTTCATCGTTGTTTCATCGAACGTGATAGCAGATATCTGGATATTCTATGGCGAGAAATTTGATATTGCGAACGTGTTTGTCGCGCGTATATTTCACGCGTCTCTGTTTACCAGCCGCTCGGTTATCATCGACTCGGTAAGTAAAATCGAGCAACGAGATTTAAGGACGTCGCTGGATACTTGGTCGTTGCGATTAGAAGGCAACGTACAGTTTTCTCGTTGAGAATGCGAATTTAGTATTGTCGTTTGTCGGTATTCCACGCTGCGAGCTACCATCCCTTCGCTCTCGGAATTAATTGAGACGTAACGTTGATCTCTGTCACGAGACTGAAACCATACAGCCAGTTTTTAAAGACGAGCCGATTTTTACTCGGAAATGATCGTACGGGTAAAGAGAAAGATCGCGGTAGAAAAGCAAACGACGTGGAACACGCCCTCGGAAGAGACGAGGATCTCGCGTAGAGTCTTAGAATTTAAGCGGAGGAAAAAAGGGAAATGTGCAACAGTTAGCTTCTCGACGAACATTTAAGAATTCTTGGGCCGCATCAAAGCCGGTGATACGTGCGGAGTGGTTTTCTCGCGGCTCAAGAACAATGCAATTAGCAAAGCGGCTAAGCAACGAGATTCCTCGGCAAGTCGTTTCGCTGCGACGAACCTAAACGAGTGTAAGTCCGTCTTTTTATTAATTCCAAACGAAATTCTACTCATCACTGGGAACAGAGTAACGGCAAAGAAAGACGAGGATGATTCGCGTATTAGAATCTCCATTCTCGTTCGAGCAGCGAGTAAGAAACGCCCAACACGATCGATCGAAACGAATCCAATAATCAGATTTCACCGAATCTGATCAGGTCTAACTAGATCTTTTTCTCCGGTTTTTTTTTTATTAATTGCAAAATAAATTCCACTGTGTAATGGAAGCTAATACGGTCAATGAAACTTAAGCAGAGGGAAATCAGCGGTCTTGGACCATTTCCATTGCCATTTTCGTTCGAGCAGCGTCGTCTATGATAGGCAAACTTTCCAACGCGATCAATCGCACCGCATCTAAATTACTGTCTTTATTAGTCGAAAAATAAGTTCTTCCACACACGCGCGTACGCGTAGTTGTATGTAACAGCATGGACAGGAATACGGCGAAGGTAGAGCTTCGGGGATTCGAGTTTCCATTCTCGTACTCGAGGAGAAGATCTTCGTGGCGAAGATCGGGCGAGCAAGTCGAAGGGGCAGAACGAGGATGAACGTAGATGGTGAACATAAACGCGGGGGTGTGCGTGGGACGCCGAAGGGTAGCGTTGGTCGGCGGCGGACGTCACTGTGAGAGACAGAAGAGAAGAGCGTGGCGCCCAGAGGCTATAAAAATCGTATTTTGGCGGCAGCCCCACGTTTGTAGGTTGTATTTTCCCTTTCTATGACCCAATGCAGCTTTATCGGGTCAGTTGCATTTGCATTGCGATGCGCACGGCGTTCCCGTTTCACAACTCTCTCACGTATTTTCCCTCCTTCTCTCTCTGTCTCTCTCGCTCTCTCTGTCTCTCGGTCGCCGCGCCGTCCTTGCTTCTCGCTCGTCTCCCCTTTTCGTTTGTCGTCCTTTTTATTTCCACGTCAGCTTCCTCTTTTCCATGCCACGTTCCCGGCCGTGCAGCCACTCTCCGATGCATCGTTTTCTCGGAAAATCGCCTGGCATTCTCTTTTAATTCCAACAAGCACTACGTATCGGTGACACTATCTTTGCGTGGAGTTTCCAAGGACACGCCAGCCAGCTTCCCCAATTGTTCCGAAAAATATGCTGATACTGGCCTTTCTATTATTTACGATATTGGCCGATTTTTCCGCCAAACCTCGTCAATACGTTAAATATTGTCGGGATAAACGAAAGAGCAATGCCATATACACATGGGCCATCGGAAAATTGATTAGAACATTATCAGCGTGCAAATAATAATTACAGGTTACTATACGCGACACAAAATACGCACAGATTGACAACGAGAGTAAAATTGGTAACTCGCTTAGAAATAAGGTACTGTACAAAATCAACTACGGTGGGAAATTGACCGTTCAGAAGCCGCAGACGTCGTTTCCCAAACTCGGCTCAGAATTTGTTATCGTCTATATCGTCTCTGCGCGGTGAATGAGCTTGTGAGCTTCGAGTCGTTCGACTTCTTCCGAATCGAACCCAACCAACGTGGTTAATTCACGTTTTTCCAATCTCCCAATGAAACTAACATCTTCTCGCTGTTCGTGGGACTCGGTGAAAAGATTGCATCGAAAACACGCGATATAAATACCTTGCGTTCATCTTTTGCAAAATGCCGTCTAGTTGACATAAGGCCAATCGTTAGAAACGTAGGGAATTGGAGCGTCTAACGAACGAACGGTAATTGTAATCGCGGCGGACGTTTTTGTTCGATACTGGCATTCTCACGGCTTACCGAAGCCCATCCATTACTACCATTGCCCGTTATCTGATAGGCACGATCGAACGGTCGATTAGATTTCTGCATTAAACGCAGAAGCTCGCGCGAACCTATTCTGCGTTTTACCGTGCGTGTACTGGAAAAAGATCATTATATTTACCGTTACGTATACAATTTAAAGCCGGCGGAAGAAAGGAAACGCGTTGTTTAGTGGTGTTTTATACGAGCCGCGATAGTACATACGCCTACGGTGATGTATAAACAGCGAGCTCGGGTTGCTCCCTTGAACGCGAAAAATAATTCACGCGGTCGGAGCTTAAATCGGGATCACCGGTGATTTAAGAACCACGGGGTTAGCAATCAGAGCGCAAAACGGACTCTGGTGCCGGAGTCTGGTCGCTCTTGCCAGCCAACCTCCGCTGAAAGAAGACCGAGCGCGGTACCGTAAACACCCCTGATGGATGGATTGTTTTCGCGCCTTTGGAGATTCGAGGATTGTTGACTCGCCGCAACGACTTCGACTCGAAAGAAAAAACAAAGCGGACAAGTCGAACGTTCTCTGTTAAACGCTATATCTAGTAGATAATATAAGGAATATATATATTATATATAAAGGAATATACATTTGCAACGCGTGTCTAAGAGAGGATCGAAGGAGGGTGGATTTTCATTGTTGGAAAATGTTTTGGTTGCCCCGTTGGTAACCCTATCCGGTACCAGGGCCAACACCGTGCCGCGCTGGCGTCGCTGCTGCCGTTTATCTCACGAAACTCCATTACCGACGTTTTCTCTGAATTCCGCGCTAAGCAGACGCGAGAGTACCGTGAGCTTGACGCAATGAAATTTGAACGCGCGGTGCGACGCCTCTTTCGTCCTTCTCTGCTCTTGCATTGTCCCTCTTTCTCTTTATTTCTGTCTCTTTTTGGCTTGCGCTTGGCTCGCCGCTCTCCTTCTTTCTCTACGGTAGTTCCATCGGCACGGTCTCTCCGTCTTTGTTTTATTCCTGTTTTCCTCTTTATCGTTCGAGGGCCAGGAGTGGGGATAGACGCCTATCGTGTTGGACGAAGGGGCGTGGTGTGAAGGGAGGGAAGGCACGAAACGTGGCAACGCTACACGACCGTGCCACCAGCAATAGCGTGGATGTGTATCGGCAACGCAGCAGTGACTCAGCACCGGGTAGCAGCGCTGTTGCTGCTGATGGTACTGGTGCGCTACGCTTTGCGTCGGCTACGTGATATAAGACAACGTCAATGTAGAGCTTTTACAACTCGGTTTTGTAACTCGATTCTGTATGAATACCAGACCAGGCGTCGTTTGCCCACGGTGTCACGGCGCGACGTCGGAGATACGCTGACGGCGACGTGTTTGCCAACCGAGTCCACTTTCGTGGAACACGTGCCGAAAACAACGCGTATCGAGCAGCCCAGAAATCAATTCGAATTACGAATCGATGGATGCAACGTTAACGATTCCTTTGAAATGAAAATTGCAGTCTCGAATCTACCACGATGAAATGAATATATATATCGCTATCGAAAATAGTTGCTCTGCGAATTCACGAGTATTCTTCGTAACGAGGCATGTATACGTAATTTTTGAAATACATAAAATGACATTATAAATTCATCGGCCTGATGACTTTAAATATCTTTTGCCTTAATGTAGTTGAAATAACTGGGACGAGTATCCTAGTACGGTAGTGTCGAAACTTTAAACGAAAAGGTATATTTATCCTATTTTTAGTACTTGGAAATAATACCGCTGGAAAATGGAGCTTAAGTGCCAAGGCGGTGCGATATCAGCAGCCGATAAAGCAGAGACGCGAGAATAGTTTTAGATGAAGACGTTCTCGTGGCCAGTGGCCAGTGGTTTTGTTATATCGCGGCGGTGTTTAGAATTTCGTGCGAGCGAGCCCCGGGAGCTCGTTGTCTGCGCCGATGACGAAACCAAGGCACACGAGGAGAGAACTCTGGACTGAAATCTGACTTGGTGGGAGCGGCCGAAGGCCGACGTTTTGTAACAACGAACATACTGGGCTGCGGAACGCCTACGACGAAATTTCGGCGCTGCTCACGGTTAGATTAAGCAACCTTTTCTTTTATATTTACAGTATCTCTTCTTCACGCTTCTACAATTTTAACGTAATTCTTTTCGTAACGATTCTACGTAACCATCGTTTTTTCACGCGAACGTACTTCTAAACTGGTCTTACGTATCGTAGATTCTTTTCTTTACGTTAAGAATGTAGTATATAATATACGATGTAGGTTATGACAAAATGGCGGAAGAGATACGAAATTCCGCTCTAATTCAACATTATTGGGACTCTTGTATTTGAATGTAGTTTTTCTTTGATATAAAATACGTATTTCGGTAAATTACTTGGAACGAGAAATTCTCTATTGCAAACTACCGGGCAGATATAACATCAGAGCTCTACCGATCTCAAGAGAAGCTACGAATTTTCCGTACTTCTCTCGGAAATCGATGTAAGCTGACGCCAAATATAATTACAGTTCGTACATTAAATTTTCAAACGGTTCGGAAAGTCTAGCGGCCGTTCTCAATAGCATACTCCGGATTACTTCGGTTCAGCACTACTACATTTTCCGTTTCGAGATCTATCCATTCGATAACATTTTATCTCAGAGTTTTGAAGAGAGTATCTTACGATTTATTCAAAATTGCAAGGTCTCTCGTTGCTTTTGTTTCTCGTGTATCTTTAAAATCATTAAAAATCGAAGAGCATTCGATGCCTGTTGTATCATTGAGGACAATTTAAAGAGCATCGCGTATCAATGTATGGCTCAATAGGACGGTGAATCGAATGCGTGTGGCCATTAATGGCCGCTGTTTAATACTTTTCGATTCCACGCACAAATAAAACTCTATTACCGCTGCAAACACGGTACACATGATAAAATACAACGAGAAATAAAGCAGCGGTGAAAATAGAAGTATATAGAGAAATAGAAGAGACATGGCGTAACGAGAGAATAGGATGGACATAATATATAGTGGGAGCGTTTGCGCGGGAATGAGAAAGAGCGAGAGAGACGCACGAGCCTCGTATAAATTCGTGCTTTCTGTCTCGCTCGCACAGGCGAGATCTATACTGCAAACAAAATCGTGGGATCGCGAGAAAAGCTGGGAATAGAAGGTAGCTGCAATATCGGCGATACGTCAGGATGTCGAAGAGGGAACCAATCGTTTCTGGCGGAATTGGGCTCATAGTGCGCGCATATGCATCCGTGAAGGGAACTGTTTACCGACCGCGATTCGGTGAACGCGGAAAGTTCCCCAAAGAGGACCGTCGTAAGGCACCTGGGCTCGACGTACATGAGAATACGAAAATAGTGCGAGGCGCTGTATGAAACACGCCACTGACATGCTAATTATGTTTCCGACGCCGGGATATATTTCTGAATCGATTCCCTCGGAACTGCCGCTAGTTGCCTACGTTCTCAATCTAATAATTTCATTTTCACGAGGCATCGCCTTCTTGCAAGTAGGAAGAATCTTGAAATATATAGAAATAAGGGAAACACTTTCGAGATGTCTCTGGGTTCTCATTTCCGATTCTGATTACAGCGGAAATAGTTGGAAGATTCGTTCGCGTCTTCGTCGTTCCTTTTTATTTTTATTTCTAGCCAATAAAATTTCCATTCTGTCCTTATCAATTTCGTTGGAGAGCGCGATACGTCCGCGCAGAATTCATCGATTACCCGGCAATAAACGATATCTAATCGGTGAAAACAATTTAAAAATAAGCGACGATGGAACGTCGATGTTGCACACTTTATGATCGTTGAAATCGTAAAAATACGTTCAACCATGAATTCGTTTTGTCGATCGTTTCCTTTATTATTTCCTTACGGCGTGTTGGTCGATCGTTTTCTTTAACATCGCCAGTCTAAACCTTCGACTACAAACTTTTTCACGGCTTCTTCTGCGCGATGTTCCACTGAACTCGTTTCAGTTTTGTGCTTTTTACCGTGGCCTCGTTATTTATAGCGAGACGGCCGCTATAGTGCGTTGATCTAAGCACAGCGAGGACGTTCGTGGTTATCGCGAAACTGTTCTTCGAGAACAGCAATCACCGTCCAGTAAATAAGCGTGAACAAGCCGAGATAGGTGGAATGCACTCGAGTTGAATTTTGCGGGCGGACCAGCATACGAGAGAGAAGAAAGTGACAAGGATGTCTCTTAGCCGTTGACGCGACCCATGCAAACTTGTCGCAGCTTAATGCACACACAGTTGCTTTTTCGCTGCTTCTTTTTATTCCTCCACGGTTATGTGCTCCACATACGAGTTAGCACGAGTTGTCTCTTTCACTTTGCCTTGATCTCTAACCGAGCTAGACGCCGCGAAGCCACGCGTTCTTCCAGCTTTTTCAACTTTCATTAAGGATACTCGTTTAAATATATATACAGGGTGGTACAAGTGGAAAGGGGGTGATTCTACGCGAAAAAAAGAAATCGAAAATATAGAATAAAAATTATTTTCTTTCTTTTTTTAATTTCTCCATCGAGACAACGATCTACAGTGAGATCCGTTATAACGAGACGCGATAAAGTGCACGCGTACCGACCGAAAATTCAAAGTCGATTTTCTCGAAAACAAAGCCTCGAACGAAAAATTGTTATTCTATATTTTCGACTTCTTTTTTCGCGTAGAATCACCCCCTTTCCGCTTGTACCACTAGTTATCAACCATCCTGTATATATATAGGGTGTTTTTTGTATATAAAGAGATGTACACATTTTGCGGGGTTATACATCTCCTGGAAAAACATTTTTGTTTTTTATTTGGAAGAATCTTACGATCAATTCTCATTGAGAATTATAAATAAATTATTCTGGTGTGCTACTATAACGCGAAAATTGTTCAATCTACGTAGGCACAAGATATTGTTTTTCGTACATTTCTTAAGCTCGAGGAAAATACGAAAGAATATTCTCATTGTGAGACGCGCGACGAATAATTAAAAATGTACCTGGTGTTTACTTTCAAATCGACCGTAGATACGTTAAATACTTTTGCCAACGAAAAAGCTTGCACACGGAGAGAACTGTAAAATTGGAAACGCCCAAAGTCGTAGAGTTTATTTTTTTCGTCAATCACAGTGTACGTATTAAGGGCGTGTTAAGATTCTTGTTTTACCAGATCGTTTAGGGACAAGTGTATGGCAGAGTGTAGCTGTTACGATTTTTCTTTTTTCCTTTTTTGCATCGCACGAGGACACGACGAGGGCAAGATATTGGCTTTTTATTCTCATAGATGTCCGATAGTGGCCGGTACAAGAGTCACTTAATTACCCGAGCGAGAAGTAGATCCGCTTTAAGGGACGTGATATCGAACTTTTTCGTTCCTGTCTAAGCAAAGAATCAAATATTTACTTAGTAAAATTGAAGTCGTAAAAAGTGTTCATTCGTATGGAATCATCTATATTATAATCTTTTAATGGAGGAATCGATAAAGCAAATGGATCGTAAAACCACACCTGTTATCGTGTACTTGAAGAACGTACTGATAGTAGAAAGTGCAAGAGATACGAGATCCATCGACTTGTATTTCAATCTACACCACGATCTTCGTAATACAATTCATCTTTCGTTTACGCGTCGGTCGTTTGGTACGCGTAATATACAGGGCGATGAAAAGGTCTGAGAAATCCAACACTTTATGAATCTTTGCTTTTCATTGAGGGAAGCAAAAAACATAAACGCAATTAACGCATCTACGTTCTTCTGTAATCAATTCTGTTGCCATGTATTTATGTTAAATTACATTGAACACACGCTACGCTAGAAACACGTTGTATCAAAGACGATGCGTATAGCATACGGTACGCTATTTTAAAAATACACAACCCACCATACGATGTGTATGAAAAATACGTACGTGCACTGTGCGCAATTAGTATCGTCGTTGCACGCAGTTCCGCTAACCGTGAACAGAATTTCGCGAATTTGAAGAAAAACGAAGGGCAAGTAAGAAGCAAGAATCCTAGCCTCTGGCGGAAAGCGAAACGTTGGCTGAGAGTGCACACGAAGGGACAGCTGTGCAGACGTACATGTGGTGGGCCTCTTCCAACATCAGGCCCCACTCTGTCGTTTGCCTTTTGCCCACGCTATAGCACGGATGGCACGACACTATAGCTGTTTCCGGTATGCTCGTCCTTTGTACGCTTTCGAGCGGCTGTTTCCACAGACTCGCACGGTCGATCCTTCGTTTCTTGCAATCTCAAATTTTTCAAACTGTCGAATGTTCCGCGTGCTGTCGTATAATCTTCGCACAATACGCTTTCCGTGCTTTTTGTTAATATTTGTCTTCTGGTTTTTCCATCGATATCGCATATTTACGCTTGCAGAAGCAACAGCCAGTGAGAAGTTTGCGCAAGCAAGCAGAAAGGGATACGGAAATCAGATAAAGGATTAATTATCGTTATTTTAATTGCGACGTTTCGCTGTAACATCCAGCGGCCGAGAGGTCTTCTCAAATGAGGGAAATACGTATGTTAATATTTGGCGTTAATTAGGTGCTGGAATTGGGAAGTTTTATGGCGTGTTAATCTGGAAGGAAGCAGCGAGGAATGTTTTATACCAACTAATTCTCCTTTTTATTCCTAACAGCTAGCTTGATAGTTGCAAGTCAGAAGAGCCTCATATTCTGCTCTATTTCTATGCGCGGCTGTTTCTCCTAAGACTGCGAAGTAATTTTTCTTCCCTCGAAACGAGCGAGCCTTCTCGACCTCTGATCTGTCGATGATATTAAACGCAGTATCCGGTTAAATACAGTTTCCACTCTAACAGTCAAAATCAATGAGAAAATCAGATACTCGGAATAAAACAGCAAATGTGGTAGCATTCGCGTTAGAACTTAACATTTCCCTGGTCGCCGTATCTTCCACCTTTCTACAAATCTACAGAATTGAAATCTACAGACTGTGAACACAGAATTGCAGTATCCGTAACGCGCTACGATAAATCATCGTTAGGCCTTTAAATGGCTTGAAATAGTTGGTCCTAAGATATCAAACGCATCGGTGCTCGATCAACTCGTACGACCAGCCAACCCTCTAATTATTTCAACCTACGTCCACGTGCACGCGTCCTTGTACACATTCGGTATCGCGTCGGTCGATAATTATTCGACACTCGAGTAACCTTGGCTCTGCTGCAGCAACAAGCCTGCTTCTTGTACAGCCAAATTGCAGATTCTTATCTCGTCTTGCCAATCAATCGTCGATTGATGCGGAGAGAGGGCGAAGTAGACGGAGCGAGAGGAACGCGGGGCAAAACGAAGTGCAACAGGAAGAACGTTAATGCACTTATACCTGAAGTATATGTGTACACACGAGGCTCGTCCAGCCGGCTGTTTCACGCAGCTGCTCGACGCTGGCGGCGAGCTGTCCGCTCGGCTGCGACGCGTCCCGACGCTCCCTCGGCCGTCGAACACGCATAAGCGCGCGTCTCGCTCGAGGAACGCCAGGGGTTCGTTAATTGCGTTAATATAATTACGAACTCTCGTAAGAAGATAACGCGATGATTAATTTTATTGTTTGGTGTTTTACTTTAATTAAAGATTATTCCTTTAATTACGCTGGCTTGTTAGGGAAGAATTCCCGGCGACCTTGGCAAACCAGTCTAACGAGAGAATGGAATTTTGGATTCGTTATGGGAGTTTTCTAAGTGGCTACTGTACCCTCACTTTATGACACTTTATGACCGCATGAAAACATACTTCTTAGTTTCCTACTTTCTTTCATACTTCCCTATTCATATTTTCGTAGTTAATAAGTTAAAACTAATTTTCTCAATGTACTGTACGTATTAATTTCAATTCAATGTATCCTACTATTATTATTAATTGGATATAGAACGCTGCTATATAATATTGATAGTTCAAGAAAAGTATTAGAGCAGTGAAAATTATAGAGTTTTTAAGAAACAGGACGACAGAAGCAGGACAGAATCGCAACAGACGGACATTGCAAAGTGTCTTTTGCTCCGCCTCCAAGGGTTTGCACCCCCCCAAATATTTTCAAAATTTCCTACGGAATTATACCTGGCTTCATACCCGAGCAAATTTTATGACCGCATGAAAACATACTTCTTAGTTTCCTACTTTCTTTCATACTTCCCCATTCCTATTTTCGTAGTTAATAAGTTAAAACTAATTTTCTCAATGTACTGTACGTATTAATTTCAATTCAATGTATCCTACTATTATTATTAATTGGATATAGTACATTGCTATATAATATTGATAGTTCAAGAAAAGTATTAGAGCAGTGAAAATTATAGAGTTTTTAAGAAACAGGACGACAGAAGCAGGACAGAATCGCAACAGACGGACATTGCAAAAGTGTCTTTTGCTCCGCCTCCAAGGGTTTGCACCCCCCCCCCAAATGTTTTCAAAATTTCCTACGGAATTATACCTGGCTTCATACCCGAGCAAATTTTATGACCGCATGAAAACATACTTCTTAGTTTCCTATTTTCTTTCATACTTCCCTATTCCTATTTTCGTAGTTAATAAGTTAAAACTAATTTTCTCAATGTAGTGTACGTATTAATTTCAATTCAATGTATCCTACTATTATTATTAATTGGATATAGTACACTGCTATATAATATTGATAGTTCAAGAAAAGTATTAAAGCAGTGAAAATTATAGAGTTGTAAGAAAGAGGACGACAGAAGCAGGGCAGAATCGCAACAGAGGGTACAGTAGCAAATTCCTCAGGCTACGAATTCTACAGCGTGTCTTTTATGGCAATTCTTCGATTCGCCGTTGTACACTGACTGCCGGACAAGCGTTCACCTTCTCATTGCCTTTTCGCTTCCGACGGTTTTAGGGAACGAGTTTAACCTTCGTCGAGCTTCCGCGAAAAGCATTGCTGGCAGATCAGCCGATATATTTCCCTATTCGACTGATAATTTCGACGCGTTTGAAACGCGCAAGCAGACGTACGACTGAGGGTAAGGAGATCTATTATACCGTGTAATATCACGCTCAATTATTTACGTTAACGAGGACACGCGGAGAGATTAGCAACAGGTTTATTTCGAATACTCGAATCAATGGAAAGTTTCATTTAAAACGAGATCTCGCCGGATAAAAGAGAAATTATCCTTTTGCGATGCTTAATTACCGGCTAATTAATTAGCTATTTAAGTACCGCGGCTAATTAAAGAGGATGAAATTGTTTCATCTTACGACCAGTACGTAGACAGTGCGTAGACAAATTTTCTATTCTGCTTCGACTTTTAGAAACTCGTCATTTTTCTCCATCGATTGTATATTCGCGCGAAATTATATCATCCGCTGTTCGATACGATTCATATTTCTTTTATTTGCGCTAGAACCCGCCGTTCATCGCAGTGAACAACGCGAAGATAACATTTACATGCATGCGAATCACCTTCGCACGCAAAGTAAAGTTGAGCACCGTAACGGGGTTAAAAGCGTGACCATAGTGATAACACTGCCATAACTAATAAATATTTATACGGTTAGAACCATAGACGATCCATATTTCATATTATACAATTTCTCATTACGAACTGCATACTAAACGACATTTTATTTCCTACGAAACTATTACACGCCAATAACCATGCGAAAGGATCGATCATTTAAATCATCTTCTGTCGCTCTGCAAGCGTAAGATTATAACGACGATCAGGATAACGCGTAATGTTGATACATTTGTCTTGGAAGCTTCTCGTGATGCGTTTTGTAAAATTGCATTTTATTATGTGTATTATTATTTATATTTTATATTCTATTATTATATGTATATATAGGGTGGTTGGTAACTGGTGGTACAAGCGGAAAGGGGGTGATTCTACGCGAAAAAAGACGTCGAAAATATAGAATAACAATTTTTCGTTCGAGGCTTTGTTTTCGAGAAAATCGACTTTGAATTTACGCTCGGTACGCCTGCACTTTATCGCGTCTCGTTGTAACGGATCTCACTGTAGATCGTTGTCTCGATTAACGTTATTTTTCTAATTTTTAAAGGTTTTATATTTTCAAATTTTTATTCTATATTTTCGACATCTTTTTTCACGTAGAATTCACCCCCTTTCCGCTTGTACCACCAGTTACCAACCACCCTGTATATTAAATATTGTTTTGGATAAAACAATTTCTAATCTCGGTGCTTCGAAGACGCAAAGTTGATATACGAAATTAATAAAATAATTGCAACATCGATATTCATCGTTTATACGTTCAGCTATGCTGTGTTTCCCAAACTTACATTTGCGGTTTGTTCCGTATATTAGTAACACCCAGTATATGCTAGAAATTTTCGAAACCATTCTCGTTGGATTATTTACGTTCAATATTAGCTTCGTCGATGTTCCGAGTCTTCAAAAAATCTGAGCAAATTCTGCAATGCTCGTTGTCTATGTTTTACAATTATTTATTAAGTCAAAGATTGGAAATATTTTTGATGTTAATAGAAAAATTCCTTTCTTCCCTTTTGTGTAGGTTTCTAGGAAAAACTAGAAACATTTCTTAGAATTCTTTCGCGAAGTTCGTTGTATAAATTTGGAAAGACGTTTCCTGAAGATCGATAAGGCAAGTGAATCGATAAATTAAATTAATACATCGGGTTGATCGGGAAGTTGAAAGCGAGATCGAAGGAAAATTCAGAAGCAACGCACGTTCGTGGGATTAGCATTTCATTCTTCCGTTGAATAGCCTCGTCATTCTGCCGGAAATCTTTTCTCCATTTTTTAATAGGAACACATTCGCCACAGATTTCTAACGTATTCGATTGCGTGGCACGAACAAAATTCACAACAACCAGAATAAACGACAATCTTGCGAATAGAAGAATATTCCAGTCGAGGTTCAACGTTTATTAAAAAAAAAAAAAAAAAAAAAAACCAAAAGATTCTCTTTTCTCTGTCTCTTGACAATTTCTCTTCCATATCGAACGTTTGCTTGCTGAATATTTATCTTTCAATGAGAAAAACGACCCATTCGGGCATCTTGCGTTCCTCTGTCTGATAAAATATCCTAATAAACGATGCTCTTCTATCGTAGTGAAACATAAAGGAGAATTTAATATCCGCTACCTTAGACACGCTACGAACTTTCTAAATATGTAACTTAATATTTGTTTTCCATCCCTTGCTGCGCATATTTCGTACAATTACGCTCATTATACCCGCGTAATAATGCTGGCCCCCAAGTAGCATAACTCATTCCTCGGGCGAATGCCACCTGGCTAACGGCAGCGAAAAAAATGTCTTTTAGAATGCGTTTGCTTATCTAAAACGTCGGCGATGTACAGGACGATACGATGTTCCAAATATAATTCCAACGCGGCACAGGGAAGTCCACGTCGGATCGCACCTTCCTGTTGCGTCACGCATGCCAACGCATAACAGTACTACGTACTTACAGTCTGCCAGTGAGTACATAAACGCACCGCTGTTTCAGAACATCGTCGATACACCTACGTGTAGGTAATATCGTGTTCGATGCCGGATACAAACATCTGGGATAGTGATCGGCGATCTCGCATGATTTAACAGTAGCCAACGTCACCAGGTCTGGTCAGGCGACCAGTTTCCAAATTTCATCCAAAATTCTGCGTTCGTCGTTATTTATTTTGTAGCTGTAACTTCACGTAAATTGCTGTATTATTAGCCATATGAAAACCTACTAATTCCAACGTGGAAATCCTTCGACGATTCGGATCAAAAACTCTAAGATTCTTAAAAGGTGCTCCTTGCTATGTTACCAACGAAACGATACATCGCGACCTTGAGATACCCACAGTTAAAGAAGAAATATGTAAATTGAGTAATAGACATAACGTAGGAATTAACAAGCACCAAAACTTACTAATTATTCAATTACTCAACACGATGGATCAGATCCGCAGACTAAAAGGACACCCTCTAGATTTAATCATTGGATTCAGCTACGATCAAACATACGATAATTATTTATTATTATCGAGGATAATTTATTTATAATTCTCAATGAGAATTGGTTGTAAAGTTCTTCCAAATAAAAAGAAAAATAAAATTCCTATATTACTCAATTAGTCGGTTTCTCAGCTTTTGTTGATATTGGCAACTAAGTGATTGCGGGTTTTGTCGATACCACTTAATGACAAAACCCGCAATCATTTAGTTGCCAAGCCAATACAAGAATCTGCGTGAAGTTGGACGAACGAAAGGAACAACATTGCGAATGTAGAATTTTAAATGAAATAGAACGTAGGCGATGGTTTGTCCGGGTGTTAAGTCAGACAGGAAGCATTTGCTGCTTGGTTTATTATTAAATATCTTCTCGTTAGTTGTTAAAATATCTTTTGTAGAATATGTTGCAGGTTTCGGTGCTAATTCAGTTAAATGATAAAACGTCAGATACCTAGCGAATTAAATCGATGTAACGAGGAATTATCAAAGAGATAATAAACTGGCGTAGGCGATGGCTTTTTCTGAATAGTTTATTACGTATAGGAATTATTTATTAAAATATCTCCGGCAGAATATTATGGAATAGTGCGTTTGGAATTCATGTAACGCGAGATTATTAAATTAATAATAAATTTGTGTAAGTTCTATTGTTTCCTGAATATCGCACATTAACATAGTCAGGCAATTACACAGCAGCTAACTTATTAGCATATTTCTTCTCATAAGTCGCGACAATACGTACTTATATCTACACTATTTATTACGTTAATAATAATTGCACATTGTAAGTAAACGTTAGATATCGATTTGCATGGAGCAAGCGTTTTACGCGATCTTCGAAGTCGACGTTGGGAAGAGAAATTACAACTCCAATCTTTTATTTTCTCCAATGTCCATACGTGTTTCTTATTGACAAAAGACAGGATGATTCAATTTCTCACGTTCGAAAATCAGTTAACCATCGAACACTGCTTTTCTATCACAGACTACGTAAAAAATAATTCCCTTGGACGTTAAAATAATTCCGATGCTCGTTAAATTAGAAAATTTTCTCGCAACTTGCGTAATCAAACCTTATCAGACCTGGTGAAACGACCAGCTTGGAAGTTTTATTTAAAACTGTACATTCGTCGCTATTTCTTTCGTTCGTCCGACTTTATGCAAATTCCTGTATTAATAGAAATCGAGAAATCGACTAGTCGGATGATGTAAGAATTTACATAAAGTTTGCCGAATTGAAGAAACCTGTAACAATGAACGTACAATTGTAAATTAAATTTTGAAACCAATCACTTCACTGTACATATCATATTTAGACACATACAATTAGACATCACAAATTACAAACTAAACAGCCGAATATGAAACTTAGATCGCTGAAACATTCCACTGAAACTCAAACAGCTCCACCTTTCGTCACTATTCGCAGTCGATTTGTTTGCAGTTCGTCGATGTACGTTCCTTCGATACGCAACAACGCGCATCGTCTCGCTGCTTGCTCCTTAAGTCGAAGAGCGTTGGTCGGGTCGCTGCTCGCTTATCGCCACGGTGACAGGGTGTCGATTATCAGACGATATCGAAGCTGCGGGACGTGTCGCCCTATTAATTACCACGATTAATGCAATTATCGCGAATTCCATAGACGAAACATTGACCACGTGAGAATAACGTTAATCGTTCGCCGCGACGTTATTGCTTGCTCTCGATCCGCTTCAACGCGCGCCTGTGCTATCCACAGACGCGTACAAATGTGGCCGAAAAAAGGAAGCAACGATAGGCAAAAAGAGGAAACAGAAGAGAAAAGGAAAAGCGGGATATTGGTAGCGGAATCGCGTCGCATCGACGTACGTCTATTGTAATGATCTGCTCGTTCGTTATCGTCATTTTATTTCCCCATAATTGCAGACGCGCGTGCACACCGGTCTCGTAATTAAACCAGGTATTATTTCCCAAACAGCGCAAAGCACATGTTCCATAAATTTCTGCGTATGCCGGCAAAGGTGCGAGTTCGTCGCTCCGCCGCGATAATTAATCACGCCCACGCCCATGTATCTGGCCGCAGTAATTAACTTTTGTCGGGCGAGAACGCCGGAGGAGGGAGGGCGAGGCACCTCCTCCCGCCTCGTCCCCATCGGCGTACGAAAGTCAGAATCTGGCAACGCTGATTACCAACTTCATTAATTCGATACACACGGAATAGTGTGGTGCGCGTGGCCGCGTTACAATTCCGTTGCCGGGCGCCGATACGCGCGCTTTTATTCCACCCCGCAGCGAGTTAATGGAATTAATTAGCCGAATGGTAAAACGCGGTCAATCCGCAAACAACGATATTACGACGCCTATAGCGGCGCGTAATGCCTTCAGGAACAGAACGAATGGCTTATATCGTTACATTGGCGTTGAGCGAGCGCCGGGTAAACACGCCGTGTCGTCATAACATGTTATCATGCCGTGCGTGCCGATGCTCGGTGAAAGTTGCTTTGCTATTTTTAAATCGAAGTTTCGCGAATTCGCATCGAACGTGTGAACGTCCTGCGCGCCAGCCAGATCCTTCGCCGTTGCTTTCGTTCGTCACCAGCTGATCACGGCTGTTGCATTATCGTCGCTGAAAACGTAAGGATATCATCGACTGTATGAAAATTTCCTTTCGTTCGATCCTTTCCAAGCTAATGTTCGCGTCGCGATAAGAACGCAGGGAAGATTCGTGGCAGTTTGTTCGCCTGCAGAGTGTTCGATGGCCTTGTCGACTGCCATTGAATCGTCGAGTGCCTCGAATCGAACGCCCCTGCGAGACGTCTGCGATATTATGATTTCCTTTATGCGCACCCCATGAAACGCTGTATGCTACCATACGAATGTCAATGGCATAATAGTAAACTTCGATTGATATTTCTTCTCAATTCGGTCATCGATTAAGAATTGCTGTCTCTTATTTGATTTATATTAGTTTGCTATCTACTGTTTGCTAGTACGTAGTTTCGTGGACTTAATTTCTATGTGCGTTTCATATTACGCGTACTTATACGTCCGCTTTAATAGGTAGATAAATAAATAAATAAGTAAATGACGCGTCAGCCTACCTGTAGGAACCGTATTCTTCTCATTCACAGTTCGGTCTCGAATTTTCCATTCAGTGCTGCGCAAGCAGAGAAAGTGAAACGGTCAGGTTGCAACCCTGCAGCTAATAGGTCAAGAACACCAGGCGGAATTTCGTGATGGTTATGCTGGCAGACAGACGTCAAACTGCTGGTATGCGCTCGGTATTCGGTTCTATCATCTTTATGCCGTACTACGATACGTCCATGCGAACCTTCTCCTCCATCCATCTCTCTAGTTCTCTGCCAATTCGATCTTCTATAGGGTGGCTCATACGTAGTTCGTGGAGCAAGCAGTATCTGCGAGAAGAAAACAGTTGTCCTTCAAGAAGCTTTCGTTAACGTTAATTAAAATTATCGATAAAAGTATCTTGGATTCAATTCTCGTCGTTGGAACTCTGAGGAGAATGTACGTACGCGACGATAAATGACTTGTCAAGTTATGGAGTCCCATACACAGTGGGAAAGTCAGTCGATAACAGCCAGTTAGCTACCTCTGACGAGTATATTCGTCACGAAGAAACGTATATTCGTCAAGAAGAATTCGTCACAGTATACTCGTAATCGCTTGCTTCTCAAAGTGTCCAACGAGGTCGCAAGAGCCAAGGACCAACCCATTAAAGCGTTGACGCAACGCTTCGTTTGCGGTACCTTCCCATCGACTTACTTGCGTTCTCGAATTCTATTTTCGAACGACGTAGCTGCAGAAGCTACAGTTGCAAGGTGGCCGCGAGATTCGCCCACGTTTGGAACAACAGTAGGTTCGTGGCGAACGTACCTAGCTACGGTATCTCTTCTATTGTCTGTCCATGGTTCACAGCCTCGCGAGTGCATGGCTTACGCGTCACGGAAGCTCAGCTGTCGAGCGGTCAACGTATCGCCATGGTCGTCCTTTACTGTCGCGTGACCACGAGCCGTTCTCTTTCTGTCCAACAACGGAGTCGTGTCCGTTTGCCTGGCACCTAGCGGGTCTCGCGAGCCGCGGCAGGAACGCGGAAGAACCTTTGGCGTTGGTCTGGTCGCTTCCGCTCGATTTGACACGCGTCCACTGGCGACAAGCCGCCATTTGCGATTCATCCACGTGGAGCGAAGAAGAACGGCCTTGAGCCACACATAGGAAGATAGACCGACGTGGAGAGACGGATAGAACGAGACAGCGCGCGTAGGGAACAGGGTCGAGCGATAAAAAGGGTGAAAAGATTGTGTGAGAAGGGTGTGGAAGGGTGGGAGGAAGCGGAACAGCAGGCATAAGACGCAGAGAAGGAGAGAAAGAGAAGGCGCATCGAGCTACCTAGCGTAGGGTGAGCCCAGCTTATGTACGAATATGTACGAGCGCACAGGCCCACGTGGAAAATGCGCCAGCCTGTCTATATACGTGTGTAGGTACATACACGTACCTGTTGCTTACTCCATTGTTCTGCGTGTTGGTGGTTTTCATGTACGTGTACACGTTCCTCATCTGTCTGCCTCTTTCCCCTCTTCGCCGCTGCTTGGCGGCGTGTACTCTCGCAGCTACCGGCCACTCTCGCCAGCCCGGCTCTCTCATCCGCAAGAACCTACGAATGTAAGCAAAGTATATTTATGGAGGAACACGGTGCACGGTTGCTTCATCTCCTACTTGGGCCACGTACTTATGCACGTACACGAGGCCCTGCCACGAGGGAAGACGGCCGGGATCGCCGTTCGTTCGCTCTTCTTCGTGTACACAGAGTAGTCGACCGGATATTTATGTACACGTCGGATAAACGCTTGCGGAATGGGCAGAGGGTAAGACGAAGAGAAGACGCGAGAGCGAGCGAGAAGCCGAGCTATGCTTGGCGTACAACAGCAGCGCGCTGCGGATGGCCGCTGATCTTGCGGTCCTCGCCGCTCGCATTCACCTTCCCTCTGTTCGTTGTATCCTTCTTCAGTTTCCGTTCCTTTGGCCTGGCGGATCTCGCAGTTGCACGAGCCTCGCAGAGAATATAAACCGGAGCCCTTTCTTCGTGGCGGGCCGACCCTCGCGTGTACGGACGGCGTGTTAACGTTTACGCGAGCCCACGAGACCAGAAGTTTCTCCATTCATAACCGCGCAAGTGGATGCCGCAGCAAATGGTCCCTCGACCGCCTTCGGGCTGTTGCTCGTGCACGTACACGTAGAAGCGGCTCGCTTGCTCTCCTCTCTTCCATGGTAAATGTAGGTTACCGCCGGTGACGACTGTGCTCACGCTGCCGTGTTGCTTCGTTGTTTGCGTTCGTTCCCCCCTGCACGCTCGCCGTACTGGTTAGCCGTGTCCGTGGGAAGGCTCCCAAGGTCGCTCGTTGCCTTGTCATTGCTACGGTGACCCCTCTTCCGGCCATCGCCCGACCCCGCTTTTTCGGTGGAAACGTCAGCCGCAGGATGGGCCGTGCGATATTTTCTAACTCTGTTCGGTTTGTCTTGATATTATCGACTTCTCGGGACCAACGATCTCGTCTCGCTTTTGCATTTTGCGTCAAGGCATCGTACGCACTGCGGTCTACTTCCACCGATTCAGGACAGGTCCGAATTCCGAGGATTTTCAGGCTCCGCCGCCTGCATGGGAAATTTAAAGTTGCACTTTTCGATGGCATACTGAATTTTCCACTTCCAACTGCCACGATGTTGAGATATTTTGATTTTTGATCTCCCGGTTCTGCTTCTGCATTTTGACCCCAAGTTTCGTAGACACTGCGGTCTACTTCTTCGGGGAAGAACGAGAACTGAAACTTTCAGGCCACATTGTCTTCGTGGAAATATTCCGATGGAATATTCGGGCTCGATTCAGTTGAACGATTGGCAGCCGAACGCGTAGCATCGTTGTCACTGGAAAAAGAAGGAGAAAGTTTATGCCAAATAGCAGAATCATCCGACCTGTGACCGATCTACTTTTCTAACGCGAGTTTCTTATTTTATTTGGCTTTCAAGCTCCAAGTTGATATACATTGGACCATCGGTTGCTTTGAAAAGGACAAGGTCGCTCTGTAACGCAATGTTATTTCCACTTTCCGATATTGTTTTCCACCTTTTTTCGTACGATACACACACGCGCGCGTTCCTACGTTTCCCCTTCTTTCTTTCTTTTTTCTTCTTCGTATCTTCTATTAAACGTTCTTTTGAAGTTAGGTTGGTCAAACTCGAGTGGGCTGAATTCGAATAAGCATCGATTTTCCTGTAACTTGGTTGTTTCCTGATATTCTTTCGTAATTGAAATCCATTTTCTGATAAGCAATTTCCAAGCTGCAGATGAATGAATCGGTCTCTTTAATTCCCCCTGCGTTCGCTCTTTGAAAATGTACACGCTAGTTCGATGGTAGACGACGAGTCGAGGTGAATCGGATCTTTGCCCCTGGCACAAATTGAACTCTTCACACGGCGCGTGGTACGCTGAGATTGCTCTCGTGGAAATGTCGCGGCTCGTCTTAATGCGACGATTTGCGATTCAACGCTCGCTGATTTCGAGGAGGATGAAAGAAGTTTTCTAGTTGAACTGCTGGCCTTTGTGCGCCCGCTTCTATTGTCAACGTCTACATGGTACTCGGCATTTGCGGCTGAAAAGAAGTACTACTGGGACGAGCACCGTTTGTGTTTGGCCCGGTTAACATTTTGCCACAGCCTGATTTCCCTGAATTATCCGCTCTCCTTCTTTTTCCGCCAGCCGAGTGCGCCCCGATGAAATCTTTATTTCGCTCTATCCGCATTAAAACCATCTTCGCCTCCGTATTTCTCGCAAACCAGACAAAAGTTATCTCCATCTTGGCTACTTTATACGTTTTCTTCCAAATAGCACTGAATGAACAACTTCGAAAGACCGAGACTCGCAATATTTTGGATATTCTTTAACACCAAGAGCGTCGTGTGCCGATCTTTTCCACGATTCCAGCCTTTTCCTATGTAGTAGTTAGCAGCAGATAATATCCGCATTTCTATGACTTTAATTAGGCCCGCAATTAATACAAAATATCTTCCCACTTTTCAACTTCTGCCAAACCGTCTCTTCTCAGGTCTGTGAACGAAGGTTTATTCGCGATATTTTGCATATTTCTCAATATAAAGAGCGCGTGCACCGATTTATCGCGAGCTTTGAGTTATTCGCTTTTACTTTCCGCTGCTATCGTCTGTTCCTCTATGAGCGTTTCAGATCAGCAATTAGTGCGAAGCATTCTACCATTTTTCCATGTTCATCTTAATTCCGCCAAACTTCGTCTCTTCCCATGTCTGAACGAACGACGTGGATGCATTTCGAAGGATTAAAATTCGCAGTTTAGTCGGACAGCAGAGAACGTGGCAATGGCATTTCTGGCTGGCGAGAAGCCGTGCGAAATGGGCACGGCATTAGGACCATTGCGTCTACTCTGTACAAGTAGAAGGAAATTGCTGAAGAAAAGAAAAGACTGAAACTTTTCCACGCACCCGATGTAACAGAATAAATCTAGACAATAGACAGGGAACAGATGTAGATACGGCCAGCCTGACAAGTGGCGCCCCGCCACTTAATCCCCGTTGGACCCTTGGTGCAACCCGCGAACTTTACCATAAGACAGTGGCGTGCGTTCCGTCTTTCCTCCTTCCTTGCTTTCACTTCTGGGTCGGATCTCGGAGTACTCGCAAAGTGGTTGTTGTCGCTGCTTGTACACACGTACACGCGATCGCTGGTGTACAGAACCGAAGACAGGGCTGGGTAGTGTAAAAGGAAAGTAGGGTGGTAGGTGAGAGACGATGCAGGCAGAGGTGAGCAACAGGTTCCCTAAAGCTCGAATGACACGCTTCGGGGATTTTCGCGAAACGGCTATTTTGCGTCCTGCACCACAGTCCTACACTGGATGCACGTTGCAGATTGGCTCTGTATCTCGGCCGTCGCAAGATCGCGTAGCTTCTTCGATGGAATCGCGTCTTTCCATTCTGTTGGAATATTTCTCGAAAGTTGAGAAAAGCCAGGATTATCGGCTGTTGGCACGTACCTGTCGTTTCTTGCCTAATTATTAGATTACCTGATTTTCCTAAAAAATTCGCAGCGCTGTTCTTGGACACGTAAAAATCCACAAGCGCCGCACCTGTTCGATGTTCGTTCTTAAAGCCCATGCGATACCTCGACCCATTGAAAACGGTAATACCGCCAACTATTTCGGTGCGCAGCGGCGGCCTCGTAAATCGTAGATCGTGCGGTGCGGCAATAGCCGCAAGGTCAACGGTGCATCCCGATTTCGCGACGGGTAGCGAGCGGGATCGCGTGGGAACCCGGTGGTCCGTGCGTACGCACACGCCGCGCGTCGGCTCCAAGTTTCGAAAGCACGTGGCCGAATAAGTTTCGCTAGGGCCACGTCGGGGATTATACGTCACGGCACAGCTGAGCCTCTCTCGCATCCACGTGAAATACCGTCACGTTCCTCGGTCGTGTGCGTTTCACATGTACACACACGTACGCGTACGAACATCGACTCACGTGCTACGTTTCCGTGTGTATCCGCCAAGGGGATGAAGGCAGGGGCGTAGAGATGAATATGTGAATATGTGCCACGTGAGCTAGCGGCCGAACGAAAGCGAAAACGAGGTTGGAGGGCCTCCTCCACCCTCAACCTCCTCCAACCTCATCCTCATCCTCCGCCGTCATCCTTCTTCTCTCTCTCTCTCTTTCTCTCTCGCTCGCTCGCACTGCGAGTTTGCCGCTGCTCGATGTATTGCACACCGATATGCACACAGCCGTGCAGCATTCGGTTCGATGTGTGCGGCATAGATGCGGAGCGAGGTCGAGTCCCGGTTTACTGGCTCACCCTCTCATCGCTCGCCTCCGACTCCTCCTACGTCGGATTTCCTAGTCAATACGTCCGTGACGTGAGTTTCGACAGCTTCTCCGCTCAAAACGAGTCACTGTCGTTGCGGTATTCCTGGTTCCGTCAGCCGGATCCGGGGCAAGCTTGACGATTCAGTTTTCTTCAGGTGTTAACCTGCTGCTGCTGCTTCAGGTCTGTCCCCCACTCTTCCCCAGCTTCTTGCTTCTTTTTAACGGAACCGTACAGTTTTTAACACACCGATCGATCGTTGCCTGTAAAAGGTTGATGAACCATTTACGCGGAAAAAGTAGTCAGCTGCGAGGAGAAAGATTTCAGGTAAAACTGAGGAACAACGTGAATGATTCGATCTTGCCTTTCTGTCGAGCATTGGCAAACGTACGTGTAGCTTCACGAACAATTTCTCATTGTTATATTAATTGTGTTATATCGAAGATGTTATAAATTATAATGTTAGGTATTGTTATATGTTATTACTATATAATGGTATCTAGCATCGTTGCAAGTTAACACTGTTACATACTGGAACGCCGTCAGTCAGAAGTTGTCGCACCTCTGTCTGCAAAATGACGTTCAGTCGTGGGCGATTATTATTCCATGTACTTGGTAGTTGCACGCGTCTGATAAATCGCCATGTGTCGCGGAAACGCGCATGGAAATTGTGTCACATTCGACAATGGATTTTGTGGTCGCGATTAGTCGCAAGTGGAAAAGAGACCTTAGGTCGGACCGAGCTGTTCTTCTGTTCGATATTCTATTTCGTTTTTCATTAGTTTCGGTCGCTTCTAAAATGGGTTAACTTGGGCAGAAAGGGAAGAACAGACAGATGACGACGTTATAAATATTTTTCGATAACTGTGCGCTTTGTAGTTGGTTATGAAAGCAATTTTTATACGCAAGGTCAACCGCTGTTGTTATTACTGTCACAGTTACTCCTACTCTTTCGCTGTAGTAAAATTTCACAGAGAATAACAAACAAACATACAGTTAATTTGCTTGTACACTTTATAATGGCACCACTTCTTTTCATCAATATGGGAAATCATTTAACTGTACGTTTGCCATGCTTGATCTTTCAGGAGATCTGCGACATGTTTAAAGAGATAAGATATCTTCCTTCTAATTGTTGTTTATCCTTCTTATATTCCTGCTCAAGTTGAATCATTTCCTCCCGAATTGGGACCATTACAAGCCCTAAAGGGAAAAAGAAAGGACAATACAAATTCCCATAAATAGAAGCGCCATCCGCGCCACCACGAAGCTGCAAGAAGTCCATTCCAACGATTTATAGTCCAGCAGCTTCGAATGGTCAAAATCTTTGCCTCCTTTCGGTTCGATCTACCGCTGTTCCCATACTACGAATCACGCGATAAAAGGAACACGGTCGATCGGCAGATTCGAACTTGCAGAGGAACATAATGGACGTGGTCGTAGGTCAAGAGCGCGCGATACGCGCAGTCATAATAGGAAGGTCGTTCTGATCGGCGTTTATCGGTCGGTGGAGTTTTTCAAACGGGCGTATTCATCAGAAAATATGTTGGCAAACAGCGTTGCCAAACAAAGCTCCTTCCTTTCTCCACGATACGCCGCGATTACGCGCGCATTCCGCGCATTACCGGTGGCACGCGCCGATTACGTAAAACACGGCTCGCTGCCGCATCCATAATGTACGAGTCGGCTTCGCCAAAGCACGCCAGGTCTGTCTCGGCCGCGAAAACACGCCGTGTGTTCGAAGCCGTACGATCCTATCGGTTCGATCTCGCTCCGGCTATCGTTCCCTTTGCTCCATCTTCCTTTTCGTCTCTCTCTCTCTCTTTATCCTTCGCTTCGTGCACGTCCAGCTGGAATAAGGAGCACAAGCAAGGCCGTGGTCGGCGGTACGCCGCGGTCTAAACTTGTCCGGCGATGAAAACTTGGCACGAAACATCCTAGTGACCCCATTGTCTGCTTTGCTCGCAGAGGCAACACTCTCCTTCTTCCAGGCCCCTCCGCCTCCATTAAGCCCGAATTAACAAAGGGTAGATGTACTCGCGCCCACGACCCCCGACCTGCGAGCCTGCCACACCGTTTCCCCACCTCCTGCAGCTTCTCCGTCTCCTCATCTCCCTCCTGCTCCACCAACACCGACTCCTCCGCTTCTAACCGCCGCCGCTTTATGGCCGTCTCTGTTGCGTACCAGGGGCCATTTGTTTCTAACTGCCAGGCAAACACCAACACCCTCCGATCCGACCACCGGTCAGAGCAACAGGTCCTTCAGGACGCGATCACACGTTGGCCGCCAGCTTCCTACGCGCTGGCAAAGCCTATGCACCGTCCACTGGCCCAAGGTGTTCGCTGAGAGGATTCAGGACGCGGACGAGTACAACAGGAGACGAGATACGGCTCGAGGATGTGGAAATTTTGCCGATGTGGAATTGTTTGCCGAGGATGGCGAGGAGTGTGAGAGGGTTCGAGCAGGTACGAGATTTGCTACACGGACAGGTTTCCACTGTGTGCGCTTTTGTGTTTCATACGAGCAGGGGGAGGAGGAGAGTAGAACGGTTTCCTGGTCGTTTTGGAAGATTTCACGCAATTGTTTCGTTGATTTGTATATTCCTGTCCGTATAACAGGTGGTTGGGTTGTACTCGAAGAAAGCTTCCTACTTCTCCGAGGCAAGTGGATGAGGCGAACGAAGGGAATGTTTATATCTCGCGCAGGAGATTCAACTCTCTCTCTTATGCTTCCGAAATTAATTCGATGAACATTCCATAGATTTCGTTCGATAGAAATTCACAGAACAATGGTCGCGATATCGGCAACTAGGATTTTAAGTACGTAGTTCCGCGAAGAATATTTCCATCGTTATCAAATCGGCCAGTTAGATGAAAAAGATGAAAAACGTTTGAAAAAATTCATCGACGAGCCCACCGTCGTCGTACACCAGCGACGAGTTCGATTTTCCATTTTTTCCCGTGTCCGCACACAAGCAGAAGGCGCGAGTTGGTGAGTTGGTGGAACTCGTTAACGAAATCCTGAAGGCAATCAATCCATCGCGTTCGGAACGCACGCGACCGGAAATAAATCGTCGGATCACGAGCCATGTCGTTCGACACAGTCGCCACGGAGTACATTTTTCTCCCCCCCTTTTTTTTTTTTTTTCAAACTGGGTCAACGTGTGACACGGTATGGAAACTATAATAAATCTTGCTGGTGGGTGGCGTGGGACTTGACCTTGCCGCTTGAACTTGTCCCCTTTCCCGACAGCGTAGTTTCGACCGCCATATAACTTCGCCAGTCATTCTTCTTCCCCTGTTGGATCGCCGTAACTTGAATCATAAACTTCCGAGAAATAAAGGATTCGCGGAAACTGCCGTCGGATTCTGCGACGTACGAGCTTCCGGGGCATTTACCTCTGTCTGGCCGGCTCTCCTTCCATTGTTGCTGAACGTCGATTGTCCCTGTTCCTTCGCCAACCGCTGTCTCTCGAATATCTGCACCGGCGTTGCGTAAAATACAGACGTTTCGTACAATGGCTGGCAAATCTATACAACGTTTAACTGTTCACGAAATATTCGATGTACTGTACGACGATGCTAACGAGTTATCATTAGAATCGTTGAAGAACAAAGGAGCGTGTCGTTAGAGCAAACGCGACCACACTTTTCGCAGGAGATTTTCAAATAGACGAGCATCGACAGTGGTAGGCAAAGTATGATCAGCAAACCGCCAACAATAGACCGTTCAAGCGTTGCAAATATTTTAGTTGCCTCTCGTAATTATTTACACACGCATCGGCGCAACATAACTCCCTACGAACTACGCAGCATCCTGCGTGCTCGCAAATATTGACATTAAAATTCCATTGGCCGAATCGCGGGACAGGAAGCATCGACGAAACGTTCGACCGAATAGTAATAATGGAAAAGGGTTGCTGTAATACGGAGCCAGCTTCGCTATATTTCCGGTAATTCGAGTAGACCAGCGAAAAATCGCGCAAGAATTTTCCTTCCGTGCAACTGTTGCGTAACTTGTGTCGATTTCTCTGCGTTGTATCTTCCTTAGTATCGCGTGTTATTGGATTAAACCATAAATAATGGATAGTATCGAATATAGCGTTGTAATTATGGTAAATCTATGCAGGATATTTCTGCCGTATAAACAAATTGTAGCAGCTTTTGACACGCTGCTGAACTAGAACGAACGAACACGGATTCTTTTTTAAATTTCAAGATTAATGTTACAATAAGCACGGAGAATGATATATACGACACTTAGGATCATAACTAAAACCGTCTGTAACTGTAACGTAAACTAGATGACTTTTCCGCTGATTGAGTTCGCAGGTCAGTTCAACTGTCCTGGCCTTTGACCGATTGCGCTGTGTCGTATGCACCAGGACCAGCTCGAAATCCATGGAAATGGAGTCACTTTTTTGAAACATGAAAATACAAGTTGGAGTAACCAACTTTCGCGAATCTCGTCAGACAGTGCAGGCCTATCGATTCGCGTGCGCTCGCAGGACGACAGGACACAGAAGGGGAAGGTCGTTTCACGTTGCGGCAATAAGAAGACAACGCGAGAGCTTCGGTCGGCAATCCGTTTGGCGACGAAACAAGCGCGCAGCGACGTTGGTAACGGCGCGAGGCTGCGAAATAAATGGAGGGAATGCCAGCGTAAAACGTCGATAAGCCGAAGAGATGAAAGGGCGAGAACGAAGCCCGTAACTGGCGGTACATGTGGGCCAACAGTTTGTCGAGGTGACGTCGCTACGATATGGGGGCAGGTCAGTGATATCCAAGCGGAGTTTAAACGGTTGTTCGCCTGGCTACAAACTCTCGATGGCCAGTGAAGGCTCTCGAACTGCTCTCAAGCACGCTGCAACAAAACAAACCTGTCGACTTCGTTCCACTGGTCGCCCCTTCCAGCGCTCTTTACTACCCTTCCCTCTACAAATAATAATACTATCGAATCGCTTTTCTACCTGCTCCTTGCAGACACAAACGCGCGCTGTTCTACGTGTTTCGTCCACGTGTCTTATTCGCTCTTTAAGTTTGCTATTATTTTCTTGCAAAACGAACGGAACCTTTGCAACAGCCTGGAAGATTATTACGCCAACGTTTCCCCTTTTCCACGAGATTCTTTCGCCAAAGTGCGCTGCGTCTCGTCTTAGCAGCGTGTGATTCGAGCAGCCGCAAGCCCAAGCACGGTTCATCCCCGTTGCTAGCTGGTAGTTATTATGCGTGGGGCGAGTTTCAAAGACCGTGATCGTAACCTAACAATCAGGGCTCCGGGTAGTTAGTGGGGCTATTAGCCGACGTCGCTGTGCCGCCCAGTAATCAACGCCTGGGCCGCGTGCTCCTGGTGAACGATAGAGCAAGAGTGAAACAGAGAGGGACGAGGACGCAAAGAGGAGAGGCAGGACGCCGTTGCACGCGCTTTGAGCCACTGAAACACCGTAACGGCACAATTATCGTTAATCGGCGAATCGTAACAGGGCGTTAGGTAGGCGGCTGTCGCACGATGAAGAGCGCGACGACGGCAACGCGTGCAGGCAACAGGGATACAGACAGGGATACCTTCATCGACTTGGCGATCATCTGAAAAAGCTGCTACGCTTCAAACAATTTGCTCGCCGTGTCGCGATTTAACGGCCATTTTATGCTATCTCGTGTATCTTTATGGGTCGTTTGGTTCAACGTTTGGCTTGTTAATCCTGTACTTTGTCCATGTTACGCGCTATTATATAGAGTGCCGTGAATAATTACCGACTTATCGAGAACGTACTTTTACGTTCGTGGCAATGTTGCAACGAAAATTCAGGAAATCGTCTGCACCACTCAGGCAAAATCGAAGAAAGAGGAAGCAGGCATTTTCTGCTTCTTCGAACTTCGCAAGGAAATAAATCTTCCGTCAAAGCTGTGCTTTTCGTCGTGCAAAAGTATGAACTCGCCTGTTAATTTTCTCGCTCGTTCATCCTACGTTTGATAATGTCCAGGCCACTGAGTCGAGACTCGGTCGAGTTATCGCGCGTGTAGTCAGAAGATTTTCGTTATTCGAGTTAGGACGACGATTATGTCGGTCCTTGTGACGCGAATAGTAAATTTATCGTTTCCTTCGTGTACAGAAGTGCTTGCACAAGTTCCTGCGCCATTCTCCTGCGAATCTCTCTTCTGACGTTTCTAACTTTCCCAGTCATTTTTCCCTGCCAAGTGTATATCACTTTAATCAAATTTTGTACATTATATCGATAAGATTGCCTCGATAAAACGATCCTTAAATCGCGTCGGAATTTCGGACAATAGACGAATGAAATACACGCGTACGTAAATAAGCGTCTGAAGGAGTAGCATATTTATGGAAGTTTTAAGGAGATAAGGAATTGCTCGATCAGACAGCAGCATCGTTAGCCCAACTTGAGTTTCCAGCAACGTTATTAGCTCCTCTCAAGAAGAAGGTAAAACCAAGGAAAAAGGCAATATATTGATAGAGATTCAAGTAGAAACAGCGATCGCGTCTGACTAAGCGCTTCCTTATCTCCTTAGAACTTTCCTAAGTACTCGGTACACGATACTCGTTTCAGAGTGCGTGTCTCATTTTTCAATTTCCATCGATGTATCATCTCATGGCGAGTGGAAGAATATTGAAATTTATTTATTTATTCGTACATCGTTCTTTCGTCTTTGTTGATTTTACCTCGCAACAGCGGTCTAAAAGCTGCACCGCATTCGCAATGCAATTTTTACACATTCCAATTTTACACATTTACAATTGTTACATTTACATCGTTTATCGATCTAATTGCTTCGTTTCTAACGATCGTTTCACGGTGTCTTCTCGACCCGACTTTCGCGTTATTCATTCAGCGGCATAGTAAAACAGCGTCGTGTGCAGTATTTCGCGTAACATTTCAATGAACAAAGCGCGTAAATTAAAATAAATCGATTAATTCATCTACGCCCGATGGTTTACCTCAACGAACTGCAATATCATGTAAATTACATTATCGTGGAGTCCAACAGAGCCGCTCGATTCACCGGCAATTATAATTTCCATTGTGTCGTCGTTATTTATTCTAATGTATGGAAACGATTTTCCAACATTAAGCTTAGAGTCTCGGGCCAGAAATTCAGCTCGCTCCGTTTCAGTCACCAGCTGCGTTCCTTTATGCCTTGTACTTTTTAACGAACAACTTCGTTTCTCGATAAACTGCTTTGTTTAGCAAGTTTGTAATTGTCACGCGTACCTCGCGGTTTATCTTTATTTACGTTGGTTTCTCGCCGCGATCGAATGGAAATCGTGCAAGCACGTAATTTGTGTAAGTTTGAAATTCGATGTCAATTAGATGGCACCCAACGATATTGGGAAATTTGCGAAAAGCGCGGTCGACTGGTTTGCCTTTTGAGAGAAAACGAGGCACGAGACCGAAGAACGTAAGTGAGACACAGGTTTTAGCCAACGATAATAAATAAAAATCGCAGGCTGTTTTTTAAAATCTTTTTAACAATTTGTTGCTGTCCTTTCTTGGAGCAAAGCAAGGAGAAAATGCCAGGACGAAGTTTAGAGTTACAACAGCGTATCAGAATACTACTTACGTTTCTGGTCACAAATTTTACCGAAATCCTCAGGTGGAAAGTTGCACAGGTCAAATTATTTTTAATAAAAATTATGCCTCGTATTATTTGATATTCAATGTTTATTAATCGATAATTCGCTCAATTTCACTTCACTTCAGACTTACAGCGAAGAAACGTAAGCGGATGCTCCCTATCTTATCGCAACTTATCTCAACCCTTGGCGATGATTTTTGCCAAAAAAGCAATCGTACGACTCACCTGTACAAACACTTACGATAGCGACTTCACCTTTTTATACATCGAATTACTTAATTAACCGACTAAGATACGCCAAAGTACAAAAAATACTATCTCTAACAATGTTTCGTTTACTGAGACAAGCTTTTGTCATTTTTGTTCTACGTGCTATCTCGTATGGATGATGATTCTCTATTAGAATCTACTAGTCGCAAATCATTCTGAACGTAATTAGATAGGACAATTACAACGATCGTATCACGGTACCTGACAGAGCCACTCTACGAAGGAAAGGAAAAAATATTCCTTCGAGTTGTTTGAATAAACGAAAGTGAGTGTCTATGAAGTGGGAAAAAACGATCGGCTTGTAGAAGTCGTTTATCGGTTCAATTTAAAACGAAAGTGCCTTCACGAGTGATTTCTTTCTCCCCATAAATACACCTGCACTTCTTATTTATTTTCCTCCTCTCTTAGCAAGTCGACGATAATCTTTTAAGACCATAATCTTGCGTATGACGTATAATTTAAGAGCAACGATACACCACACGATTCACGGGAAATTAAGTGAACAGCATTGGTTTACCTGAGAATTCGATCTTGAACTCTGCAGGGTATAGTCAGCTCTATTGTGCGACACAACTTTCTGTAGTTTGATGTATAGAACGATAGGAAATTCTGCTAGGAAAACTATAGCACTGCAGCTGTTAGTGCGAAAGATTTACTTAATTTTGTAATCTTGAGGTGATGTAATGGCCTTTTGCGTAAAAGGTGCGATAAAATAATAGGAAACTTTTGATCGTGTAATATCGTACACGTGTCCAGGTCTAATTAATTAATTACTCGATCGATGGAAAGTTTGATTAACCAACTGGTCTCGCGATACTCCACCATTTACACTGCCGTAGTGTTGGTTTCAAAATTTCGAAGCAGCTCGGACAATGAAAAGCCGAGACTTAGCGCCACCAATAGTTTGAATAATTTGCTGTCAAACTTGGACTGGTCTAAGAATCGTTCGTGACCAAATTCTGTAAGAGACGACGAGGTAAATCGCTTAGAAGGAAACAAGCCTACGGTGGCCTACACGAGCGGAACAGGTATCTGGTCTATCTTATCGCAAGCTGGAAGAAACCAGCGAACCCGATCCTCGTCTGCTCTCAACTGTCGGCAGGTCGCGTGTAACCTGGCGCGCGATAATTACACACGCGAATTTCACTTTCGACCTCCGATACCGATCAGCGATTTGCTCGCATGCAGGTGCTCTGAACGTGCCTGCTCTCTATCTTATCGCCTTACAACAATGTCATCCGTACCTTCTCTCTCAGCTACCTGTTTCCATCCTCCTTCGTAGTGGTTCTTTATCCTTGGGCTGCTTACGACGACGCTGCACACCAAGTCCAAGTAGCGAAAGAGCGAGAGAACGTACAAAGAGTGAAAAAGAGAGAGAGAGAGAGAGAGAGAGAAAGGGCGGCGTACTACGCGCGTACTCTCGAATACGATGTGACTGGGCGTTAGGTCGTGTCCGTGCAGACCTCACACCTACCAAAGTTCCGTAGTCATGAATGAACTTCCTTGTGTGGAACCGTTTATGCTTTCCCTTCCTGCCTCCGCCTCTCGTCGTTCGTTTCACACGTGTACGTATACACGGGCTGCGTGTGCGTGAGACCATTGTGTGTCTGCCTGTGCGACTCTCTCGCTCGCTCCTCTCTCTGTGTATGTGTGTAAGCGCGGTGCACGTCCTCCCGTGGGGGTTAAACGGCTTCCCAACGTGGTCAATAGTTTCCCGATCCCTCCCTTTCCATCCCCTCGCCCCCCGCACACCCATCCGCCCGTCCACCCCATCCCGCTCGTTTCCCTTTAGTCGTCGGGCTGCCTCTGGCGCCGCGACGTTTCCTCTCAGCCACTTTATATCACGCGCCGTCCCAAAGAACAGAGAGAGCAGAGAGGCAGGTGCACGCCGGAGACGTGCAACACGTCCACCGTGTACACCGTCGTCCGACCCTCTTTTCCCTCCCGTCCTCCTTCGTCCTGCTCTTCCTGTTCCGCGCTGTCTTGTGCTCTTACATCCTCGCTGTCCTCCTTCTTCCTCTTCCTCGGGTTTCTCTCGTCTTCCCTTCTTTCTTTGAACCTCTCGATCCGGTCGCCGTGCCTTGTCTCACGCGACCGACCAGTCTAATCCGAAGATCGATCTCCGCAGCCCGAGCCACGTGCCAGTTGTCCTTTCAGGACACTGTCCTCTCGTCAGCTGGCCAAAACTCAGCGACTTCGATCTTCTAGGCTGGTCTTTCGACTGGCAGCTTCTGTTTGGTTCGAAGAGATCGTCAGGAGGGAAGGCTCCTGGAGTTGAGGCTCCAACATGGTTCACCTCGTGGTGGATACCTTTTTTAGGAAATTCGTAGCACGAAGGGAAATTCTCTTCGTTCAATTGTTACTTGGCCAATAGCTTGGAGTCTGCGTACGTTTCGTGGAACACGTAGAACTAGGCACTTGCGTTACGGGGACGTAGAGTAGGCTTTAACCCTCGAAGACCGCAATGATCGTGATCCTGTAAGCTCTATGAGCGCGGCAAAGTCACAGTTTTCCAGATGCGAAGAAAAGTATATTGGCACACGCGTACAGGTGACTGGGTACACAGACTTGCGCACAGAATCGTACACCTTCGTGCAGATAGACGTAGGCAGGTAGCTGTTAGCTTAATAAGCTATACCGCACGTATAGAGGTGGCTTGAAGCGTAGCACTAGGTTCAAGTCTATCATCCGAGAAACAGCTGAGAAATACAAATTCATTTTGTTAAAGACTGTCAACTATGTGGAAAAATCAAGTAGAAAAGTATACGCAGCGGGGAAACTCGGAGAGAAAAGAGGACGGGGATTGACGTTTCACGCGTTTCAAAATTAAACAGAGAGATATTTGCTGTCGATTAGTGAAATATTTGACATTTGTTCGTTGACGAGTCGTCATGCGAATCGTTTCACTGGCCGAACTCTCACGAGACACCGTGACGACCATAAATCAACCGGCGGCGGTAAAAATATCGACCTGGAGGGCGTGCAAAGTGATTGCGCTGGTATTATAGACGATCAAGCAGCCGTAACATCGGTACGACCCAGGGTGCTCGACCACGTGGCGAATTACACAGATTCTCCCACGCCACGCGGCTGCTCGTCCTTCACCTCCCTCTCTTTATCGCGTTCTCACCCTTTCTACCCTCTCTTTCCCTTTAATCTATCCAACCTTTAGTCTCCTTTCCGCCAACATCGCTTTGTCACGTACATGTGCTCGATCAGCTCCGCTCGTTCTCTTTTCTTTCTTCGTTTTCGTTCGCTGTGTATAGTCGATGAAACGAACACGATGTCGGCCAATGAGCGGTAAAATTAGCCTGACATTTCAATGTACGTGACGTTCGAATTTGCCGAGTAAATCTGTCGACACGCAGAAGCCAGGCAAACGCTGTTTTGTCAGTTTTTCTGCCACGTTCACAAGATGAAATTGTTAATCGTCTCTTGGATAGCCTTCGCGCTATCAGAATGTGTACACGCGTGCATATCGAAGCGCGCCGGCAAATATCGTGCAATTTAAAACGAATAACGAGATTTTATTTCTATATATTCTTCGTATCGTTCTTTGTAAAACGTTCCTGTAGGTAGAAGCTTCGTAGTTTGCTGGAAAATATGCGCTGCTGTTCTAATTTGACTCGAAACTACAATGGTTTCAAGTAAATTACGTGACACATTCAGACCTCGATATTCCACTCTTCTTATAACTATTTGAAACTCTTCTTATAATCTTGCCACGCAGAGGTATCGCGTCTGAATCGCGACATAAAATCGCTGTCTGTCACAGAAAGCCTTTAATCCTGGCGCGGTTTCCTCGCCCACTGCATAATTCTACTAATATCAACACCATCGACGCTCTCACGAAACGTCGTCATAACGCAGCGAAGGGTCCGGTTCACGACCTTGCCGTATTTTTCCTACCGACTGTACCACGTTCTGCTATCACGGTGACAGGAACACGAACAGAAAGCAGTTGCACAAAAGGTGCCATTCCCCTGCAACCATCTCCGCCAGCCGTTCATTGGCTCGTGAATGGCTTCGAACTATGTACTATTAGGCCATCAGCCACGACACAGCCAGTCGTTTTCCGTGTGTGTACGTATACCGTAACAGGGCAAAGGAGAAAACGAGACGGCGTAAACGGTGGGACAGAGACGAACGATCGGGGAACCAGGCAAGAATGAATGGCATACGCCGCGTTAATAGCTTGTTCTCGCTTCAGGGTTGCGCGAGGTCAGTTCGCTTTTAACCGGCTCGATGCCCCGTTATAACTCGCACGACCGTCACCTGTCTTCTTTTTGGCCAGGCTGATACGTTAGAGGGATTTCGAGCGTGAACGCAACTTGCCGGGCTAAATTGATGACTGAATGGCTGGCTGAATGGGCCGGCCAAGGATTACGCTCGATCTACCGGCTATTTGGCAGTGCTTTATCTCGTGGCCGCTGGATACGCGGTCGTTTTCTATTTGGAGAGACTCCTTTTGCCTCTGTTGTATGCGTGATTCTTCGCAGTTAGCCGGTTCCTGACGTATTACGTGCTGGACCTATTGTTTTACGTGGATTCCCAACCACCAGACCCACGCTCAGACAGGGAATTAGTTTCATTACCACGTTTGGTTGAACAATCGAAGAGTCGGTAGAGTTGGAACGAAACGTTTAACGCGAAGGAGCTGCAGTTACTAACAAGTATGAAATTGCGAGGGATCTTACGAAACCGGTCGTTATCTTTAGGTGAAATTTTCTTGGAGCGCGACAGTGCCTTCGAGGATGAGATTGGTCTTTGAATAAAACGAGCCCAACTTGAAGCAATTTAACTTGCCCAACTTCCAACCTTCTTCGCTATACCAATTTTTTCCCTACGTTCCCATCATCGATCTCAAACTTCCCTCCAACCTATCTATACCATTCTCTAACGAACTTTATACACTGACCATTTTCCAAACTTTTCAGATTCCTTCGGACAATCCTTGAAACTCCAAGACACTTCACCGGCAGCCCACGAGCGAGCAGCGACAACCTGCGACTATGCGGAGTCAGGTACGATTTTTATTCTCCTTATTTGCTCATGGTTGTAATTAGGTGTGCGGATTTTTGCGCAAAATTCAAAGACACACGATGTAACACGCGCAAGGTGTACCAGTTTTTTGTCGGTTATAACATCTACTCTTTTAATCGCGTGGATGGGAATATTAATCCGCGTAAATATCCGTCTAGCTACGACACAAGAAGTTTGATTCGGCTTTTTGCTTCTCGAATGCACCGCTGTGTAGGACACCGAAAGGAAAAATACACCTGCGTTGTTCTGACACCAGCCTTCGTCTTCCACGTATATAATAATTGATAATAATAATAATTTTAAATAAATAATGGTACACGTGAATGGTAATTGACGTATCATGAGTACAAACTTTTAAAAAGTGGCTGGCGCTACAATTACAATCGAATATAGTTTTCACACCGACAAGGTACCGAATTTTGAAATTCGACTCGCCACGTTCTTCCTCTGCAATCTTCCCTCGAAAAGAAAAAGAAAAAAGAGAGGAACTCTTCATTCCCAATAACATGGAAGCATCCGAACAGTCATAAATGTCTATCTGTCTACCTTTGTCGCTCGCACGGAGTCGCGAGGACGAAGCGGCACAAAGCAAACGGGAATGTGATTTTTCTTGCCGGAAACCGCGCTCGACCGCCTCATCAGCAGGGAAACCACGCGTCTGCGGCGGCACGCGGCCGAGTTAATAGCCCTGCTTCAGGGTTGCCTCAGGTTAGTTGACGTTTACATAAATAGTCGGGACCGTGGCTCGTGCCGCTGTAAAAGAGAACGGTTCGACGGTGTCGTGCCTGCGGGGGAGGAAAGCGGCACGTTGACGTGTACACGCGCACAGGCTACCAACACGGATCCCATTAGAGCAAGATAGAATAATGAAAAGCAGGAAGAAAGAAGAGGGTCGCCAGTAACACGTTAAAGAGTGACGCAGAGAGACAAGGAGAGAGAAAGAGAGAGAGACAGAGACAGAGAGAGAGACAGAGAGACGAAGGAAACGGAAGGAGGCTTGGTCGCAACCGTGGCGGCAGTTGGTGACAGGTTATTAGTCTGCCGTAAGTCTGGCTGCGGTGAATGAGAATAATAGCTTAGGTGTGACATTGCCCCAGTGCCTAGACTCGTGCCAGGCGGTTTCCGTCTCTTTCTGTTCCGCCAACACGGTACCTCTTCGTCCACCTTCAGACTCCCTTTTGCTTCACCACGTGGCCCCGTCTTTCTTCGTTCCATGACGCTTGTGTTCGTGCTCCATCCGCTTGGCCGGCTGAAGCCAGGCATTATTGTCGTAATCTAGGTCTAGGCTTGCTCTCAGCAGGTGTCATGTGCCTATTGTTCCTCAATGAAAATCTCGGCCCCTCGGTCACGCCATCGGAAACCAGACGCGCGCGGTGCTCGTTCCTTGGCTGGTGAACACCGGCACGCGCCACTTCACAGAGACAGAGAAAGGTACGCCGCGGGACAAAACCTTCGCAGCGGCCGCGATTTGCGCACGGATTCTTCTACCGTCTATTTAGCCGCCGCGTTGGAACGTGCTCGCGCACACACAGAACACGTAGAACGCTCGCCTGCCCGTAAGTAAGTCTACTTTTACCTTCGCGTGTGCCTGCGAAGAGAGCAGCGTGCGTGCTGCTTGTCAAGCTTATCAAGAAACGAGGGAAATCGAGTTGCCTGCTCCTAATCTACGGATTGGGAACGTAGGAACGACCGGAGGAAGGTTTGCAGGTTTCAAAAAGTGGACAGCGATGCAGGTCTTCTCGAAGCTTCGGGTCTGCGACGGTTGGGTCGTTTCGCTCACTCGGTAAAGTTCGTGTCTGTTTTTGGTACTTTTATCTTTGGTCGAGAATACGAGCTACGTGATAAAAACAAACTATTAAAATAGGTACACGATGGAAATTATTCGTTGAACAGCGAGTCACGTGACCCGTAGATCCGAAGCACCTAAGTGAGCCAAGGAAACGTTACGGTTTGGAACGAGCACGTGGTAGCCAAACGTAGTTTACGATACACCTGTTCCGATACCACATAGCAACCTGAGTTATAAAAATGAACTTGACACAAAGATAACTCTACCTTGCTGACGTGTTTCCATCATATTCATGAAAATTCCGAGAACCTACTTTCCTACGTTTCGAAAACGTTCGAAAACGCTCGCCTAGTCCAGATAGAAGAACGCCAGCTATAGGAAAGGCAGCAGAGCTCATCAGGCGAGATCCAAACGAACTCTAACGTGTCGTTTCTGTGAGGCCGCGTGGGCAGCGCTTGTAATGAGAGCGCCAGATTTACGATCGTAATCAAACGTGACAGATAGCGCGTCAAAGAAAACAGGTCTGGTCGTTAGCTATGTGTCCCGTGCTTCTCTCCATCAGGTCTGGCTTCCACTCGTCTAACTCGGAATCCACCTACTCCCCGTCCTCCCTCTCTCTCTCTCTCTCTCTCTCTTCCTCTCCCTTTGCCTGTCTCTCTTTATCTTTCTTCTCGTACACGGATCGACCCTAGAAAGAACTGGCACGCGCCCAACCGCTCGTGCATTAAACAGAAGCCTTTCGCCTCTCTGTGGCGGGGAACAGGGCCATGTGTAAGTATGTATTACATGGATGTATCGCACGAAGCTGTAGAGCGAGGCCACCGTATAAGCTAAACAAATCCACGAACGCCGCGGCCGCCTGCGACGTCGTCCGTGTGCCGATTCGTCCATGTTGGTGACACACGTCGCCGGTGTATTGACATTGGTTAACGGCGGCCTGTCCCGTTGACATTGGCGGCGACGGTGGTTTGTCGGTCGGGTTCAGGTTCACGGAAGCCATTCACGTTTCGCACGCCGGCATAAAGAAGCGCCTGTGGCGCCTACGGCCGATAAACTGGGTTGCCGCCGCATTCAGAAGGGGATTTACGCGAGCTTTCGCGTTCCAACGTGCAGCAAGAGAGAGGGACAGAGGAGCTCGGGCAAATCGAGGTTCGTTCGCGTCGCTTCGTTTTGTTCCTCGTCGGAGGAGGCGGCTTTCCTCGAGCGGATCGAGGCTTTGCGATGTTTCGAGCCAGGACAATCGGGTGTTTTAAATTTGTAAGTTTCACGGTGATCATCGCGTGTCGCCCTTCGAGTTCCCAGCGCGCTTTTCATAGCGCGCTTCCTTGGCGAAAGTTTCGGAAAGCTTCCTCGGCTCTGCCTCGGAGAATATTTCTTCTACTTCGCTTCGCATGTTTTCCCTTTCACATTCTTTTTATATATTTTGTTATACGGGGCAACAGTCTCGTCGCTTCTTCGTTATCAGATAAATGAAGATCATTAAACCGTGCGAATATTAAATTAACTTGCCGCAGTTTATGCTCGGTTTTGCGCTCCATCCTCTTTCCAATATTATCATTCCTATCTCATTCGCAACTACACGCTGCATAAGTGGAAAGTAAGAAACAATTGCTTGCCCCGCGTCCTAATAAATTTGCCTCCGAAGAAGGCTACTCGTGTGTCCAACGACGGTTAGTAAGGATCAACGAGATCGAATCAGTTCCAATTAGATGCGTTTTCATCCTCCTTGAATTCCATGTAGATTTCGCCCATGTGCAAGAGAAACGAAAGAACACGCTCCCTGTTAAAAGTATCCCTCGTTCATCTCGGTCAGTAGGTCAAATCGCTGGGTCCTGGCCCTGCGTCAAATCACCACGCACCATCTCGACCTTCTACCATGTGCGGGTAAAGTGCAGAAAAACAGTCTGCCCGGTGAAGCGGACAGATTAATTAGCAGGTTGATCTTCGTCGGACAGGCTAATCCCCTTTCACGGGAGTCGTAGGGGACGAGAAATAGAAAGGGAAAACGGGCGGCAGAGAGCGTGCGTGGTCGATATAGCCGGCCTGGTAGTTGAGAAACTGCACCAATTGCACGAGTTTCAGCTCGTTAATGAAGTGGCTGGCGTCAGTAACGACGTACGCTCGGCTGCCACGGCCCGTAATGACGCGGCTCTCGTACAACTAGCGTTTTCTCTGTAGTGGTTTGCAAAGGGTGCTCGCTTGTGTTGGTGTGGCACGTCGGCTGGGTCAGGTTCACAGCAGCTATTAACGCTTCACACGCTGGCGTAAAGAAGCGCCAGGCGCCTACAGGCGATAAAGTAAGGTAGAGAGGAAGATGCCGGGGCTGAGGCGAGGAGGCGCCGCCACTCATCGGCTGCGAGACGAGGAACGCGAGGGGTTGCTTTGCTACGGCGTCGTATCAGTGTACAGACGCGCAAGGACGAAGAGCGGCAGAGGGCAGCGGGAATTTCAGGGTCGTAGGGAGATAATGCCTCTCTTAGAGCGTTCGTGAATGGAACGGATCGTTTCCCGCTACTACGACCTTTCCTCGCGTGGTCCTACGGCGAAGGGTCAATGGCCCTGTTTAAAGGCGACTGCCACGATCGTTCCACTACGTCACCAGGCGTGATCGTTTTGCGAAGGATCAGCTGCGATAACCGATCCGCTCTCTCTCTCTCTCTCTCTCTCTCTCTCCCTCCCTCCCTCTCTCTCTTGGATATTCTTTGTGCGCGTGCAGCTTGAATGGTCGGTGAAGTTTTACGAGCGTTTTAAGATCGACTTTATGTCTAGCGGAGGGTCGGGCATCGTTTGTGTAGTTCAACGTGCTTGTTGAATCGACTGCGTGAATTTCAGCGGTTGCGGTTTTGTTTTGTGCTTGCAGGTATCACGTTATGATGTTGCGGTAACGTTTAGCATCCCAGTCATTGCAACTGCTCGAATCCTAACGCAATTCAATTTCTTCGTAGACACACGTCCTTCGAATCGTACTCGTCGTTCTGTGGTTCAGTTCTCTGTAGGAGATTGTTAGCGTCGTCAATTAGAATTTACATCTTGGCAATCCTCTTTGCGGAATCAATTTTCAGTCATCCACTAGAAATAGGTCGGTGAGATTACGTTCATCTATCGATCGATCATGTAGCTGCCTCTTCAAAAACTGCGATCGTGGACGCTCTTATATATATATCGATACGGCGAAGATAAGGATCGTTGTATAACGTCATTAACTTATACATTGATCGATATCGTTGACCCAATTAACTGGTTAAATAACTGGCTTGTATTATATTTAATCAACCATCTCGTACTTTCTTTCTCTTCAGAGGATGACGTTCGCGATGCATCGACGATGTCGGCAAAACCGATACGATAAAAGTAAAAATCGCTAAGGTCGACGATCGCAGCATCGACCATATCTAACGTCATTAACTCGAACATTATCAACCGTTTTCATGGGATATTCGACTTGCACGACATTTAGCCATCCATCTCGTAGCTGCCTCTTTCTAAGGGGACGACGTTCCTAAAGGACCAACGTCGGCGCGATAAAAATAAAAGTCGTCGGGTCGTCGATCGCAGCATCGTGAACGCGCGATTCCTGCTTTCTCGCTGACAACGCTATCATTCGCTAGGAAGAGGCCGCCCGCGTAAACACGAGGGTAAGTTTCCGCTAATTTGAAATTCAAGATGCGGCGACTGCGGGATTCCCTAAAAGAGATGTCAGGCTGGGATATCAGCTGACTGGCGGCGTTGCTAAGATGCACCCATTCATCCCCGCCTGATCCCAGCTTCTCTTTCTTCATTCACACATTCACGGCGGGCCCTCTCGTGTTCGCCCATTGACGTGCCTCTATTTTCTCTCTTCCTCGTTGCCTCCCGGTCTAGCCACCAGGCTTGGCCGTTATGTCGGCCGATTACACCCTCTCTTTCCCTCCTCCCTCGGCATCTTTCTCTCCTAACGTCCTCTTGCGGTAATACCACCACGACTAACGCGCAATCACGACCACCAAGAAGCATGGATATCCAACGAAGCTTCCTCGACTCGCTACCGCCGCGTCATCCCCTTGCCTTCGCCAACACAAATACCCTTTCCCTCTGCTCACCGTCTGGCCACGTTCACCGACCTCCACGTGCCATCCCTCTGGCTCACCGTCGCTATTTTTCTTCGTCTTTCACCCGCCGCTCTCCTCGCCCAGCGCTCAGCCAGCCCCGGTATTTTCCTTTGTTTATCGCCGCGAACAACTTAGCCAGCAGGTAGCTGGCGCAACAAAGACGGAAGAAACGAGCGGGAATGCGACTGGACTGGGCGGACGCGCACCTCCTCGTGCAACAAGGATGCCGCGAGGAAGACGATTGCCGGCCACGCGAGATCCTAACCGTTCGAGCGAAACGAGAGACGTCGCTCGCTACGAACAAGGACAGCCTGGCGTAGTTGGTTGTTCGTGCGTTTGGAATTTTGCGGGCAACTCCGATGGGCAGATCGATGGGCAAACAGGTAGTCGACGTTCTATTCCATCTTTCCATTTGATGTGGCTGACTCTTAGTAGGTCGGATCAAACAGGATAAATAAGTGGCGAATTGAAAGATAATTACTGAACGGCTCTGTCAGGATCAGAAACAATGCAGTGAGTGCAAAAATGGAACAAGCCTGGAGAACAATGTACCTTCTCACACGCGATTTGATCCACCAACTAGTGCCGGTTGACGGTTAATGTCGATTGATCGGTTGAAGTCGTCTCTTACTCGTGAAAAATCTGTTTCCTTGCACTTGCAGTGTTTTCTTCGGTTATTATTGAAAAAAGGAAGATGCAGCAGATGTCTGAGCTACGTTAACGCATAATAAGCTTTCTCTCCTGAGAAATCTGCTGAAAAGGAGATTCAGCGGAAGTTATGTCACCTTCGTCTGGTCGTCAAAAGCTACGTTTCATCACGTGTCGATCGAACAACATCTGATAAAATTGTGGAACGGTTAACGCGTTATACAGCGTTTTCAACTGAGATTGCACAGGCTGTTATCTTGCTGAATCGTAGAACACTATGAAAAAGTCGCCTATATTTCCTTTCGTTACAGGATAAGAAAGTTAAACTGCACTCGAAACGGTGACCATTAAATGTGGCAGTGGTACAGTACAGTCCGTTACAGGCTGTAGCATTCTTCATAGTTAAAAACTGACTTGCTGTTATCTTCAATGTCTAAACCCTCCTCACCACTCAGCCTAGTCGCGTCCTACATCTCGTCTCCTTGACCCGAGCATTTTCTTTCCGGCAAAGTATCTTTGCCAAGTATATCCGACAGCGGTGGAAAACGTTCTCGCCAGAGTACCAAACGAGTGTTTCCTTCTTGAAAAGGAGAGCCCTCGAGGAATGTACAAACATGGTAAGTTAGAAAATCTACGATTCAACGAAACTTGTTAAACGTACCGTTCTTTTGTCTATCGCCAAAGAAAGTTAGGCAATTGCTATGAATCTGGCAACAAATACGCCGAGATAAGTTGAAAACAATTGATAATAATTTAAAGTTACCGCATAGCGTGTGAAATAATAATGAAATCTAGTACGTGTCGGATCATTCTACCGAGGTATTAAGGATTCATACGCTTGTCCCAGCTGGCCTACTTCCAAGACACAGTTTCGTGCACAGTCACCATATCTCCCCTCGTTCGCCCAAAATCTACGATAATACGACTCTAAATCATTCCAACGAGCTGTGTATCTCATAACGAAACTTCCAGCCTGCCAAAGTTTCGCGGAGACTCGAAGCAACCCTTGCCTAACCCTTTCGCAGTCCTATCGAGTTTAAACGCGGCGTCATATCGCTTGGAATTATTCATTTTCGTCGAACGAGTAGCAATCAGTAGCTCGTGCGAATGATGTTCGTGGAAATTCATATTTCTTCGAGTATTGTTTCGTACTCGGCAAACGTTCACGTCCTTAGATCTTTGAGAAGCGCACGAACACAGTCCGCTAAACGTCCACAGAGTGGAAGCGAGATTCGCAACCGCCACTTCCATTAATTATTTTCCATGAATTATTTCCCACCACTTTGAAATGTTCCCTAGTAGTTTCAAACGAACCTACCCAATGCTGTAGCCGTGAAACTTGGAAGAACGAGAATTTCTAAATTTCATGAATCCGCCGGTAGCCTAGCGAAGCTAAACGGCAGTTTAGAAGGAGCCAGCAGCGAGCTGAAAGCCGATACACAAGCGGAATAATCCTTCGCTTCGCTGACTGAGAGTAGACGCTCGATCGAGTCAGAAAGATTCCCTCGACGGGTTAAAAGTCGTTCGATATCTTGGGGTTCGTGTCACACGTGGCGTACCTGGCAAGGCAGAGCTGGTTCGTAAGGGTGGCGGTACGGTACGGCCCGTTGGAACTGAAATATTCCAGTAGTCCTGTACTACGGGTTCTCCTCTTCGTTCACTGGGTCAAGTTCAAAGCGCTGGGTAAGACGGAGGCGGCTGTTCGGAAACGAGGAAGACGGAGGAACGCGGAAGAAGGACGAGAGAAAGGAGAAACAGGAGGGTGAGGAGGAGGCAGGAAGGACGACTAAAGTCGTTCTTTCGTTAGTAACCACCGATCGATGGTTGATCGAGATAACAGGTAGGCGAGGTCGCTATAAGGGGTTTGCGAAGTTTCGAATGCCGGTTTAAATTCTCCCCTGTCGCCACCCTGCCCATCCCTCGCTCTTCCCTTTGCTCTCTCTTCTTCCCTCTGTCGGCCGTTCATTCAGCTCGTTGCCTCGTTCTCTTTCTACCTCCGGCCGAGTATCCCTCTTTAATCTTCTCCCTCTGCGGCGCAGCACCCCACGCGAATGTAGGTGAACTTGCCTGGTTCGAGGTAAACTACCGTCGAGACCACGCCGGTGCACGCGTGTGTCCGTGTATGCTTTATATGCACTTCCGTGTGCACGCGACACTGTGTGCGCCCGGTACGAGCACCGGCTGACACGTTTGCACGGTTCGTTAGCGGATACCTGGTGCTCCAGATTCGCGGCACGACCGCGCCACCACAGCACGGACAGAGATAGAGAGAACGTGCCGGCTGCCGGGAAAAAGAGCAACCAGGAGAAGAGAAAGAGACGGAGAGAAGGTAAAGGGCTTATCGCGATGGCAGCGCGCTGCAGGAATCCGGTCCGCTTATCGCTCCTGCTGCCTGTAAACATCGACGGCGATCTGCCCTTTCGCGTACGACTTCCTTGTTGCACGTCCTGTTCCCGATCTTTACTGGCTTCCTCCTCAAGATCCGCTGCTTCCGATTACACGGCTAAGTAGACTCTAACCTATGAGTCTCGATGTATATAGGATTTTCACCGAGTTTATTCGCACAGCAGCTTCTTGTTCCTCAGCTTTGCCACGTCTCCTCTCGAGATTAATCGATTCCCATTAAGAGGATCATGCGAGTCTCTAATAGCTGCGAATTTTCCTGTATCAGCTTTCACGGGTCCATCGAAAAGCAGGTTGCTTCTGAAGATTTGGCTATTAGCTGGATAATATTATTTCGTCTACATGATTCTGATTTTAGTGGAAAGTCAGGTTGCTACGTCTCTTCTGAGGATTGGCTGGTTCCAATTGCAGGCACAGGTGGATTACGAGTGTTAGCGTGTGGAGGATTTTTAGCCAGTTTTCTTGGAAACCAGCTTCCTCTTTCTATTCTTCTCTGTGTTCTTTTACAGAGGAGCAGTTTTCAAATTCAACCAGGTCCACGTCAAAACGATCACTGCTGTTTCATTTCGTAATTAAGTCGCGTCCTTCTCACTGTCTTCAACGTTCAACGATGTGACATTAGTTGCGCGCTAAAGTTACACGCTTGCTACAAAACATTCTGGTTTCATCATCCTCTCCATTTTCGCCCAAGTTCCAATTACCAAGAAATACGAATGTTGGCGAACGTACGTAGCTGCGGCGATAAAAGCGATTTTTACCGGGTCAAGTTTGCCCCGTTCGAAAGAGGATCTTGCTGAACGATAAAGAAGTGCGACTCTTTGTATACGCGGCGGATAAAGCGCTGAAGGAGAGCAGGGAATCGTTCTCGTGTTACTAATGAGCAATCGATGTCTTATTGAGATATCCTTCTTTCCTCTTGTCTCGTCTTTTTCTGCCCTTCCTCTTTAAAGGAGAACCCGAGCCTTGTCTCAGGTCCCCGCAGGTCTCCTTGGGTCCAGCAGTTTCACTTTTACTTTTTTACTCGTTCCACGATCTCAATCTGTCTTCCAGCTTTCGCTTTCTTTCGCTCTCGGGCCATCGTACAATGAGTCATGTCACTGACGTTAGTTCGCGCACGCTTTGTATAACAGGTTGTTGCACTTCGCGTACGATCGCACTTCCTCCTCCAGATGCAACGATTATCCTGCTATCACGCGATGGTAGTTGCAAGACTTGGTGGTTGACCAACATTTTGTATTTGTATTTGTTACGCGTAAGTTAGTCGGCAGGTGAAGTCGTTCGTTAAAACGAACAGAAGAGACAGGTAAATAATGGAACTCGATGATTCGAGTTGCTTCTCGCGCTAACGTACCTCTCAAACTTGATCGTCAATCACCAGAGATGATCAGTCACAAGAGTAGAACACGTGGGAAATTATTTCAGAACGTACGAAAATTGCATCGTCGTCGTTATACAAAAGAGTAGCGGCGAGTAGAATGAAAGGAGAAAAGAAATAGAATGGGAGGAAATCCATTAGTGGGATTTATCTTTGTCCCTGCGGGTTCCTCAGGACGCGAGTCTGATTTAATGTGTAGGAGGATTTTTACGTTTTACTTCGCCGCTATCATCCTTCTAAATTTATCCTGCCATAACTCGATCAACGCTGTAAATAACATGCTGTAGCTCTTTACAAATTTCTATTATAGCAGGTGAAATTTTAATTGGGTCAACTGTGCTTTGTAATCGCTGCAAATATTAATTTAGAACTTTCTCCGTTAAACGAGTTCCAAAAAGGATATTTCCTAAAAGAACGTAGTACTTTTAACGAAAGATATTGAAAAGCCAAAGAACTTAGGTTCGTCCCACTTTCACGCAGCTTCCATGAAAGAAGTTAGATCTTCTTTATTCGTAACGCGACGCGTATCTCGATTTACGCAAATAGATCTTGCGTTCTCGATGTCCCTGTGAATGATTCTCGGATATTTGTATAGCCAGCCGTATTTTTTCAATGGCAAACGCTACCTTTTATTTCTACTGCGGTAATAAATATTCATTTAGAAAAACTATTATCAACATGATAATTTCCCTCTTTTGCAAGGTCGTCAACTCTCTGTTGAAACTCTCGAAACAATTGCTACGCTCGTAAAGCAGCGACAAAAAGCTACGAAAGAACGCTGTCCTGTTTGGAAATATTTGACGAGCAAAAAGAGGAATCCAATGGAAAGTTCATAAGCCCTGTACAGAGTAACTACAGTTACTTCGTGTAAATAACTTCGAGAAAAAACCGCCAGCACGCCGCACTTACGGCAGACGTCATCAATCATCCGTAATCAAACACGCCAGCACGCGATCAATATTTTAAACAGTTTTCAGACTTCAATTAACCTCTCGACAAATTTCCGACTAGCGACAAATTGAGACAAATCGAGGCGCGCCATCGACGTTTACGCAACGCCATCACCGACACGCCGTTCTACGTACGTTCGCGTTCAAGTCAGCCAGCGTGGTAGCCACGTTCGCTCAGGTTAGGCGTGTCGAGATCCTTCAGCCCCAGTTCCAAACAACCACTTTTTTCTGCCCCTCTATCGGCCGATCCTTACGGGGCACGTGCGGTTTCTCGTGTGATCGACGTGGATGGAATACTCGCTTCTGGATGTTGGCCGTATACGCCAAGTGTCTCGCGTACGCGCGAACGTGTCTGCTGGGAGCTGGGAAAAAACCGGAGAAAGCGCGACGGAGAAAGAGAAAGAGAGTAAAAAAAAGAGGCAAAGAGAACGAGAGGGAGAGCAGGAACGTGGACTCTTTCTCTCTCTGTCTGTCTGTAGAGACGCGTGTACGCGTCCGCGTTGTCTGCGTGCGACGGTGTGTGTACGTGAGAGTGGCACGCGATCGTCGAAACTTTTGCTGTCCCGCGAATCGAGAGGTATGCAACAGCTGTTATCGTGTTACGGGTTCGCACGAGCGGCCCGTAACTTCATATCATCGTGCTGGTGGTGGTTGTAGGAGACCACTCGATGGAGTAGGTCAAGTTCACCACGCTTATGATAACATTTCTGCTCCGTTGCAGTTCCGTTCCGCGTCTAACTGCACGTCTTCTGGCCCCGTACTCCTTCGCCTCATCCTCCTCAAACCATCTCCTCCACCTCCGCTCGCAATCCGCTGTACTCTTGCCGTCCCACGGATTCCCCGCTCCACATTCCTCTTTCTCCGTCTTTGTCTAACCGCTTTCATCCCTCCGTTTAGCCCGCCCTTTAAACAGACTCGTCTGCCCTCATCCTTTCCGCTCGCGTTTGTAAACATCGCGAATCCGTGCGGGTGCAGCAACGGCTCACCTTGTGTTTGCTGCTTACGAGACCGCCATAGAGGACACTGGCATGCCTTGGTAACCTGCGCTGCTTTATCGTGATGCGCTATGGATGGAGGAATTCCAAGTTCAAGGCCGAGCCGAGACAGGCAGTAGTCGTAGAAACGAGGATGTTGACATGAGATTTGTTATTCTGCACCAGGGCGATTTTTTACGTTTGCTGCAGTTTGATAGAGACTTTTCGATGGATGAGCTTAGCGTATTTATCTCAAAGGTGGAGGAATTTCAGGTTCGAGGGCCAGGGACGTAGTCGTAGAGACGAAGAATTTGACGTAGGATTTGCTATTCTGCGCCAGGGCGATTTTTTACGTTTGCTGCAGTTTGATAGAGACGTTTGGATGGATCAGCTTAGTGTATTTATCTCCGTGTCGAAGGTGGAGGAATTTCAAGTTCAAGGCCGAGCCGAGACACGCAATAGTCGTGGAAACGAGGATGTTGATGTAGGATTTGCTATCTTGCGCCAGGGCGATTTTTTACGTTTGCTGCAGTTTGATCGAGACTTTTCGATGGATGAGCTTAGCGTATTTATCTCCGTGTCAAAGGTGGAGGAATTTCAGGTTCGAGGGCCAGGGACGTAGTCGTGGAGACGAAGATGTTGACGTAGAATTTGCTATATTAATTTGTACTTTACAATTTGTCCAGCTGGACATTTGGTAAATTTTTCAAGCTTAATTGCTAAATAACACGCGGATGGTTATCCCCAGCGGGATACCATCTTCGAGTTTGACTATTTTATTTCTTTACCGAGGTCAGTGCGGTGTTTTCTTTTTAGTCTTCTTTCTGCGAAAGTTTTTAAGTTTGACCGAGTTTGATCGAGACGTTTCGATGGATGAGCTTAGTGTATTATCGTGCTGTTTGATAAAGGAATTGCAAGTCGAAGAGAGTGTCGAGAAATATAGTAATATTGCTGTAACAGTAATAGCAATATTTTAATTTCCCCATGCACGTCTTGTACATATGTAGACGATAACAATTGCTAGTCAAATGTTAAAATACTCGTGTTAGACTAATGTGGTTGAATGTTTCTTATACTTCTCGAAACAATGTCACTTTCCGTTTGAAATTGAATGTACCAATTTTATCACATATTTATTCTCTCATTATTTATTCAATATTCCAATTATCAAACAGAAGAATAACATCGGGCGCAAACGATGCTATTAAATTTCGCGAAGTGTACGAACGACGATGGACATTAAACGTGTTGATTTAAACAAAATGTTGACGAAACAACCGAATACTTGTGATAGTCAGATACATTTAAAAATCTCAATGCTACTCGCTATAATGATACTGGATAATGATCGTCCTAGAGACCATGTTCGTCTATTTTTTACTGGAAGAGGAGGGGGGGGGGGAGTACCGGTAATTTGACTCCGGTTGGCGATTGCACGTAGCGGCGATATTGTTTTGCCCGGAGTTTGTTTACTTTTAAATCTCGTGCATCGAAGCAGCGTTGATACTCGGAGGCAAAACAACAACATGAGTCACTCTCGGTCCAGATCGCCCTATGACTCATGCGCCGCTACAAATTAGTCGGCATCGTCGTGTCGAAAGAGCAACAGACTGGGTCGAACGAAACAAAGCGAAGCAATTCGCACGCACTAGACCAACCAGCAAGGAACGAATTTAAAGCAACGACTGAAAGTACATGTTCGAAGAGGAAGAAGAGGTTGGAAATCTCGCTGCCACAAATCCTACGTCTGCCAGGAAATCCGAGCCACTTGCACGGAACGGTTTCTCCTTGAAGAAATTCCGTGGCCGTTGCCTCGGTTGGGTCTCGCGTACGCAATAAAATGGAACAACGAGCGAGTGAGTCACCGGGTGAACCGAGTGCCGCGACCAGACAAACGATGCACCACGTTTCACGCTGATCGAGAAAGTTGAGAGAATCCATGGACGTGACGCTGAATGACGCGAGCCCATTACCTTCCGCAACTCTCGAAGCAGAAGAGGAGGCGCGCGCGTGTCTGTGTGGTCCCCGAGTGATTTCTTACGCTGGTAAACGGAACAGTGTCTCGCACACACGTTCGCCCCGAAAGCAACACGATGTTTAGCGAATGTATACGCGGAACCCGGCGATTACGATCGTTGAGTGATTTACGAGCTCGGCCGGCTCGCACGAGTCCCTTAACCTGTATGTTTGCAGACCGCATTCCTGGGAAGGTTCGTAACGCGGCAGAAGCACGTGCTGGCGCGTCTCTTGCTGCTCGATTTGGCCGTCAGACGGGGCCGAGAAGCGGCCGACGTTCCTTCTCTCGCGAGTACCTACGTACGTGCATGTATCAACGGTCTTTTATTTCTCTCGCTTTATTTCTATCCTTTTGCCACTCCCCTGCTCCCGTTTTATGTACCTACCTTCCGGCCATTCTGTCCACGAGTCGAACGCACTTACTTTGATTTATATTGCGGCGTGGCTGTCTTTAAAGAACGCCGGTTCCATCGCCGATGCAATTTGTATACATAGGTTGTCCGATAGGTTCGATAGGTTCAAAGGATGCGCTAGAAACACGCGAAAGTACGAGAAGGAAACACCGTCGATGATTGGATTAGCAATTACCTTTGCGCAATATTTTTCTCCACGAGTTTCACGTGCAAATCTTCGCTTTTTTCTCTTCTTTTCTAACGTACTCGCAAGCTCTAGATTTTAGTATATTTTTTCACCGTGGCGTGTCGCCGAGGAAAATACCAGTAGGTAATTTTTTGATATATTTTTAAGAAGAAATACCATGGAATCGGAAAGAAAGTGTCAGTGATGATATTGTGAAATATTTTTATCAGCGAGCTTAGCGTGGAAATTTTCGCGTTTCTTCCTCAATTTCTTTTTCGAGGAGGGAATTTGGTACGTTTTGTAATTAATTTGTCGAGCAGGGTAGATAATGGAAGGTTTTTGAATTAACAGTGCCAGCAGTCCTCCAGTGAGTTTCTCTAATGTTGTTTTGTTAATGGCGCGTGTTTCTCTAATTTAGTTTTTGTTTTTTATTTCAGAGTGATGCGCGCGTCTGTGTGTGAGGTCCGCTGGATGCTTTTTGCGTTTCACAGGTCTCGCTATATCTGCAGCGTACAAGGTTTGTATTAGCTTGTTTAATTTGTCATTTCCTCTCGCGACCAACCTTTTTTCTGTTTCCTCGATCGACATGGGAATTTTTATGACCGCGTATAATCTTGTTTGTTCCTTTCAAGTCACTGCTACGTTGATCTTCGAACGAATCCTGTTCTCTGAACTGTCCAAGGCCATCCGGTACAAGCAACGTTATTCGATTAATCGCGTAGACTTTTTGGTATAGTTAAAAAAACTACATATAAAGTTTGCAAAGAGCAATAGGTCTGGCAATATCAATTACTATACGCACAACGTTGTATGGACGGTTCAGACGTTTTCCAGCCGAAAATCATTGCACAATATCTTCTTCTCAACGCGAGAATTGATTGTAATTTTAATAAATATTAAAAAAAAAAAAACAATATCTTCAGCATATTTCTATGGAGAAAGTCGAGATGAAAGCTTAAATAAAAAAATGTATTATTAACCGGTTGACACGCAAGCGAAATAAGACTCTACGCGTACTAAAAATACCATTTAATGTAGGCCAACGTAAAATTATGTACAATTCTTGGCATCGTCTAAACGTCCACCTTTAAAATGATATACGCCGTCTGCCGGAGGTCTTTGTACGTTAAGCGATTAATATATCTTCAGTATCACAGCTTGGAGACATTTTTCGCTGTAGAATTCGAGTTACAGGAAATTTTTATGACAACCAAACTCAATAAGATCTCTCGTTCTTTTTTTTTTTTTTTATTTGGGAGTATTTTACAATCAATTCTCATTGAGAATTATAAGTAAATTATTCTGGTACTATAACGTGAATAATAATAAATAATTATCGTATGTTTGATTCTAGCTGAATCAAATGTAATCTAATGTTTGGATTAGATTCGTTGGGAAAACGCGAGTTCGTTCACGACAATGTTTTTGTTTTTGTTATTTACTGGCGTGGTACTATAACGTGAATAATAATAAATAATTACTATGTATGTTTGATACTAGGTGAATCTAATGTAATCTAATGTTTGGATTAGATTCGTTGGGAAAGCGCGAGTTCGTTCACGACAATGTTTTTGTTTTTATTATTTGGCAGACTATTTATAATAAATCCTCATTGAGAATTATAAGAACAATTCTGGTACTATAACGTGAATAATAGTAAATAATTATCGTATGTTTGATTCTAGCTGAATCAAATGTAATCTAATGTTTGGATTAGATTCATTGGGAAAACGTGAGTTCGTTTACGACAATGTTTTTGTTTTTGTTATTTAGCAGACTATTTACAATAAATCCTCATTGAGAATTATAAGTAAATTATTCTAGGGTGGTAATGTAACGTGAGTAATAATAAATAATTATCGTATGTTTGATTCTAGCTGAATCAAATGTAATCTAATGTTTGGATTAGATTCGTTGGGAAAGCGCGAGTTCGTTTACGACAATGTTTTTGTTTTTATTATTTGGCAGACTATTTACAATAAATCCTCATTGAGAATTATAAGTAAATTATTCTGGTACTATAACGTGAATAATAGTAAATAATTATCGTATGTTTGATTCTAGCTGAATCTAATGTTTTTTTTATTTATTTATTTAAATTTTACAATTTGTCCAGTAGGACATTTGGTAAAATAGAATCTAATGTAATCTAAAGTTTGGATTAGATTCATTGGGAAAACGCGAGTTCGTTCACGACAATGTTTTTGTTTTTATTATTTGGCAGACTATTTACAATAAATCCTCATTGAGAATTATAAGTAAACAATTCTGGTACTATAACGTGAATAATAATAAATAATTACTATGTATGTTTGATACTAGGGCGAAAAACAGAATATTTAGAGTAAGTAGAAGTTTTTCTGTGTTTCTTATATTCGAGAATCGATTGTAAAATTCTTCCAAATAAATAAATAAAATGTTTCTTATATGCATAAGGGCAACTTGAACGACGCTCTATGCGTCGTTGCCCCTCGTGGTAAGCCTACTCGAGTGGCGGTCATAAATTTTCTGTCTAAGAACACGCTGACAACTTCCCTTAGCCCGGATTATTGTAATTTCTCGGCTCGCAGTTACAACGTTGTCCATATTTTTAAGGCAGTTAGCCTGACGCTGTTCTGCTTTTCGGAGGATTTATGGCAGGTACTTAGGTTAGACTGTGTGTGGCTGGGATGAGATTGCGCGGATGTTAAAGCTGAACGATGACTCAAAATCAGCTACTTAACCATCGAACTTCGAAAGTCGTAGCGCGTTTTAAAAACGATAAACACCAGGTTTTCGTGAACAATAGGAACGTTGTTTTTAAGAGAATCAGATTCTGTGTTCTCAACTAGTCCGCAAACTTGCAACTAATTTATCGTTCTGGAAAATCTAATGTATCGTTAACATAGCGCCTAGTTAAACCTTCCTCGGCAACTCGGAGAATGCAAATTAAATCTCGCGCTTGACAAAACCTTCCACTTTTCATTTCTATAGAAAACTGTCCAGGGACGTTTGTGCGATGATCTAACGACCTTGACAAGAATCCTTGAATTTTCTCAGACCTCAAGTTCATTTAAGCCAAGGGAAAAATGTCCAAAGTTCGAAAAATAATTCTTTGAAGGAAAAAATATTCTTTCAAGGAAAGGAACTCCACGTGTATATAATTTACAGACTATCAGGCGATAGAATTTGTCCAAAAAAGGTACAGAAACAAGAGCCCAAGACCTTCAATGTAAACTAAGCGGCGCGAATCGAAAGAAACGTTCAGACGTCAACAGGCAGCACTTCGGCTTAGGCAGCTTATTCGGTAAGAGGCTAGAAGGTTAGGGGCAGCGAACCTTGACAATGAACAGCGCTGCAACAATTTCCAGAACACGTAGCAACTGGCACACAGACGAACTTGAATATCAGTTCGATATCAATCGCGGGCTTGCGGACGTCGTTTATATACACGGCCTTACACACCTTCCTCCCTCTTTCTCCTCCGCTCTCAACCCCTTCCTCTCCCTTTCTGTCGTGCAACAAGTGTGACGGCTCGTAGCGTTGGGTAGGTAGGGAATGAACCAACGAAAAAAAAAGAAAAAAAAAAGATAAAAGAGGGAGAAGAGAGAACGATTTAGAGGGTGAGTGGGAGAACAAGAGGGGCAGAGAAGGAGAGACAGAGACAGAGACAGACAGAGAGAGAGAGGATGCATCAGCCGTAAAGAGGAGGACGGAGGGCTGGAGGGGAGAAAGGATGGAAAATGGGTCGACTTTTGTGTACCGACGAGCTTTGCGAGTACGTCAACGCCAGAACACACCTGCAGTTCAACGGTTCACCTCGTTTCCTAGTAAATGTCCTGCTTCTCCTCTCTCTCTCTCTCTCTCTCTCTCTCTCTCTTTCTCCTTTTCTTTCACTCGCACCCTGTCTGCACCCCTACACTTGGTGCCTCGCGTCCTTGAGAACTGCACTCGTGTGCGGATAGTACGCATACGCGCGCATTCCCATTGATCTGTGCTACCTGTCTTCGTGGAATATCCGATGGAGCGGAATTACAGCGGCGAGTTCCAGCCTTCTTCATCTTCCGTCACACGTAATCGACGATAATTACGACAATTCCCATGGAAAAATGTATCGCGTTTGCTTCGAGAGACTCCAGTCGCCTCCAATCGCTGGCGACGATTCGCTCGACGATTAACCAAGAGAAAAGACGTCGACTTGATCGCTGGGGTCAGCAGGTTGCTCGAAGGTTCGGCGATGGAAATCGCGTACGATGCTCCAACGACTCGATTTCCACGTTGATGTTGGCGGACGTTGAGCTAGTTGCGTGGAACGACGTGCGTGTGCCAAAGCTCGTCTGCGGTGACCGACTGAGAAATAACAGAATCGCTGAGCCGGTTCAATGCGAAAAGTCGCGGTTTTACGGTTCTAAATGAAAAAGCCGGTGACGCCTGGCGCACGCCGGCAACTTAATTACACCGCCTGCCACAGGTGCTGAACGTAATAAATATTTCATGAGCAAAACAGTCATTACATTGTTTGATTATATTTACATACATTTGATTGCCGGGCCGCGTGATTAATAACCGTCCCGTCGTTGGCTTGCCTTCCTCCGCCCCTTCCCGCATCCCATTTATTCCCGTGCTCGTTATTATTCCTCGGTTCTTTCGCGATCGCACGAAAACACGTGGCCCGATCGCGTAACGAATCAACATAAATATTTGACGAAGCGCCAGTGCTATTGACTCGTGCTGATGAATCACCGCCGCTTCTGTAACGCGCTGATTTTCCAGCAAATGTTTATAACGAGTCATTGAGTTTCGACTGTCGGGCATTTGTCGCGCTGTGTCTCACTGCGAGTTTCGCACATTCCACGATCGTCCTCGAGGTCGAACGCGTCTCAGCGCGGGGTCTGTCTTTGTCTCGTCATTTTCGTCGCTTCCGCAATGCTGGGAATTTTCCGGTAAATGTTTTTAACCAGTGACCGAGTTTTCTTTCACCGTCAGCTGTGTATCGAAGGATCGCGTTTGTATATTTTATTTATACGTCTTATGGCGAAGTCGAGGCTTTGCAAGGTCGCCTCGTGGTAAATAAATCTCAGCATAGTCCGTCTCTAATTTTCGTCTCGAACCTTCTGCATATTTTTGAAGAAGGTTCAAAGCTTTGTGCTTCACGAAGATGGTACCCCGCTGGGGGTAGCCACGATAATCAAACAGCCAAAAAATTCTACCAAATGTCCAAATCGGACAAATTGTGAATGTAAACAACTAAATAAAAAAAAAAAAAAGAAAAAACTTTGTGCTTCACGCGACTCAATTAAATGCTTCGTCTTGTTTCATCGACTTATTTAACTGCACGTTAATCTTATCAGACGCATTCGTTTGATTTTAATAATTGCACAATCAAATACGAAATCTCGCTCTTGTTCTTCCTATTTCCACTACTTTTCCCCCCCCCCTTTTTTCTCTCTTAACCGTCGACGTTTACTTCGATGGTAATCCCATTCAGATTTATCAAAGGATTTTTTATTATATTTTATTTATTGAAAGGGATTTCGAGCATTTTGAGCCAGTCTCTGTGTAATTGTTAAATATTAAATTCTTTCGTTCAGCGTACAGTTGTTCTTGTCTGTGTATTGGTAATACACGTGTCGCGAATGTCGAAAAATATCGATTCGAAAAGTTGAAGAATTTCGAAGATTTCACATGCAGGCCTTGAACGCGGACTTTGAAAGGAAATATTTGCACAGTTCGTTCCAAGCGAGTAAAGAAGCATGTAGAAAAAGTACATACGTGGAAAATGCGTGAGCGGAGTAATGGTCGTGTGCCACTGAAAGTAAAAGTTTCGCGTGACGCAGTCGTTTTATATCGATGAAGTTTCCCTGTATTGTTTTATGCCGTTCAGTTGTATCGAGTTCTCCACACTTCGTTCCAGCGAGTTTCATCTGTTTAGCGAAATATTTTCAAACCTATTTATAACTTTATCACATTTTTCCTATTTTCATATTTTCCTCTGGTATAAGCCATTTGTTAAAATGCATATATCGGTACATTGCCAGTGAACTAAATTTCAATACGTTGTCACTAATTTATTCCGTGTTTGAAAAACTATTAAAACCACGATAAAATAGCACGTCGAGTTTCGCTAAATATAAAACTCCATATGTGGCGCGTGGAGGATTTAAAAATTGTGTCTGCTTTTATTCCGAAATAAAAATCTCCTACAACCAGGTCTTTACGTTGAAAAATCAAAAACACGAAACTGTCGAAAGTTGCCGTATTAATCAGACTCGTCGCGTTTATTTATATCTTCGATGAAAATCAAAGAAACAAAAGGAATAAAAATCCCCGCATATGGCAATGGCGTGTCCGAAAAAACTGCTTTCTTATTTCCCACTCGACTCGATTTCTTTCTTTTTTCACTCCTCTTGCGATACCAGTGCCAGTAATAGCTAGTTAATTAAACGGAGATTCATTGATGGTTCGCACGAACTTCTAGTGGAATGTTTGGCGCGAGCTTCTGGCCGGAAGCGGGGAATCGAGGGAGGAAAGACTCGATTACGGATCGATTCGATTAGCTGACAAGATTAAACATCGACAGCGGGTAATGACATAATTGTGCCCGCGTGCTACGTGAATTGATACTATGTTTAACCAGACTCCGACGCGTTTGGTCGAGTACTATGACGGCGAGCAATTATTTGAGCTATCGGTGTTGCAACTTCCGTCAGCCGCGCGTTTCTGCTTCTATTTCTGCCGCTTGTTCTCTTCTTTCTTAATTAACCTCTTCTTATTCATTTTTCTTAATTCTTATTTGTTAAACACCGCAAGTATCTGAATGTTTTTTTCTCACTTGGAATATTGTATTTCGAGGGACATGAAACGGCCTAAACCATGGTGTACCGTAACTGCTATGGCGTCTTAAAGCGTCTACGTCTAAACTAACGTGAAACACCTTTCCTTTTCTCCTGCTGCAAATCTCGCAATTAGCCTCTGGCTGCCTCTTCCTCCTTCCTCCTCCAGATATTCCGCTTTATCCACTGTTCTTTTGTATTCCTACCCGCCGCTATATTTGGCATTCTCTGTTTTATTGCACTTGACCTTGCGCCCCTTCGTCCCTTCCGGGACTCGGCGCTTTGATTATATGAGCTTCCTGCTGAGTTAGACTTTACACACCTGGCCGGTTGAATATCTTTAATAAAATATATTCTTCTTATACCTTGAAAAGAAGATTAAAGAGAAGAGAGTTTAATTTCAACGGAACAGGTGCGAGGGACCTGTTTGTTTTATCACAAGCGGATTTCATCCGACAAGCTTTGTTTTAATCAAAGTTGTCGTTCAAATTTGTTTGTGTTTATTGTTTAATTAAAAAAATTAGAAACTAGCGAACGATAATTCTTGCCAGTCGATAAATGCTCCAAACTGACCCATTGGTCCCCTCCACCGTGAAATCGGCTTCTAAGGAAGAATTATCGTTTCTCGTTAATTTCAAGTCACATTGGCTTGTGAATAGAAGACTGAAAAGGAAACACCCAGCAGACCTCACAAACATTGGGGGTAGCCACCCACATGATAATCTAACAGCTAAAAAATTCTACCAAATGTCCAAACTGGACAAATTGTGAATGTAAACAATTAAATAAAAAAAAAAACATTGGCTTGAAACGCGAAACGAATTAATACAAATCGCGTAGTGTAAACGTGTCGTTAAGATGGCGAGGGAATTCGCCTTCTATCTGCGCTTTTATTTAAATTAAACTAGAAAAATTTAGCAAGTGTCCAGCTGGACAAATTGCAAAGTAGAAATTAAATAATAAAAAAAAAATCTTTAAACCTGCTCCTTAGCCCGCAATTTTCAACTTCCAAAGGTTACATTTACAAACACTTTTTAACGCTAACGTAATCAACGAAAATCGAGGAATTCATTAATCGGAAAATACAGGAATTTACATAAAGTTAGGCGAACAACAGAGATACGAAATACGATGTTCGATTAAATTTTGTAACCAACGGGCTTAGCGTTTAATCGTGTGCCAACGGAGTAAAAGTCAGCGCGGGATCGTCCCTCTAAGCTTCGAAAATCTAGCGAACCGTTCCGCGCGACCGGTAGCGTGTCCAGCGAGGAAAAACGTTGACAGCGGCGGGAAAAATGCTCGCGCGTGGAACGTTTAACACAGTGAGCGGGACAGTGGAGCGACGGCCAGCCAGCGAAAAGTGCGCAGGAGCGAAAAAGAGGCGCAAGAACCTGTTAACATCTCATGAATAAAATCGGTGATTTGGTCCGCGTGCCGCAAGAAAAATGAGCTACGACCGTGTAAAACGAACGTGTAATGACTTAATTATGTTCTGGCTGGGATCGCGAGGTGTTAAGCGTGTCGGGACGACAAGGGGGCGGTGTCGGACCCTGCAGCCGGGGGTGGCCGCACGAGAGGTGGCAAGAAGGGAGGAAGGTCAGCCACGCGGAGCCCGCTCTCAATGGTTTTAATGGGATTTATGAATGGATAACGAAGCTTGGCCGGCTTTTTCGCCGTGCGTACGTGTAAACGGGACTGGTCGATGCTACCTACGTTCCTCGTGCACCACGTACCGTGTTCGAGAACGTCTATCCGCACGGACAACGTTCATAGTTCTCGTCTTTTTCATTTTCTATTATACGTATATTCTTTTCTTGCCTTTCAAGTCTCCAAATATCCGAGTACCTTCGCTTAGAATGCAAGTTATTTCAATGTTTGGAGAATTTAACGTTACGTAGAAACTAAGCTGTTTTTCACGAACATACGAATTCACTAAGATCGCCTTGCGCTATAGTAACAAGTCGCATCGTGACAAGAGAAAAGAGAGGAATACGCGTGTAGGGCAAGAACAGGCCAGGCGTTATTACAGTCGAGTGAATTATAGCTGGTTCGTTCAGCGTTTCAATTTCAAACGTGTGCCCGTGGGTCCTGTTGCTGCCCGCGGCATCAATTAAAAGAGGAACAAGCATGCAACATGCTCGTGGCATAGTACGTCAACCGACAACTTTCCCCATTCTCCACTCTCTTTCGTTCCTTTTCTCTTTCCTCGATACCAGTTTCCACGGTTCGCCCTTAACGCGCGGCGATTTCACGCGATCTACCGTCTGTTTACATAAGCGGCCGTAATTACGCGCAATTTATCAGGAATACGCGCTGTATCAGTTTCACGTTACGCCCATATATCGTCCGACGTGCACGTTGTTTGCTAGGGGTGCGTACTCGCATAATTACCCTCGCCTGCCCTGCCATTCCCCTGGCGCTCTTCTTCCATCACCGATTGTCAAGGTGTTTGCGTATTTGTTAGCAGCGATATTGCTGGCATGTGGGTCACGTTCGACTGGGCAATTCGTGCAGTTTTGTCGGCCAGTCACTTGATACGCTCGAGGATTCGTGCAATTTATTGCGAAATGACTGCGGCTGAGTTAGCTGTTGCTATTTGTCTGAAAAGCGTGGCGAAAAATTAGCGATGACGAGTATACTCGTTAAACACGGAACATGTGTTTTATATATTTCTTTTATTGCGAAACGACTGCAGCTGAGTTAGCTGTTGCTATTTGTCTGAAAAGCGTGGGAAAATGCTAGCGATGACGAGTATACTCGTCAAACACTGAGCATATGTTTTGTGTTTTACATATTTCTTTTATTGCGAAACGACTGCGGATATGTTAGCTGTTGCTATTTGTCTGAAAAGCGTGGAAAAATGCTAGCGATGACGAGTATACTCGTCAAACACCGAGCACGTGTTTTGTCTTATATATTTTTCTTATTGCGAAACGAATGCAGCTAAGTTAGTTTTTGCAACTTGTCTGAAAAGCGTGGCGAAAAGTTAGCGATGACGAGTATACTCGTCAAACACGGAGCACGTGTTTTATATATTTCTTTTATTGCGAAACGACTGCAGCTAAGTTAGCTGTCGCGACTTGTCTGAAAAGCGCTGCGAAAAGTTAGCAATGACGAGTATACTCGTCAAACACCGAGCACGTGTTTTATATATTTCTTTTATTGCGAAACGACTGCAGCTAAGTTAGCTGTCGCGACTTGTCTGAAAAGCGTGGCAAAAGTTAGCGATGACGAGTATACTCGTCAAACACTGAGCACGTGTTTTGACTTTTATATATTTTTCTTATTGCGAAACGACTGCAGCTAAGTTAGTTGTTGCAACTTGTCTGAAAAGCGTGACGAAAAGTTAGCGATGACGAGTATACTCGTCAGACACTGAGCACATGTTTTCTGTTTTATATTCTTCTTTTATTATTTAATTTGTACTCTACAATTTGTCCAGACATTCGGTAAATTTTTCTAGCTTAATCGTGTTCTATATGGCCATCGATGAGAATTTACACTGCAAATATTCCGTGCGAAATGAACACGCCGAGAAACGAATATTTCTTAATCGTCTGATGCTTGCGACAAGCCGACGATGAACGAAAAACTGACATCGATGTATTTACAGCTGTAAGACAGGTTACAAAAGCGAAGTAAAAAGGAGACGACGATATAAGAAGCGTCTGTTCCTCGTGCATCCTGCTCTATCAAACTCTCAACCAGTTAGCTCGTGTCGCGTGCATTCCTAGAGGTTTCAACGTCGAGTTCTATGATCGAGCTCGGTGGAACGTCTTCATCTCGGGTGGAAAGAACCAGCCGTTTAATCCGACGCCTTGCAACACGGCCAGCTTGTCTAAGCCGCCGGCAAGAAGCGTGTTCACGTGCCAACAAGCCGAGCAAATCGTCGCAAAAAGGGCGTAACCTTATAGAATCCGCGTGCAGTCCAGTTCGGGAATGCGAGGTGCACGAGCTAAACCGCGCCGTTTATAGACAGTAACACATTTTCGCTTGCGAATGGAATTGTCTGGACGCGCAAAGAAAGCGCAACACACTCGTACGGACAAGGGCGTTTGTTTTTGTGTAAAAAGAAGCCAGCAGAACGCGCATCTTCCAACGAAATCGCTAATTACTGTTACGTGTGAAAATCCGCGCGAAAATGATCGCAAGGGACTGGCGATGGTAAAAGAACGTCGGTTCGGTTTGAAAAACCGACAGCAGAAATCGATAATTTTGAAGCACCAGAGGCTGACACGAGTGGAGATCTACGTTACGTTTCTCGCGAAACTCGCGAAGGTAAAGTAAAGAATGCGAGAACAGAACGCATCCGCAAATGAAACGGATCGTTTCCAATTTTTACGGACTATCGCGAGTGAAAACTCGCGCCACTTTTCATGGAAAAATGTTACTAAGCGCTTTAGCTAAATTTTAGAATAAATTTCCAAAAAATATCGATAATTTCTGACTCGCCAAGATTGTCACAGATTAAAATTCGTACCATTTTCCAATGAAAAAAAAAAGAAAATTTAATAAGGTGTTCACGAAGGTGAACACCTTTGCCATTCCATGTAAAGAGACAAGGACAAGAACAGAGTAAATTTTTTAAAGAAATCGATAATTTCTAATCATATTTTTCGTTAATTATATATTTCGCTCTTCGACTAAGGAATTCGCAGATCTAAACGCAGATGAAATTAAATAAATATTTTATTATTATTTAGTACCAGATGAAGGGTAGGAAGATTGTTATTTGCAGTGGTTACGTGTAATAGCATTGCGATGGTACTATTAACGTCCTTATGCTAATAACGCTATTAATATTATAATTGAAGTAATCAGTATAGTAAATTTTGTCTGCGGAACAGTTTCGTCATGGAATCTTTAAATCTTAGCTATACAAGTCCGAACGTGGAATTGTTTTAGCGGCGAAGTGCGAAGGATAAAGATTCGTATTTGCTGGCCAATTAACGCGAGTGAAACACGAGTTTGGTACATCGCCGGAAAATTCTTTGCGCCTCTCAAAATAATTATCTTCTTGTTGGTCTGTACGCCGTGCAAAGAAATCCGAAAACCGATGAAATTTTTCGAAAAGGATATCGTACGATACCATCATCTTGCGATGAACGTACTAATTCAACTATAAACATCGCGATATATTTTGAAAATCCAAGCGAGAAGGAACTATAAACTGCGAAACTATAAATCAGGATGCTGGCTGTGACAAATAAAACGCTGCCGAGCATTCGGATTTTATCCATACGTGTAACTTCGATAGTAAAATAAAGCTTCGTGTTTCTCAAATTTCGCGCTACTCCGCCAGTTACCAATTTCCAGGGCAAAGAATTTCCTTTCGTATTCGATTAAAAAATATTTCGAAACGCGATCGAAACAAAAAGGAAAAACTATTAAACGACCGAACGTCGGTTTAACTTTAACGGCAAAATAAAACTCGCTGTTTCTAGTATGGAAACGCATCTGGAAATAGCAGATATGGGATATTGCAGGCATAAACCAGCGTGTGGCGATTCAGTCAACGCGCCAGACACGACATGCTGGGCAAAGATAAAAAAGCGCGGCAAACATCGCGACCTGCAGCTCCGATTGAGTCATTTGCCATATTTAACCTGGCACGTGCGCCTCTTGTCGACTACCTCGATCCGGATCGATCGATCGATCGATCGTAAACCGGATTAATAGCCTACGTATCCACTGTATACGGAGAAACAATCGAGCAAGCTTGACCTTCGCTCAACAGGATTCTTAAGGAGCGATTCTCGTGTAGCAGCGACAGAAGCAAGTGATTCCTATGAATTTATTTTAGAACAACCGCTGGTCACGTGCAACTAGAGCCTCTCGCGGTATAAATAGATGATCTACAAGTACGAGCGTGATTTTTTCTCATTTCCATTCTTCTAACTGTTTATTGTCATTATACGAGTGCTGGGATCGTCTTTCACAATGTTACTTCACGGTATTTTCACGAATTTCATTTAGGCCAACCATAGGATATACGCGACTAGAGGTTTTTAGTTTCTGAATATTTTGCAAAATATTGAGAAATAAAAATCAGAAAATTACGACACTCACGTAGTGTTCGCCTAAGTTGGCGAAGGTGAAGACCTTTGCCATTCTATGTGGAGAGCTAGGTAAAGATCAGAGTGAATTTCGTTAAAGAAATCGATAATTTGTAATCATTGAAGGCCACCGTACACGACAAATCATATTTCGCTCTTTGATCGAAGAATTCGTAGCTCTAAACGTCGTTCTAAGGCTCTGGTAGGTTTCTCCAGCGGCTTACTGACTGCCAAGACAGCAGAAGGTTAACGACAAGTCGCGATGATTTCACCTATTCGAATAGTTGGACATGTTTGTCGTGCCACGTGCGGCTACCTCTTCACCTTATCGATCGATCGAATCGGATTAATGACGCGTTTGCCGGCAGAATACCTGACGACAGCCGAGTCTTATAGAATGACAGATAGCAGTCATTACGCCTATCACGCTAAGAAATCTGGTGCTCGTAGAATCGTAATGATGGAAATATTTTTTATGGATATCTGTTGGTTCACATGCCTGACACGTTTGTCTCCTTAAATAGGATCATCACAACCAGTCGATTGCTCATTACGCGTCTATAATTACGTTTCCACGTTTTAACGTAATAATCACGTTACGTACTCGCGTAGTATACTCGTTTCTCGCCGGTAAACAGAAGCCTGACAAACCGCGTCATCGTTGCATAATACTCGCACAATATGCAAATAGCTTGTTTATAACGCCACGCCTCGCCACTCATTTCTCGTTTAAACGATCTTTCGCATCGGCGGTAGTTTTTATTGCCGAATTGAGAATCGCCATTTGCCATGCAGCACGCCTGCTTGTAAACGTTTGCTCGAGTTTGGAACTTCAACCTGCTTAGTATGGAAATATTTTTCATGTGGAGTAACAGGTACGAGCAGGCGCCAGGTGATTTCTCATGAAAAGTAACGACAAAATGTGCAATAAGATTCGTTCGTTCAAGGCTTAGTTTACGAGAAGATGGAGCTTGAAAATTGATCGAGTATACTTGCACAATAACATGATCTACGTTATTACTCGTTAGCCATGTTCAAGTATACTCGATAAATTTCCAACTCGATTTTCTCGAAAACTAAACCTTCGATGAACAACTTTTGTTCCATCTTCTGTTGTTATTTTATACAGTGTGGTTGGTAACTGGTGGTACAAGCGGAAAGGGGGTGATTCTACGCGAAAAAACAAGTGGAAAATATAGAATAACAATTTTTCGTTCGAGGCTTTGTTTCTGAGAAAATCGACTTTGAATTTTCGGTCGGTACGCGTGCACTTTATCGCGTCTCGTTGTAACGGATCTCACTCTAGATCGTTGTCTCGATGGATATTATCGCAGTTTAGTAACGGAAAATTAGGAATACATAATGAAATAATATGAAGCAATTATAAAGTTTATTATTACAAAAATTAAATTGCGATAATATCCATCGAGACAACGATCTACAGTGAGATCCGTTATAACCAGACGCGATAAAGTGCACGCGTACCGACCGAAAATTCAAAGTCGATTTTCTCGAAAACAAAGCGTCGAACGAAAAATTTTTATTCTATATTTTCCACTTGTTTTTTCGCGTAGAATCACCCCCTTTCCGCTTGTACCACCAGTTACCAATCACCCTGTATATACACACATACTATTACCATTACTTTGCTTTGGTTTCACTATTTACAAAATCCTACGTGTTAGTCTTTCTCTCAAATTGAAAGACACTTGTTCTATGCATATTAAACTCTCATATGGTAGATCGATTCACATAACATGCGTATGACGATGCCCAGCGGGGTGCCATCTCACGATTCTGTATGTCCAAGTAAAACGCTCTCTCATTTTTCCAAAATTATTGTTATTGGTATTCCTGGAAGATCACGATCGTCGACTTACCAGCGTACCAGCGGAAAGCGAATCAATTAAACGCGAAATTAACAGGCGAGTCAGCGAGTTTATTACGAGGTGTTAAATTTCATTGCTTCAAGAAACTTTTATCATTACGATCATCGTTCGAGGAGCAATCGACCAACTGATTTACGAATCGAACTTGCACAGTTGCACGTCGTTAAACTATGAATCGAGGCCGGCGACGATAAACGCAAGACGAAAAGGTGATCCCCGTTCCTATCTGGTTTATATCGATTTCAGTATTCATCCATTGGCCTCGATAAAATGGTAATCGATTGTCGTAATAATTGTTACGTAATCCGCGGCAGAAGTAATAGCCGGCAACAGGTGAAATTCCGTAATCACGCGGAAGGACGTTGGCGCTTCCAGCGGCTAAAAGGAATAACGACTGAATAGCTGCGCCAACGCCGACCTACTAACCACGTTTTTACGTGTTTTTCCACCCTTTTTTCCCCGCTCTTTCGATTACCGGAGAACCTGTAATATCAGTTTCGCACTTTGCGTTAACGAACATCCGCTACCTACAGCGTTTCCGCTTGGATATTTATTTACAGGCGATAGTTTGTTCAATTTTATCTTCGTTCGTTCGTTTTTCTTCCTTTCCCTTTTTTCTTTTTTTTTATTGTTCAGCTTCGATATTCGTATCGTTGCGAATATATTTGTTCGCAACGGAGAGTATCGCGGATGGGATTTCGTCCGGAAGTCAGTGAAATTTGCAAGAATTTGGAGAATTCTCCGCGAGATTCTGTCGCGCGTTGACGTCGATCCCTGGTGCTCGTTTCATCGCCCTAGTCCCTGTTGTATTTACGAAAAATTTAGTCACCGTTGAAGCGACAATTAAAGTCCAATTTCCACACGATGCTACGCCAGATCCTCCCGTCTTTCCAGTAATCTGCATCGCCATGACTTCACCATGCGACAAGATGCTAAACGTCCATCAGTTCGCGGCATCTGTAGGTCAAAATCAACGAACATCTAATTTACCAAATGTCCAGCTGGACAAATTGTAAAGTACAAATTGAATAACAATAAGAAAACCTACTTGCGGTATAATATTGGGCTGGCAATCGAGTGATTGCTGATTTTGTCATTAACTGGTATCGACAAACTGCGCGATCATTTAGTTCATCGACTCGCTATTCGATCTCCGCTACGATCATCAAACGTTCACACGCACGCACAGGTATCGAGTACTCGCAGTTTTTAACGGCGATACTGCGTTACGCCACAGAAACGTCGATAAAAGTAGGGAAAAGGGACTCGGTCAATCACGTTTCTTAGGAGCGCGCGTGACCGAGTCGATTCGTCCGATTGACGAACGGGACACGGTGATAGATCGATGATCGGCGCTTGACGAACGTGCGTTGCAAGAAGCGAGTCGCGTGACGCGCGGAATATCCGCCATCAGGTCGGGGAATGCGCTTTGCGGTGTCGCTGCACGTGTAAAACGAAAGGGCAGGGGGAAGGGGGGAAAAAGAGAAGGAAACTGGACCTCGCGCGGTGGCTGTCACGTCGCTCGTTTACCATATTTAACGCGCCACGTGCCGCTCTTCCCGGCGACCTCGTCCGAGAATCGAGCTGTCGATCCCTCGATCAATCAGCGTGAAACAAATAGAGACGCACCGGAGACCGGTCTCCTTTTTCTTCTTTTTCTTTTTTCCAGGGGAAACAGAAAGAGCGACAGAGCAAAGGCGATATCGTTCGATCGCGCTCGTTTGATTGATTTCTCCAACGATAGGAAGCTGCGGAGCTTGCACGGACGCGCTACGACTTTTATTTTCATGTCGACGTTGTGTTTCTCTGATTTACGTGCTTTGACGCCGCTGCGTCCATTGTAACGCTCGACCTTGTCTCTCAGCCTCGTTTTAAGGTTCATTCGCCACTCGCAATTTGTTTTTGATATTTTTTAGCGGGCTTCTAGGCACTCGATTTTCACGATAGTCGTTTGGGACAGGGCTGTGAACGACTGCAAACTCGAGAAGATGGTAGGACACGGTGGAGAAGCAGAAACAGCTCAGAAACGTTCAATGTACGAGTTTGCATGTACCTTGGTTCAGTGGCTGAATTTCAGTCGGCCTTGCAGCGCCTAATTCGCGGCCTTTTCAAGTTGCACTGTGCAACGTTAACGAGCTAATGAGTCGATAGAGTTTGGTGTTTCGATATTAGTGGAATAGCTTAGGCGACATTTTTAACGATCGGTGCATACACTTTTTGCGGTTGGTGTTGTCAGCGAATTGACACTTTTAACGCAGAAGTCTATCAGGCTAATTGCAGCTTTTAAAGCGTTTGCTCAGTGCAACGGGATTAACATGTTTCACTTGGGAACGAGTAGGTTAATATCCTTTGCCGATAGAAAGCCACTTTAACGGTGTTTTATGTAACAAGTGGTTCTCTTTTCCCAAAATACAACTCTCGTTAAAAATATAAGAAGAACTGGCGTGTAAATACATAACGAAATTCAAGCAATTAAGAAGCCAATTAATCGAACCACAGTGAATTCCGATAAACGTGAATAAATGAATAAAGAAAGAAGTTGATGTGAAAATCGTATAGAGACACCTGCTCGTCGAGGCTCGACGTTACCCGAAGTTAATCTCAGCAAAGATAAAAGAAAAGGGAGAGACACTTGTCGTAACGACATCGTAAACTTCAGATTTCCACGTAATTCGATATATCGACGAAAACAATCCGCATTGTCGCATGTTCATTGCCGAACCGGTTCAATTTATCGCCAATACAGCGATCCACGTGGCGTACGCTTTTCTTTGTCGTCGTAACTCACAATCCCAGCGTCATCAAGTTATCCGCCTCTCTCGTTCCGCGTTCAATTTGTCCAGATTCCCCGATTCGATAAACGACGATGAGAGAGCGAGCGAGCGAGCGAGAAAGCAAAAGAGAGAGACAAGAGGCAAAAGGAAAACAACATTCTCCTCTGCTGTTCTCGTTTTCTAACCGCGAATATACCTGTTGGTGTACACACAGGTCGCTGCACACAGTCAGAGGCGCCAATCGAAAATCAGAGGAAACAATCGAGGGAAAAACGATGCTACTTTTATACTAAACAATATTCCCAGCGTACACGTAGCTGACGTAATTCGGAAAAATGCGTTGTTCAAATTTTCGTTATCCAATTCCTTTCGCGAATCTTGTCCCAGCGTAAACCGATGCTCTTCGAACGACAAATTGCCTCGTTTCGCAGACTGTGCTGCGAGTAGCTTGGTCCGGTAGCGTGGATTAGCGAGTTTAGACGCGATTCGGCTGATTCACTCGCCCATTGATCAAGGTGCACGATAAACCACGTGTCTAGCACTTCTGGCACACTGTACGGCGACCTTGCCGACGTACGTGCATACTTTTACGTGTGTACCATGCGCAAGCACGCGCTTTGTGTGCACAGGCCGATGTATGCAACGGGGGGAAAGTAAATGTTTCGCCGCGTGTCTCTGAATGACAAGTGCACTAAGTAGCTGGGAATTTGTGGCAAGTGTCGGTCCACGGGACACGAGCTGTTTCAGGCGGCAGCTTTTTGCCGCTCCACGTTCGAACAATTGAAACCGCGGAAAATCCACAGGCTTTCGGCCCTCCTCGCGTTGCTTTTCGAAATTCGTGCAAGAGAACTGCGCGGTAGAAGTTTGGCACGACAGTACGAGCTGCTGCCCAAAGAAACGTGTCTGTAACTTGGTTCGTTACGGGGATATGCAGATGTAAAGGGAGTAGGGCAACATTTTTTTTCGCCCACAAGTATTTGCTGGGAGACGAAGATTTTTATCGGCAACTTCGGCCAACGTCTCAGCTCTCCGCTGGTATTTTTTTTCTTACATAAAGTTGCAAAATAGCCGAGTGGTACGACGTTATCTAGCGGAACCTTGGTCGCTCGCGATCGGTCGAAGAGTTATTTGGGATTGGCACTGGAATCGTCCGATTCTTGCACCAAACAAAATCGGCAATGCATGAGAATATATGGAACTTGGACGAGTACGATTTCTCTAAACGAAGATTCTTACGCTTCGGAGTAGACGTTGCTCGTGACGGATACTATGTTTTCATATTAAGCTTGCGATTGATTTTGACGTTCGTTTGTATGTTATACTTCTATTCGGTGGGGAACTCATGGAGGAAAGTTGTCAGAGTATTTTTACCGTGCTGTGATTATGCAGAGTTACAAAGCGCATCGTTTAAATATTTGGGATTAATTTATTTCCGCTACAAACTTCTCGATATTGGAAACTCTTTATCGTTTACTGTCATGAATTTTAAATATTTTGTAAAATAGAAGGTAAAATAATATGGAAGGGCGGAGGGACTGGAAAGTTTACTCGTCACTATCAATTTCGTTTAATCCCTAAATGAAAGTGATGAAACGAACGAAGCATTTATTTCGGTTTGCCGTTTTGTTTTATTATTATTTTTAAATCAACCGAAGTATGTGTATAAACCTGTATAACTTATTAAAGTGATGCGCATTAAATGACAATTCATATTTCACCTGAAATGTTTCATGAAACTCGTCGATTAAAAAGCAATTTACGATTCTCAATACCATCTCTTCAATTAGACTACACACATTTCCATAAAATTAAATCCGTTTTTTAGCGTCTGAACAATGCTCGCAACTCCATTTTCATGGTTTTTTTCTCTCCCCTTCTCTTTCCTCTTTTTTCTCTTTTTTTTTTTTTTTTTTTTTTATCAAAACATTCGCCGTGAATTGTTTCAAATAATGTCAAACATGCCATACAGAACGCTATGGGATTATCTTTATGCTTGGGAAATTATTTTCCATTCGACCAATTTCGAACATTTAAACGACAATAAATAACGATCGTTACATTAAATAATTGCTTTTAATATGTGCACTGATATAATATGCCATAAATTTAATCTCATATCTCTGATATCATTAGGGAAATTTGATGAAGTAGGTGTACTATTACTTTTAATTGCTGCCCTGTATCTCGAAATTAACTTGCGCTGGTCGGGACGCCAGATATCCCTGGCACTGTGATTTTACTCTCGAAGATGGGTTTTACCACGTGCGATGATCGATCGTTCTTTTTCATCGACGTATTACGAATTACAATTCCACCAAGACAATTGAAAGTTACGATACGACGTCTGGCAGATGGGAATTTTCTCTCGTAGAATAATTTAATATCTCTTTTGTCAAACATTTTGCGAACGAAAAGTTGGAAATAAAAATTAGTTGGCGAAATGTCCCGTCGAGATGTCCCGTTAAAATAACAATGAAACGATCGTGTAACATTTGCACGTTTTATAACCCAGTTTCAATTGGAAGCTTGTAATTATAAAAATGCAACGAGGATGATAAATCAGGCGATGGAATTCCTTTGAATTTCATAAAAAATACATCGAACTTGATAGATGCAATAAGAGGATGAATTACTCTAAATTCGATATTTTCCTCGTAACGTTTTATTTCGCAATTATTACATAAACAGACGTGCTTAATAAGAAAAATGCTCGGTTATATTTTATCGTAACATTTTCCTCAGTCCCATTGTTATTATAATGAATATATTATAATTAAATTACTATTATTAAACGTAATTGCGCGTTATTATTATAATTCTAGGAGTAGATAAAATAAATTCTCCTGTAAAAAATGGTTGCATGCAGAAACAGCATTTAGCCGTAGCTTTATTCTGCCTGATATCCTAACATTATAATGTCACGTGCACTAAACAAATGAAACTAAAAATTAAATACCACATTCTGTCATTCGTGAAGAGTTCACAAATCGTGGCTGGCGGAAAGTTTATTTAAAACAACACCTACCTTCGTAATCATATTTCTTCCCTATGCTCGTCTCGAACGTTATTTTCCCCCAGTCATTTTCGTTACCTTCCCTTTAAACGTTTCTTCCAAATCATCCACCTTTTTACCCTCCTTCCACCCTTCGATACGTTGACCGCCTCGACACCGGTATTCAGGTGACAGCAAAGATCGTCGTAGGTATTTGAAAAGATATTCCATAATAATAAATTGTTAATTATTTTATTATTTATTTATTATTTATTACAATGCCCTTACATTACATATAATTCTATTACTCTAGCACTTCTATTAAATTGTTAATTAATAGTTAATTGTAATAATAGTTGAATGGTTATAAAATAAAAATACGAAAATGGTTTATTAAAAAATTTATTTAGAACGTAAAACTTTAAAGAATTCTATACATAGGTGAGGTTGGACAATGAGTCGTTGTTTTCTTCAAATTCTTTCGTGCCTTTGTTCGGCCCATTCGACGTCTTTTATTCGCATAACGTAGTTTGCACGCGCGTCTAATGCTCCTTCCGGAATCATTTTTTGTATTTTCAGACAAGCCAAATAATTTTCCAACTAACAATTGTCTAAATACTCTAATATTTATATTTCTCCTTGTTGCAATTTTGTAAACCGTCGAAGCGGTTGCAACAGAAATTGCCAGAAAGAATCGAATGCCAAGTTTTCCGTACCATTTGATTCCTTTTCTAATTGTCGTGGCATAAGAAACCATTTGGTCAGAATAATCTATACTTCCTTTCAATATATTCAACGACAGCTAGTGGTTTTAACCTTGCGAACAAACGAAACGAAAGATCATTCTTGAAACCGCCGCTCGAGCCTGACGGAGATTTCTTTGAAAAGACGCGTGCCAGTCGACGTATTAAACGCCACCTCGACTAATCAACAACTCTGGCCGCCAAGCGAGCCAATAATTAACCTGCTAAGAATCGTCAGTCTAATTTCCACCGTGCAGTCGCGCCACGCGCTTTACTTTTCCCACAGAATCATCGTGTTCACCTGCTCTGCATACGCACACGCAACGACGCGGACGCGGAGCAAACAGGTGAGCGAATTCAGCTGCACACGGGTCGGCGCATAGCCGCATAAATACGCGCAAATACGAGCAATAATAGACGAAGAGCGGCGTGTACGGGCGGCCAGGTTGAATTTTAAAGAGAGCCGCGTCATCTTCGTCCGCTGTTCGTAACCGCGTTATCCGCGTATTTGCTGTTGCATAGCCAACGTTGCGTACAAAGGCAGCAAAGCCTGGCTACGTGTGTGCGGCCAGATTATTATGTAGAGCGTCGTCCCCTAACACGTGTTCCCTCGTGTGCACATAAATACAGCTATAGACACAGGTGTGCGGGCAATAGCGTGTTATACGCGAGTGTGACAGTCTGTAGTTAGCTCGAGGAATCCCGGTGCTCGTCAACGTCGCCGTTTGTCATCGTCGTATCCCTTCCTCGCCCTTTTCTCTTCCGGTCTCGCTATTTTCCAATTTCTCTCTCGATCTTCTCGTTATTCTCAGCCACTGTCTCTGTTTCCCGGGCGAGAAGAAACAGAGAAACGAGCGGAAAACGTAACCACAGGCGATAACTGTGGCGATAAACAACAACACGTTGTTGTCCGCGGTCAGCATCGCGATTGTTTTTTGGAAACGGATTTCTCGGGGTCTGCGGGTTCGCCTCGATACAGTCGATTCTTTCATCTGTGTTCTACTCTGTTTACTGGGACTTACGCGTCCCCCGTTACGCGCGGAGCTCGGTCGTTTTCACTTTGTTTGAACGGGGCTGGATCGACGCTCGCGAAGGTACAATATCGCGGAACGTAAACACTCTGGACGAAAGCTATTGATAAAAATACGCCAGGCAACTGGAAACTGCGTAACTCGAAAACCTTTGTAAAATTATGCTGCGAAACGCTGCAGAGATCGGAGGAAGACTCGGTTCAACTGGAATTATTTATTTTAGACTGCAATTTCGAATGGCCAGGCTTCTGCGAGTCGAAGTCGAGCTTCGTAAGTGGTATACGCTGTGAAACACTCGCCAACAACGACAGACCATCGATATTGTCTTGTAATTCAGAATCTTGAACGATATATTTATTTTTTGCAATGGTACACACATTTTTTCCCTCTGTTAATTTATATAAATTATTACACTGCTTCTCGACCTGATTTCTGATGATACTTTGTCAGATTTGCAAGCAACATCTTCCTTATTAACATATTTGCCAATATTATTATCGCACTTGTCACCCACAGGCTCCTCAAAGTTCGTATCGACGCAAGAATTTTCATTATTTTCAATATTTTCATTCGGGCACGTCGCATTAATTGTATTAGAAATATCTTTCTTATCCGTAGAATAAGATTCGAAAATAGATTCTCTAATATTATCGATGCTTCGTTTATTTTCTCTTATATTCTCGTTTGTTTCATCGTAACTGCAGATTTCTAATGCTTTCTAAGTCTACTGACTCTGCATCTCGAAACGTAGGTTGTCCGAAAAGTTTCTTTCGTTTTACGAACAAATAATAGAAGCACAATGTATTTTATATTATTTTGTCGAATTGCACCGCGACCTTTCACAGACTTGGTTTTTCGTTTGTACGAAGTTGCATTGTCGTAAAACACACGTCTGCGAAAGAAAGACACTTTTCCGACAGCCTAAAGAAGATGGTTTTTCACGCAAGCTAGTGATTTTTCGTCGATCGAACGCGTAATTGCCATCGTCTCTCGCGTCTTTAACTTTCGTCGCGTAAAACGAGTTCCAAGAGGAAGCTTTAAACCGAATGTATTTGTACGAGGCTTCTGTACGTCGAGTTTCCGTTCGCTGAAGCTCTTTTACTCGGAAATTACGATAGAAATCTGGATAACTCGAAGATTTTATACTCTCTTCCGCTGTGCTTCGCATTTTCTCCGATTTCCCGTCCACCGCAAACGTTTTCCATTGAAATCGAAATTTCGTAATCCGCTGCGTCCAAAAAAAAAAAAAAATATAAAACAACGTCCGTGTCGAGGGTCAGTGGATCGTCCGTCGTGTAGGACGCGAGCCGCGTCACCTTTGTAGCAGGTACACAGTTTGTTTTCATTTTGAAAGAGCAATTAGACGTAAATCGTACAGTGTAAACAGGGAAGCGGTACGTGTCGTTCAAAGTCGTGAAAATTCGACGCGATCGTCCTACTCGTTTGTCTGTAGGGCACGAGCCAGTCGAGTTTCACCTTCGGTTTCGGTAACACGTTCTCGCAGTCGCGTTACGAATATTCGTCGCGAAATTTCTTCTAAACGATAAGTTGCGTCGTTTTACCTTCGTATTAGCCGTTTTTTACCAATTCAGTGCCTTACGTTTCAAGAGCTGCGGCCCACGGACGAGCATCCCTGCACCACCGTGTTCCTGCGCTGGAAACGAGCCTCGGTTGGTAAGTCGTATTAACATTTATAATTAATATCGCGTTAATTCACGTCGAATACGTCGTAAAACGAAACTGCATTTGTCCGTTTCCGTGGACGAACGCACGCACGAGAAACACAGTAGATCGTCGTAGAACGCGATTAATACGTCGTACACGAATTTGCGTTACGGGAAATTGCGTTGTACTGGAATTTTTTCCCTGTGACGTGCGAAATGTAAAATAACGCGTTTGCAACGATCGTTACTATGCCAACTTTTCTTTCCTATGCTTCATCGAATAGTATTTTAGAAATAAATGGCGTATGTACTTTAGCCGATTAAAATAGAAACGTATTTTCAATGCGTGCGAAGAATCTTTTATTTATTTATTTATTTATTTATTTGTTTCATTGAAATTTAATAACAGCGTAATTATGCAAATTTGTCGTTTGAATTTTAATAACAATGTAATTTATACAAATTTGTCGTTTTACGATCTTTATTATTCGTTGCAACGTGTTCTTTTTGTTTTCAATCGTTCGAATAAATCTATTCTATGAATATTATTTTATTTATTATATGAAATTATCTATTTTATGAAAACAGTAGCCGCAATATCTCTTGTCGCGTTATAGAAACTGCGCTATACAGCAGCCACTGTATCCAAACTGATTCTGTCCATTTATCGACTATGTTTTTCGTTTATATTTCGATGATAATAGGAGTTTGTTGTTACTGGAAATTCCAAAGAAATTCCAAGATGTCTTTTTTATGGTGTTTCTTAAATTTTATTGATAGTAGTAGGTTGTCCGATAAGTTTCTTTCGTCTTATAGGGAAATAATAGACGCACGTTGTTTTTTGTTTTATATTAGTTTATTGAATTATGCAGGAAAATAATAATAGAAATAGAACGAAAATGGATGATATTTAATTCAATAAAATAATATAAAACACAAATTATTGTTCGTCTATTATCGTCTTATGAATCGAAAGAAACTTTTCAGACAACTTAATATTCTCCAGTTCTGTATCGAACGTTATAGAAACTTATAGAAAATGGAAAGGAGAGTTTTCACAATACGATTAGTCGAGTTTACGGCTGTTTCTCGTATTTGCTCGGTCGCCACTGTCACTGAATTCAATCAACGGTTCGTTCAATCGGCGAACTGAAATTTTGTTGCAGCGAATACAATTCAGATAAGTGGAGTTCTACAGTAGATTTTTAGAATTCGTTTAGCGCGACGATTTTTATGGAATACCGCGAGCTTAGTTACGTTTCGATTAGCAAAATTCGTAATAAATTTTTGCGTTCGAAGATCACAGGAGGAAAAAACATGACGAGCACGTTCGCCTTGATTTACTGTTCTCCATTCGAAGATGCCAGTGTTTTCTCGATTTCTAATTAAAACCGGAGATTAAGTAAAAAGCATAATCGTTAAGACAAGCAGCGTTTGAATGTTATTTAATACGAGAAATATTGTAAGAGCGTTAAAGCGAATGAAAAGAGTCGCGTTTAGCTTCGAAATGAAATAAAAAGACAATTTTCATATCGTACGATTGATCGACGACGTATTATTGTATTTTAAAACTATTTCGCTTAAAAAAAAAAAAAAATAAAAATATAGAAAACGTGACTTTTCGTGTTCTCCACCTTTCGCCTATCTTTTTATCGACTGCGAGATATCTGGTCGTAAAAATCCATCGTTTGACATAACACGCGACCGTATTAAAATCAGAATTTCAATGTCGATACTCGTCGTATGCAAATGATGATAGAAATTTAATAATTCGATTCTAACGGTAGACAATGACGTGAGATTTCCTGACGAAGAGTACTCGTTAATATTTCAATTCCAAATACTGATATTCATTATTCAGGAAAGTAAAGCACGCTCGGTTTTAAGTTTATAATCGATTCGCTCTTTTCGATCGATCGATAAATAAATTAGATGCTTGAAGAAATTATTATCGTCACGGATTAAAAATCCTTTTGGCTAATACAATGTGATTTCAAATGGATAGTTTCTTAGGCAAATGTTTCTACAGGGTTGTAGATTATTTTTCGAAGATTTACAGAATTTTGTTTAATTCTGTTGGTATATCTAAATAAAAATGAATTTTCTCAAGTTTCTTATTCTGAAAATTAATTTATATATTTGATATTTACGTACAATTTTAATATTTAATATTCATATACAATTAATATATAAGCTATATATATTTAATATTTCTATAGAATATTAATATACAATAAATTATGTATTCAATATTTACAGTTTAGAATTTGTTAAGATTTTTACGACAAGTATAATCATTTGCCTATTGAGCTCGTTTAATGACACGGGTAGACATAGAAAATGCACAATTTCTTTATATTTTTTTCTACTATACCAAGGCTATAACAAAAGGTAGGGAAAAGTAAGAAGAAGCAACAGGAAGATTCGTCTGGTCTAGGATTTAATTTTAATTTTTCTATTAATATGGAATTAGAGAATTATTTTCATGTACGTATACATGAAAATTGCACCCTCGTTTATGATTATCAGAACACGAATATTAGGAAATTAATGAAGCTTAGAGAGTTAAATTTAAGTGGACAAACCTGAACAGAAATTCTTCTCAGTCTGTGAATATTTCAATAAATATTTCAATAAATATTTCAGTTCAGATATTTTGTTTTTCCGCACACATTTAAATTTCCACTAAAATTCATAGATATCCTCGGTAGCTTGATTAGATCGTTAATTAACGACTACGATAGTTTCTGAATTTTATTTTCCACTTTACGTTTCACACAGTGAGTAAGGTCAGTAAGTAATCGATAAATTGAAAAGTCTTTGGAAAATAATATTTCGTTTAGTAAATAATGTTATTTATTGAACGAAACGTGTTAAGCGTACCACCGTACTATCTCCTGAAACTCTGCAATATTCGAATTTGAATATTTCGAAGACTCGTTGACCGGCGATAAAAAGAATTTCGTATTTTAAGAGACGATGCAAGCCCGTTACGTAGTTTCCTTAAGAATGTCGTAGTAAATGGCAGTGCAGATTTTCTTATTTGATAGAATAATTGAAGCAGATTTATCTCTCCGCACACGACTGGGGCACATGCTACTCGCCTAATTTAGAGAACTGATCGCATAACATAGAAATACTGCGCGAATTGTTCCCATAATTGTGCCATTGATTTTCCCGCATTTTAAAAAAATTCGAAAATGCGCATAAAAAATATCAAATATGCAAAATATCTCGCGTTCTAACTATCCAACAAACAAGACAATTTTCTATCAAGATTCTTTACCTTTACGTCCAATTACATTCTGAGAGATACGAATTTGCATAAAAATCCGCAGCGTAACGTACTTCACGTAAACAGCGTTCTCAAGCAAAAGGAAATTTTATTTCCGGACGATACCCGCAGTGGCCCATTTTTCGCTCGCGCTCTTCCATTAAAATTGAAAACCATTGAACTACGATCGTTCCGAGGACAACAATGCCAGCTCGATGATCACACGTTCCGTGAAGCCAGCAGATTCCGTAACGCTTATGAACGAGAATGGAAATACCGCGGTGTCCAGGATAAACCAAACTCTTGTTACAAGAAGAGCAACAAGCTAAGCTCCTTGATCCGGGACCAACCACGTAACAACGTTACACGGGGAGCGGAGTAAACGCGAGAGGACAGCAGACGTGGTGAAATAGTTGATGGACTATACAGTACATAGCGTGATACAGGTGCACGGGACACGTGTTCTTGTGCGACTCGACAAGATCGTCGGATTCCTGGCGAGAAAGCGAAACGCGACGACCACGACAATACGCCTCGTTGGTCGTATCGAACGAACTGTGCTTTACATCTGTCACGGTATCTGTACCGCGTCAAGTGACTTTGCTTTTATTACGATTTTCCTGTACAACGTGCGAAATTCGTTTGAAATTCATTTGGCCCGCGTAAGACGTTTCGTACGGCGGGAAAATTGTTTTCTCGATTGATCGACGAGGTAAAATGGTCCTGTGCCAAGACAGAGAGGCCGTTGGTCGATTTGATGGAATCGTTGCGAGAAAAGCGATTTCGAGGCGGATCGCGACGATAGGAATTGCCGGCGGTTGGGTAACGTTTTCTTAGACGCGCGTTACGCAAGCTTTTTGAAAAAGCTCGGCTCCGCTGGCGCGCGTTCGCGAGTCCATGAAACTCGTTACGCAAGAGCCAGAATCACCGGTTACTTTCTCGACGATCGTTGCACCGTTCACCTGGCACCGTATACACTTGGCTTGGCCAGCGCAAGCACATGTTGCAGACGATGGATGCTTGAAGAACGACGCTGCTACTCGAAATTTCCTCGTTCAACGTACTCGCCGTTGTCTAAGAAAGAATTACGCAAATGACTGTCATTCGGCCGTCGTTTCAACCTTGTTACGTCTGCCGGCTTATTTTTTACCGCCTCGTTTATGGTAATCCCGTGTTTTTATCGTGGCGAGGCTTTCTAAGTTTCAAGAAAATGTAAAGACTCGCTGTTAACTTGGAAATATAGTAGAGCCTTCCATAATTAGTGGAACTAACGGGGGACAAGAATGTTCGGATAATGGAACCACCTCTTTTCTTATGTTAAATTCCATTCGTTCGAGGGCAGCAGATCCTCGCGTACCAACGATAAAAGCGACTGACGTTTGGGAATTTTTCCTTTTTTTAAAACACCTCGAATACCAATAAGTCTAAAAAATAGAAATTTAAAAAATCTAACAAGTTGGTTATATGCTAGAAAAATGTACCAAATTGTCTAAATGGACAAACTGTAAAGTACAAATTAAATAAAAAATTGGTCACACTTTGGTAGGCACTTCGAATAACAATAAGTCTAATAAATAGAAATTTAAAAAATCTAACAAGTTGGTTATACGCTAGAAAAATTCACCAAATTGTCCAAATGGACAAACTGTAAAGTACAAATTAAATAAAAAATTGGTTACACGGTAGGCACTTCGAATACCAATAAGTCTAAAAAATAGAAATTTAAAAACTCTTACAAGTTGGTTATACGCTAGAAAAATTCACCAAATTGTCCGAATGGAAAAATTGTAAAGTACAAATTAAATAAAAAATTGGTCACATGATAGGCACTTCGAATACCCATAAGTCTAATAAATAGAAATTTAAAAAACCTAACAAGTTGGTTATACGCTAGAAAAATTTACCAAATTGTCCAAATGGACAAACTGTAAAGTACAAATTAAATAAAAAATTGGTCACATGGTAGGCACTTCGAATACCAATAAGTCTAATAAATAGAAATTTAAAAAATCTAACAAGTTGGTTATACGCTAGAAAAATTCACCAAATTGTCCAAATGGACAAACTTTAAAGTACAAATTAAATAAAAAATTGGTCACACGGTAGGCACTTCGAATACCCATAAGTCTAATAAATAGAAATTTAAAAAACCTAACAAGTTGGTTATACGGTAGAAAAATTTACCAAATTGTCCAAATGGACAAACTTTAAAGTACAAATTAAATAAAAAATTGGTCACACGGTAGGCACTTCTTCCGCGACGCAGGTAAATAGTCTTGAAATACAAATGTTATTTTGTTTTTTTTCTTCTCTATCATCTGTCTTTCTCCTCGTTCTTTGTTGTATGTTGTACGAGTCTTGCGCTCACCTTCGACGATGTAAACATTTTTATGAATTTCTTTTAAGCTGCCTATTGTTTACACCTTTTTTCACAGCGTAAGTAGACAGTACCGAAGGACGTTTTCTTTTCCTTTGTTTCCTCTTGTCGTTTATTCCTCTACTTTCTCTTTCGATGATCCTCCAGTATCGATCATTCGCAAAGTATAATACATGCAGTTACTATAAATAGGATCACGTCTAATCTTTGCTTCTTGCCATTGTCATCTGAATATGCTCGATATAACCGGCGGTACAAAGGGATAAGCGATTTCCGTGGAAAAAATATGACAGAAACGCGGCGGCAAGGTTCATTTCCATGCTGCTTTGTTTCGAACAAATTCACGTGGAAAGTGCGTAGGGTGCGAGCGCACTTTATTAAATTCGGTTCAGCGAGTATCACTGCAATGTAGAAAAATAACGAGTCGTATTGTTAAAAAGTATTTTTTCCCCCTGATGGACGTATCAAATATTGTTTTGCAATTAATAGAAAAAAGGAATTGTATCAACCGCTTAAACGAATAAGGGAATAAAATAAATTTCCTTCGTGTCTCTTTCTACGGATGTAAAATAAAATCGCGCAAAGTGTTTCTATGAAACTGACGTAATATTTTCGCGTACCTGCGTATTCGCCATTGGCGATGTATTTTTCAAATTAATTTCCTTCCGTTACGCTAGCTTATTTTATATTTATCTCTTCGTACGAAACTAATCATTTTTCAGCTGTTTCTTCTCTTCTTCCGCTTTTCGACCACGCGTGTAATATCTGTTTTATATTTGTTCGAATATTTTGGATCAACACGTAGCACGCACCGATATCACAGCCAATGAACATGATCGAAAAATCATAATGTATCGCGAAGCTTTTTGAGTAGAATACCGATTGGAGCGTAAACTTGTATAAAAATAACGTTGGAAATATTATTCCATGCGTATTGTTTTTCTCTATTGTCCGTGGCAACGTGGCTTTTCGGAAATATCGAACGGTACACTCGACTCGTAGCTGGCCCGGCGAATTTTTATTTTCTACGCTAACAAAGTTGCATTCGGTTTAGAGGAAATTATCTCGATTAGAAGGTGGAAGTAATAGAAAATCAGCGATCATCCCTCCGTGTCGAAAATTTGAACGATCATTTCCATCTTTTTCCCCCCGTTTGCTCGCGTTTCAATTTCCAGCCGTACGAAAACATCGCTCAGTGTATTTGAGTTTATCGTAGCCCATTCTTTTTCTCCTTTTTTTTCCCCCAATTCGATCCTGGCTATTGTTGCGAACGGGGTGAATTCTCAAAGCGAGCGCCATTTGAAAATTAATAGAAATTCGACGCTCTACATAAATAAATCGATCGTTCCCATTAATTGAGGGAACACGATTTTCAACGATGTTTGTCCAAGTCGTGTGGGAACTGTTAGATCTCGCGCGAAGAGTCAAAGAATTTGTTAAACCAACGATGATATTAATTTGACATATTTAGAAAGAGAAAGAACGACATTAACACGTTGATTTTTAAGCTGTTGGATTAAGAAAAGGAAGAGTCGGACGGACGAACGTTTAAAACTCGTATTAACCTCGATGTTAATGGATGGAACTTGGGAGGCTGAAATTAACGAAGCTTCATATACTAAAAATATTAACGTAGAAACGAAGTTATCACGGCAACGAATAAATTCATTTTCTGTAGCTTGGTCGAACGATAAGAGACAAGTTTTTATTCGAACAACGAGGCCGAACGAGTAAATATTTAATTACTCGAATATGATTTAATTGTTGAAATAATTATTTAATTATTGGATTGTTTATCGTTGGAAAATACGTACACGAAAACACGGTGAAAAACGTAGGAGCTGGATAAAATACAATAGGATTCGGTATTGGTAGAGGTTAAATGAAATTCGCAACACTTGCGTTATTTACAATTATACGCACGGTACATCCGCTTTGTAGAATCGTTGCTGTCAGCGCTTAATTTATAATTCCGGTGAACAAATAATTCCCTCTCGATAACAAGCGTCAGTCATTTTATCAAACCATTACAATAATATATAACGTGGCAATTTATACAACAATGTCGTCCACCTTACAATGGACAAATAGAACAATAGATAAAAGCATGTATTCATTTTACAACGATATTTTTATACTTGCAATTGGTGGGAAAATTTCGATACAAATTTCGAATCCGACAGACGGTCGACGTGGTTTGATAGAAAATATTTTTTGGCGAATGGAACAAGCCCCGTGAAGGGTTAACGAAACGATTGTTTCTCCAGATTCACTGCGATCATTTTTATTTCTTATATTTAGGAAAAGTTCCTTTCGTTTTATAAGAAAACAGTAGATTCACAATATTTTTCGTTTTATATTATCCATGTTTGTTGTAAAAGTCGAGTCTGTAAAAGAAAGACACTTTCCGGACGACCTGATATTTTTCTGCACCACCTCGATGTACTGTATTAGTGTGTTTGTTTGTATATCAAAGCGTTACTATTATTGTCGTATTTATCTACATCGCGTCATCGATCATTGGACCGGCGATTTTCACGCACAGCGTAATACGTTTCCACCTACGAGATTTCCAACGTAAATTTATAATGTTACACGTTTCGTATTAATTTGCCCGATCGTGTATAAATTATATTAGCGAATGTACGAGGTTCTTTAGACGTATTCGTGGACAATACGTGTCTCTGTAAAAATCCATACAGCGGACGATCGAATGACGCGAGCTCGGTACCGCGCGTGTTCCTTAGACATGGCCGAGCAACGATAAAACGTGGCAATAAAATTGTTATCACTGATAGAGAGACGAAGAAAGATAGTATCCGGTGAATCGGCGATGAAATTTCCACAATATGACTGTAACATTGGATAGGTTTAATGGAGAAATCGATCCGCCGTGTAAACCACTTTTCTCCGCCGCATTCTCTCGGCCCAAAGATTCTCACGCTTCGATATTCGTCCCATTATATTCCTTGCATTATATTTTAACATGGCGACTTTCCTTTGGCGCGCTTCACGACACCAATCGTCCGGTTTCCGCTTCTCGGAGCTGCACCTTTCAGCTCGTCGTCGTCGTCGTCGTCCTCCTCCTCATCCTTTGCACGCTCGTCTGGCTCGACGTCGCGATTCTGATTGGACATAACGCTGCCGTTTATCCGTCTTTCGACGTAACGAGGTAGCGTTGCGACGCCGATTCGAGCTCGCTGACGCAGATCCGACGCCCACGCGGAGCAAATTCCCTCGCTCTACGCCTTTACGGCTAACCTTTGCCGGCCACGTTTCCCTGCTGCACGGCTATCCGCTTCGTTTTCGTTCTCCGTTTATCCGGCACCGGTGTGTAAAAATATTGCTGATTTCACTGTGACGAGAAAGCGGCGAAAGAAGCAGCACGCTGCAAAAGCATAGGCGACCGTGTAAATCCAGTAACAGGTGTTAACTTGTAAATCGGACGATCCGCGGATGTTTATACGATTCCTTATTTTTGCCGGGCCGAGAAAAAAAAGAGAGAGAAGCTGAACGCTGATTTGTTTCATTCGTTAAGCGTCACTTGATCCGCGTGCTTTACGTATTTCCGTATATTTTATCTTATTCTTCTCTGTGTATTTACATGGCTCCGATTCCGTCCATAGCCCCCTGTTTATTTTATCGCGTTTTTTTTTTTTTTAATTGTCGTTAAACAACGCGAGAACTCGATCGGCGACTCATTGCTTAGAAAACGGATACCTTTCCACCTGGAAAGATAATAACGCAACTGTTGATCGTACAGGCGCCACTGAACTTGGAGAAAAAGAAAAAAAAAAGAAATGAAAACGTATTCTTCTCTTCATCCTTTGACCTTTTTCCTGTAACCGCGCTGGTAACGGAGTTGTAACGTGAGAAACAGTTGCTCATTTTTGTCAGAGTCGCTCACAAGCCATTGGCAAAAAGAATCGTAGGAAATATTGGTTGATTGTTTTGTAATACAGCGAGTCGGAGGACGCGCTCGCAATAATCGAATTCGGCTCGGATGGAACAAAAGAGACGGTACATTTGCAATAGATTTAAAGCAGGATTTTGGTGTCTGATTTAATAACGCATCAGTGGTATTGGTTTGGCCATATGTGATAAATGCCGAAATCGCAGGGGCTTAGCAGCGACTTGTTTTGTTTCGTACAGGAATTATCGTTGCGCGAATTATTCTTCCGATATACATACAATTAATTCGATGGTAAAATTAGCTGTTGTGCGCCGAGGATGTTTGATACGATCGCGGCGTCCTTTGCTCCGTTACATCGATTTACAATTTAAAACCGCGATCGTTCTTCGACGGAGCGTTTTCTTCGAGAAATTCGCGAGCGAAAATAATTTTGGTAATTGCACGAACCGTTGTGAATAACTCGAGCAACGAGCAAAGAATTTCAGAGATGCTTCACGCAGATATTGTACGTTCGCGTGAAACTGTTTGCGTCAGAAATTGGAAAAATGATTTTATACAAATTTGCCAGAGTACAACGATGCGGAACAGTAACGAGACAGATTTCTTTCAAATTATTCATCTTAAAAGAGCGAAGGATTATTTTCGTTACGCGCGCATACGTCGTTAGATTTAATAAAGAAGTTTAATCTACAAACAGTCTTCATTAACCTATTAAACTTTTTCAATAAATCTCTTCCTTCCGCAGCAATTCTGTTACTTTCGTCCCACCTTCTTTCCACCAGCCAACATTCCTCACGCCAAGAATTGACCAACAGGAATATCAAATCTTCTTCATCATTGCAGACGTCTTCGAGTTCTGTCTTCGAGTTCTGTCTGCGAGTTCTGTCTGCGAGTTCTGCTCTCGAGTTCTGCCCTCGAGTTCTGCCCTCGAGTTCTGCCCTCGAGTTCTGCCCTCGAGTTCTGCCCTCGAGTTCTGTCTTCGAGTTCTGTCTTCGAGTTCTGTCTTCGAGTTCTGTCGTCGAGTTCTGTCGTCGAGTTCTGTCGTCGAGTTCTGTCGTCGAGTTCTGTCGTCGAGTTCTGTCGTCGAGTTCTGTCGTCGAGTTCTGTCGTCGAGTTCCGTCTTCGAATTCTGTCTTCGAGTTCTGTCTTAGAATTTTGTCTTTGAGTTCTGCTTTCCAATTTTGTCTTCGAGTTCTGTCTTAGAATTTTATCTTTGAGTTCTGCTTTCCAATTTTGTCTTCGAGTTCTGTCTTCCAATTTGGTCTTCGAATTTTGTCTTCGAGTTTTACTTTCCAGTTTTGTCTTCGAATTCTGCCTTCCAGTTTTGTCTTCGAGTTCTGCCTTCCAGTTTTGTCTTCGAGTTCTGCCTTCCAGTTTTGTCTTAGAGTTCAGCTTCCCAATTTTGTCTTCGAGTTCTTTCTTAGAATTTTATCTTACAATTATGTGTTGCAGCTGTGTCTTCGAATTGTGTGTTTGAATAGAATTTGTCAAAATTAAATGTCTGTAAATCTAGAAAACTCAGTTGAAACTAAAAGTATGGGAACCGTGATCGAGCTCACTTTTCGTAAGTTTCGCCACAGTTTGGTAGTTAACGTTTTTGGAGAAGCAAAAGTTAGAACAGTCTCGTCGAGATAACTGAGCTGTACTCGTGTGTTGAGAGCGCATTGCTCCACTTGTGGTTCTTCTATTTGCGGTCACAGAAAAGTTGGTATCATTTACGATCGTAGAAAAATCGGTGATATTTGAGGTTGAACGAAGCAGAAAGTGAGCCCTCTGAAAACATCGCCACTTGCTACCGTTCCACTTTCATTCGTAGGGAAAATTAGCGCAACTTTCTGTTTACTTGAGCGGCTTATCAACTTTGATTTAAGTATCAACATTCTTCACTGTACCAACATTTTACTTACAACATTATCTAATACTATTTTCAACTATTGTTACGGAGTACCATACACAATATTGAAATTTATTTCATTTATCAAATTTATTTTAATACACATACATTTACTTTATATAAAATAGACATTAAACTTAAATATTACACTCTGTACCATCGTGTAGAAATTTATATAAAATTTATAATTTAATATAAATTTAATCGTAATAGAAATTTACATCCCAATGTCCCAGCCTGAGAAGCATAAAATTTTCAGATTTTATTATACTAAATCATACCAGAAACAACTAAGAACATTAATATCAAAAATTCCTATGGTTCTTTAATTATCCTCGAAAATATTTCTCTCGTTGCTTGAAAATCATTTCGCCTATAAACAAACCGACGAAAAGATTCGGAGATTCTTTTCGGTAAAATTTCTAATTTCTGACGCACGTCCTGTCACAACTTTCTCCCGATCTCTTTCCTTCCACGTGGATGATAAACAAGAAAGGAAAGAAAATGATATAAATTGAGAGAAGCTGTCAAAAACGTGGACGAGATTGCGTAAGAGGGAGATCCGCGCAACTTTGATTATTTAAATGCGCGATGGGAACATCTAATCTGATAGGCTCTGGCGAAACATATCGCATGAAGTATGATTCATTGTCCCGCGATGCAATTAAATATTGTCTTCTCCCTCCGCGGTCCAGTTCTGCTCGATTTCTTTTTGATTCAGGCTGCCTCGTGGGAATGAGAAACCGTCGGCGTTTTTCACTTTTCTCTCTGCCTCGCTTAGTTTCACGTAGCGCGACTCTGACGCCTACGCACTGCCGCTTCTTTCTTCATTTCCATTTGATTTCTTCGGATCTTCTGGCCTGCAGTTAGAAAAATCTTTATTTCTTGTTTACGTCCCTTGTTTCTTATTTTTTTTTCTTTGGAAAATATGTCACTGGTATTTTCTTTTCTTTTCTTTTTAATTGCCTTGTAGAAGCTGTCGAGGTTTCTTAATTTTTTATCTCTTCTGGTTCTTTCGAATTTTTCTATTTCCTATTTCTGTTTGTCCCAATTTTTATTTGCATTTAATTTCGGGAAAAAATCGCACAGAGGAGAATATCAAAAAAACGTTTCTTCTTCGATGATAATTTGCCGAATAACTTGTTATTGGCTAATTTTCACTAGTTTCTCAGCTTCCTCTCTTTAACTGCAGATCTCAGCACAGCGAGAAAGTTGCGAACTTGAAAAGAGTAAATTAATAGTTTAATAGTAAATTATCAAGTAATTTACCTAAATGATTAAAAATTACATCATATTCGATTAATCTTGCCACGAAACTGTGTTCTATATATATATCACATTCAATCACTATCAATAATAAGACAACGCACTAAATATTCTATTAGACAAAATTTAATCGAAAAATTGAATGGAAAGTTATTTCTTACCTACACGTCGCCAAGAAATTCAAGATTTATGACTACAATTAAATCTCTCTCTAGGTATATAAATCAAAATAATATTATTCTTTGCACAATCTCTGTTCTCTTTCCTTATCTCTTTCTAAATTTGTTTAACTACCAATAAGTAAAGCAGCGTGTGCAGCGATCAAACATTTAAGAAAAGATTGCTAGAACAGCGGCGAACTATATGATGCAGGAATTATCATCGCCTATTTGATGGCGTTGGCGATATAATAAATGGCAAACAAAGCGTGGTCGATGGCGAAGCTAATTCTCGGTAAATTTCGCTAAGTGTACGGCAGTCATCGATTTGTTGTGTCAATGCGAGATCAAATAAAACACGCGTTTTATCGCATAAACCATAAACGCCGGTATTAATTAGTTGACGTTCGATAGCAGTACAATTTACCGGCTGCTTTTTCACCTGTTAAACGTTTCACAGATGAAGATATCGAGCCGATAAGATACGCGACGAATGCATGACAGATATTCGTATAATGTAACGATCCTATGCGTTGGTTTCTTTCTAATTAAAATCAATCGCGCGTTACGCAGATCGCAGTTGAATCTGGAAAATCATTAGAATGTCGTTGCTAAGAATTCCGATAAGGTACGCCGATGCACGATAAATATTGATAACGTGAACTAACATTTACGCTTTGTAATTAAAATGATCGATGCGCTTCTACTCGTGCCCATTCATAAATATTAGGACGGTAATAAAGGCTTTGGTAAATCTGGAAAATCGCTTAGGTTTACGTTATTTGTGCGAAGATTTCTCAAGAATATCGATAAGCTACGTCAATTGCTGGTAAATATTTATAAAGCTGCTTTGCAAATTGACACTCGTAAACAAACATTTGTAATTAAAATGATGGACGCATGTATAATCCCATTCATAAACGTTTAAGACGCTTACAAACACCGCGATAGATATGAAAACTCGTTGGAAAGTTATTTTCTAGAAATATCGTCGTTTCTGATAATATCGATAAGCTACTAATAATATCGATAATGTGCCTTGAAAACTGACAGTTCTTCTCTGGGATTGAAATCATTTACGAAAATCATTAGGAAGTTGATTACTGTTTCAAGGTTCTCATCTCATAGCAAACGATTTTCAATGGATCTTTTTCGCCTAATCGAATCCAATGGAACCTTCCCTATGGGATTTGGGTTAGAAATCTGCAATAATTTATTTATTTATTAATTAACATATTTCACTGTAAAAATTACTATAAAAATACGAACAGTGTCTCGACAAAATTATATTATTTCTTCAAATGGCCGTCTTGCACGTGTAGAGGAATTCTGACCGATCAGTCGCTTCGTCAACAATTTATTTAATTTACATTTCGTACGAAAGTAACACACGTCCAAATATTTATGAATATTTATGAACAGTTTTTCTGTTATATTGCAACCGTAATGCCGACAAGTAGATCCGCGATATTGGAAATTTGACTTGGCAAAGAATACCGTAATAATCGTTTGGAATTCTTCTTTATTTTTCTATTGCTTCGTTAATTTGATATCCCGTGTCAATATTTATTTCTCGCGTCGGCGAATATAATCTTGCGTATAAATCAATGAAATCCGATGATCGATATTAACCAGCTTCGTTACTAACGAAAGATGGGCTAAATTTAGAACAGGCTACGATTAGAATCAACATTATGATCTCAACTATTGTTTCGCCGAGACGTTACTTCCGCGTGCTACCGATGTTCAACATTATGTTTCGTGAATGCAATAATTAAATCTCTACATTGTTCAGGCGAATGCATTCCATTGCAGTTTACTGTACAGAACGAAACCATTCTCTAACAAAGTGCGCACCGTTACTTTCAGACACTGTTCAACGTTATTCGAACAACTATCGCCACGTTATTCTTCATTCGATTCTAATTTCTTATTTGCTTATCCATTATGATTATTTTTTAATTATTAATTATTTATTTATTATGTTATGAAACGCTAGAAGGTCTGTGTGTTCGTACATTGAATGAAAAGGAGATGAAACAGTGGGTCAAATGTAGGTAATTAGCCGCGCACTGGAAAATATTAATTTTTCCAATTTCCCTCCGTCTGCTCGCGCCACGCAGAAACTACTTCGCGAATTTTCACCGTCTCTTTTCTCCTCTATGGCTTACTACAGCTACCAGGAAGTCAAACAAAGTACGTTCCATCTCGATCCGTTTCGCAGAAGCTGACGAGTAGCTGAGTCGTGTGCACTGTGCCATGTTTGCCAGAGAACAGACAACGTTGGTCATCGTTTGCGCCGTTTTTCCTTTGAAATCGAACCTTTCTACTACGAAGAATTAGCTAAACGTTAGTGCGAAAAACACGGGTTTCGTCGATGAATAATTCACCTGCCGTAAAAGTCGTTTTCTATATATCGGTGCGTGTCCGGTTTATGCGAACGATCAAAGACAAACTATAATTTTCTCACTATATTTGAGGCAAAATGGCGATGGCTTTCGTGACGCAGTATCAACAGCGTTCTCCATTTCGAATTTCGCGGCGACGAGGAACAGGGTTCCGCGACGAACGCGGCGGAACGTTCGAAAGGAGCAGCCGCGTGGCGCTTTTCCCGCCGCGACGAGCGGCGTGTCGCTGCCACAAAGAGCGCATAAACGCGGCGGAGGCCTTCGACTGCTGTCGGTGGTATGTGAAAGGAGAGTCGGCGGAGATATTTCCTTGGGTTAACGGGCGCGACGAGGAAAGAATCGCGTGGCGCGAGAGGGAGGAAAGGCGAGGCGGTCGCGCGCGACTCACCGAAGAGCGAGAACCTCGAAGAGACGGCGGACGAGGATGGAGCGACTCCGGTCTCGTGAAAGAGGCAACGGAGGAACGAGTCTTGCAGCAGCTAGAAAAGAGGAAGAGGAGGGAGTGATCGGGGTGCTTGATCTGTGTAGATATGTGCGTGTACGTGGCGGACGAGCGAGTAGAGGGGAAAGAGCAGAGAGGGTAAATTTATCTGTTGGCGCCGCGCTGCCGAGAGGAACCTCGTACTACCGACCACGGTTTTACTGTTCTCAGTCGCGCCGTTACACCAAACTTTCGGTCCTATCAGCCCCGTTAGCATTTTTCCTGCGTCCCGTGAAACGACGTGCGCTCAGCCTCTCGCGTTGCTACCAACAGGTTAACATTGCCAGAGTACGGCGATGGTACAACACGAGTCATAGCTTTGACTCCAAGTGGACGATACACGTTCTCTTTCCTTCTGAGCTTTCCGTCCAGTCGATCCCTTGGTCGTTAGCGACGAGTTAAGTAGCTTCAAGTTGTTGGATTCCGGCTGATGGAAATTTGACAACGAGTTAGAAAGTTGGAGGTTTTATTCGTAACGGGCAACTGTGAGCTGCTACCGACTAGGCAGAACTCAGTGTATTACCGAGAAGTGGTTCTCGTAGCCTAATCGATGATAGTACGACGAGGACAATCGTCAGGGAGCAATGACGGGATAAAGGGTCGTAGTTCAGGATCATTCAGGAAGGAGAAACAGAGATTAGGGCGTTTGTTGCGGGATAAGTCTGTGATGTTTGTCGCAGCACGAGTCTATGATTGTTTCAGCATGAGTCTGTGATATTTATTCCAGCATGAGTCTATGATATTTGTTGCAGCATGAGTCTATGATATTTGTTGCAGCATGAGTCTATGATATTTGTTGCAGCATGAGTCTATGATATTTGTTGTAGGATAAGTCTATGATGTTTGTTGCAGCACGAGTCTATGATATTTGTTGCAGCATGAGTCTATGATGTTTCTTGCAGTATGAGTCTTGTGACGTTTGTTGCAGGATAAGTCTGTGATCTTTGTTGCAGCATGAGTCTATGATGTTTCTTGCAGTATGAGTCTATGATGTTTGTTGTAGGATAAGTCTATGATGTTTGTTGCAGCATAAGTCTATGATATTTGTTGCAGCATGAGTCTATGATATTTGTTGCAGCATGAGTCTGTGATATTTGTTGCAGGATAAGTCTGTGATGTTTGTTGCAGCATGAGTCTATGATGTTTCTTGCAGTATGAGTCTATGATGTTTGTTGTAGGATAAGTCTATGATATTTGTTGCAGCATGAGTCTATGATATTTGTTGCAGCATGAGTCTATGATGTTTGTTGTAGGATAAGTCTATGATGTTTGTTGCAGCATGAGTCTATGATGTTTCTTGCAATATGAGTCTGTGACGTTTGTTGCAGGATAAGTCTGCGATGTTTGTTGCAGCATGAGTCTATGATGTTTGTTGTAGGATAAGTCTATGATGTTTGTTGCAGCACGAGTCTATGATATTTGTTGCAGGCTAAGTCTAGGACGTTTGTTGCAGCAAGAACGAGGAGTTGGCCATCCAACAAAGTCTTTGACTAATTGAATAGTATTTCTTAGATGTTGCTGGCCGTTAGCGTGACGTTACGTACAATTCGTTCGATATTGCCTGCTCTCTTTTAACCGCTGCGATTGTCTCGAATAACGTAAAACAAGCTAACAAGCTAATCGTTTCCCGTCGTCTATAATAATCGTCAACGTCTCTCGCGTCTTTAACTTTCGCATTTACGTGTGTCGAATAAAACGAGCTTCAAGAGAAAGCTTAAGGCGAATATTATTGTGCATTTGTACGAAGATTCCGTACGCCGAATTTTCCCTTGCCAAACCTCCTCTTCCACTCGGAAATTTCAGTACGTCGAAAGCTCGATAACTCGAGGATCTCAGCTCTTCCCTCGAGGTTCCAGTTACCCAGCTTCGACTGTGATGTGCGATGGTTGTTAGCAGCTGATTTTCGCAGAAGGTCGGTTTATTTCGTCGAGGATGTGGTCATGGATGATTTTGGCCGGTTCTTAGTCGGAACAATAAGACCTTATCTCTTCTGTTCATGCATTTCCCATGTATCGGCAGGTAGAAGTCCTGAGTCGTGTTTGAGGTATATAGGTTCCTCTTGTTGCATTCCAAATTCCATTCCACCCACGTTCTTTTTTTCTCTTATCTTTCTCTTCTCTTTTTCATCCACTTGCGGCAATTGCTATCAATTCCTCCCTCGGAGTTATAAATATAATTTTGCCGGGAAAAATGGCTAATTTTGAGACAAAGTCGAACAGAATACACGTTCGCGCGAATATCTTTCATTGTATCTCTGCCTTCTGTCGATTCCTGAAGTGGGTCCCACGTATTTGTTACGCCTAGTAGATTTTGGGCTGATTGAACGCCTTTTAAACTGTCTCCCAAGTTTCGTCTTGTCCGGAATGGCTTCTGTGACGAATGACGATGTACCTTCTGTAATGAACGATGGTGTATTCCACTGTTAGGTGAACTTCCCATTAATTGACACTTCTTCTTCGCTTAAGATCTACTGGTGAGCGAGTTTTCTGTGGCCTGTTACGATTCTTGGTCGTGTTTTGCCAGAGTACGAGCAATGGTCCTCTCGAAGAAGCCATAGCTTCGATGATTTCCAATTTTCTGTACCATTTTCTGTACCATTTCTTGTACCATTTTTTGTACCATTTTCTGTACCATTTTTTGTACCATTTTTTGTACCATTTTCTATTCTTCTATCAAAAGAACTAGACTAACGAACGGAGACAAATGTACAAATCATACGAGATAGTTTGAAAATTGTTTCGAAGCGTAGGAAGTTAAAGCAGAAGAGAATTTTACATTCTTTCGCGTGCGTAAAGAACGAATATATAAAGATGCACTGTATTATCTATATTTTTTTCTTTTTCATTGAAGTAGTGCAACTTCCTTTTACTAACTGAATCTTCAAGTTGAAGCGTATACTTTGCAATCTTTCTCTCATTGCATTACACAAAGATGTTCCCGGGGAAAATTCGAACGGCATAAAATATTATAGTTTCGAAGTAAATGTTTGAAGAGCTATTATTTCAGAAACAAACATCTCGGTTTTATTACTCGTACACCTTAACACACGCATGGTCGCCCTTTCGTCGAAGCAAGAGCGACGAAACGATGAGCGGAACTTTGGAGAAATATTGTTACAAGTTTCGTGAAAGCATAGCACGCGAAACCACTTTGTTTCGAGTGCAAATATATGGTAAATAAAAAGTGCATCGCGTGATATTTCAGTAACAAAAGGGGCGAAATATTTTAGCTAGTAAAGTCAGTTGTTTCGTCCTGTGATATGTAATTCTATAATAAAAATGTAAAATTCTACAAAGCAGCGTCTGTGCCCTACCGCTTTTATATATTAAAGTGAAAAGAGTACATGGCGGTAATCCCCGAAACAAATTGCAAAGAGCGACGCGCAAAATTTGCATGATATACATTTCTCAAACAAAAGCTTGCAACTTAGTAGCCACAAAAACTGGATTAAATGAAATGACTTTAATATAATCCGTGACGCAAGTACGATACCAGATCCATCTTATTAACCCTACGTACGATTGCTCTATCTTGAACAAAAAATTATTAACACATTACGAAGGAGCATTGCTAATTTGCCTTATTTTATCCTTCGAAAATATATATTCATTCATCCTCTTCGAAGTTAATTTTTTTTATTAATAACATAGCATAGTAGTGTTATGATATATTTAAATTAGGAAGAAAACATAGGTTCGACATGATTTTTTAAATGATACGTGCAGTCTCATTTATAAGATTTTGTACTATCGTGGCACACGTCATTTTAAAGATCATGTTCTTTTTTTTTTTTAATTTGGATATATCATAACACACACTACTATGCTATGTTATTAACGAAGAAAAAAATTGATTTCAAAGAGGATAAATGAATATATATTTTCGAAGGATGAAACAAGGTAAATTAAGAATGCTCCTTCGTAATGTGATTAATTTTTTGTTCGAGATACAACGACCGTACGTAGGGTTTATAAGATCTTGTACTATCGTCGATAAATCGTGGCACACTCGGTATATTGTTGTTTAGGAAACGCACGGACGAACGTAATTACGAAATGAAGCTGACACTCGTTATACGTAAACCGTGGATTTTTAAACTTTTATGGGAAATTTAAAGATTCAGAAATAGACAGTACGCATAGATATAATATGCAGAAATATATCAAATATTTAAGGTACGGTCCTTGTTACAATATTCAGCAGGTGAAACAAATTTCTGTCCAGGTCTTTCGCTTGTGTTCGTAGCGATATGAATTTGCAGCTACAAAAATCTACGATCTAATTACAAGCTAAACTGGGAAAATATAATTCCAGTTATTACAAACTATACATACGTAGGTCTGATTGACTTTACGAAACTATACAAAAATATTGGAAATATAATTTTTTAATTCAAGTCTCCCATCGCAAGTTTAAAAATATCGATCATTCTGTAAATTTTTTCATTCCTTGATTTATCTACGTACAATCACGCGAACACCATCGATAAGAAGAAGAAGACTTCAATTAAAGCCGATTAAATTAACGTCGCCATACAAGCACAAGCCCTTCATTTAATTAACTGCAACCAAGTGTCTGTCACGTTACGATTAACCAAGTATCTTACGAAATCCTCTGTCTCTCGCTTTAAAGCTGTCAAAAATCTCACTTTGTCGAAGCTATGCATAACCCTAATCAGGTGCTAAGCGCTTCAGACCCCATTCGTGTGAAAAGTTTCGGTGTGACCGCCGCTGCAACAACTCTAACCATGTGAATTACGACAGGATGCAACATGGCATTAAGTTATTACATGCAGAAGCGCAAATGGACGATGCAGCGTTTAAACGGTTCCGGTTGCATCGAGATTTCTCTGGCGCCAAAGTCTTCTCGTTGCTCCCACTCATATTGTCAGGATGAATATCGTCGATTAGTCGACCGCGTATCCCTATGAAAAGATGGAACAATCAATCGACACTTCGTCGAGCTGCATTTCGTAACTAGCCTGCTATTTAGATTTTTACCTATTTATTTTAGATTTAAAACATCGATATACCATACGCAGGAACGTACGTCACATCCACAAATCTCGTTACGATTTCTAATACGCGAAACGACTCTCTGTAAGCTGCACTTGCTTCTACTTAGTCGCATTGGCGAGGATATTTCCAGCAGAAATGCGAAATTCAATGTTACATCGTATCCCTGCTAATTAATTGGCCGTGCAAGTATGTCAAATTTCCTACCATTCATCTGCATACGACTGGGAAAATTTGCTACGTAGAATACGACAAAGTAAGCTTTCTCATTGGGAAATAAACGCGCGTGGCAATATTTTTTGTACCGCTGCATGCATCACGGGAGAATTGCTTTCTTTCTTTCTTTCTTTTCCGAACGAGCAAGAAGACAGACGAACGATGAGAGCAGAGCGAGCAACGCTCGTGTACGATATGTTGTTGGTTTCTGTCGATGCTGATGCCCCTACGGACTGCGAGTTCGCTTATCGCGTTCGAATCTTAGTGTTTTCCCGCTCGAATGGCTGGAATTGTTGCAGCGACTGCGGGAATGCGTGCATGCGTGCGTAAATACTGTGCTCGTGTATACTCCGGAGGCCGTGTGCATGCCGGGCAAATCGCCCAGGCAACGGCAGAAACGCACGCGAACGGGGGAACGTGTTCGCCGTGTAGCGGTAGGCAATGAGAGGCAACCGCAGGAAGAAAGAGGAGCGAGCGACAGAAGCGAGGATACCGAAGGACAGGCTCATTGAGATGGAAGGCAATTTACCGGCTATCAGAGAAGGATGAACGCATGCCACGCGCCTGACGAGGAGAACACAAAGAGCTGGCGAAAGAGACGGACAAGGAGAGAGCAAGGTTTTTTCGTCTCTGTGTACAGCCTTAGGTTTCTTTTCATCCGTTTTCTTTTGAACACTAGTAGTAGATGGCCAATCTGTAACGTAGATCTAAAGGCACGCAGTGACTCACGAATGTAGGTGGTTGAACATTTGCGCGCGTATTGTACGTAGTTTGACATTCTATTCGAAATAATCAGAGAATCAGCATGGAAGATATTGTCTAGCAGAAATTGGAAGAATCATCTGTTGTTTAGTAGAATCGTTCTTCTTGCCACTCGTCGAAGGTCATTCGCACTGCGTACTAATTTTTTTTATGAAATATATGTTTCTGGTCATTTCTGTGTACACTTTTGCCAATACAAGCACGGTAGTCGCGTGTAATGAAATTTAAGAGAACACATAATATGTGTATAGAAAGTTTCTGCAAGTGTTGGAGGACTTTCGTAAGCAAGGCTATGCTACGCGTAAATGATGATAAAAAGAGAGATAGGTAGATGTATATTCGTTCCATCACGGGTTTCCATTCTAATTAATATTCCCATTAATATCGCCAAGATTCTGGCAATCGTAAAATTTATAGTCTTCGATTCTGATTTCAAGATCTTTGACAATTTTTGTAGCGATCGTATAATATTTTTCACGAAAGAGAAACACGTTTTTCAAAATAATATCATTTAGGGAGAAGATAAGATACGCTGTCACGCAAATGCGATTAGTATTTTCTTTTATTTTAGCAAACGTTTTCCGAACTACGATAAAGTAGCTGTCTTCCTTGTCACAGTTTACAATTATACTGAGAAATAATTTGTGAGCCGCGCTGGAAATCAAAGTAAAGACGCGATCGAAAGATAAACTCCGTCTAAGTAATCGTTTCGTGCCTTTTAATTAACCCGTTCCATAAAACGAAGATCTCGGTCGAGCAACCATATCAAAATACGTTCGCCAAGTTGTAGGACGCACAGACACGTGACAAAAATTACGGTAAAAAGTGGAAAAACGAAAAGGCTCCGCGAGAAAAGTGCTGAACGTTCGAAGGAGATGCGAAAGAAGCTGTGCGCGAGTGAAGGAAGGTGCAGGCCGCATGCGCAGTTGCGCGGATAGCGTTTCATTCCTTGAGCAATGTACGTGTGAAACACAGGACTTTAGGATACAACAAGGCTAATCTCGAAAAACAACGCGAGCCCTCGATATCGTAGAACAACGAGGAATTTAGAAAACTCTGTCAATTCAGCCTACTAATAACAAGACGAAAATGAAATATCATAGACACGTTAACGCGCACCTGTGGACATGCGCGCGTTTCATAAATTTGATCTCTGGCTGCAAAGTCACCGCGAAATAAATACTTAACGTTCTACAACTGCGATTTTTTTTTTTTTTTGTGTGTGTGTGTGTTCACGAGGGAAAAAATTATGGCTACGCAGGTTTCTCGTTACGATGGGAGGCACGAGAATTTATAGCTGCTATAAAATAGGTTGCTCGGTGCGCACGAAATAATATATATATATAAAAAAAAATATATATATATAATACACGAGTATATGGAATTTCCAAGTTACACGATATTACGATCGAAATACGTATCTATGTCTGACACTGGTAACGCGAAATACGACTGATAGAGGAATTTTCATAATCCTAAAGTATCATGATTTATTCTCGGGATAACTCGGGAGAACTAACAAGTACGTCAAAGTGATGTATTACAAGCTTCTGCTAACTATTTTCTAACTTTCGACAAGATTGATATTGAAATTGAACTATTATACATTCGAATGTCACACAGTGTATAGGACAGAGATCGCAAAATGTTGGAAATGCTGCATTATCGCTAGTAGATTCGATAATTTGAAACTTTGCTATTTTACCATCAACTAACAAAGGATATAACCTAACAAACACTAAGCTATAATACTTTACCAAATGTCCTACTGGACAAATTGTAAAATTTAAATAAATAAACAAAATTTTACCATCAAGGGGACTCTGTTTCGTATCTGCGATCAGAATTTTCCATTTATATTCGTCGACTTTCGGGAAATTTTCTCTGACATGCATTGCGGTGCCCGGCGATTTCGTCGAAGGAAGAAACAACGACACGTTCGAGTTTACTGTTTGGAATTAAGGATAACTGGTAACAAGTGGCGCTAGTGATATAAACAAGGCCAGAAAGTTGCGCGGAACTGGACGACGGCCGCGTAGCGGCGCAATAACGAACGTGGAACGAACGCAGCGGAGGTACTACGCTCTTTCCTCTCGCACTTTGTACTCGTTAAGGTCGCCGGTGCAATGGTCAGGGGCAAAGGCATAACTAAGCGGCTGTACGTGATGCTCGGCCGGTGGCTGCGTGTGCACGCGCGCCACGAAGCCAAGTTTACAGTTAGCCACTTTAAAAACAACACTGGCTGGCCGTCGGAGCGAGAAGGAGCGGCCGGTGAACACGCTGAACGCGGACGAACCACGCTGGAACGTGGCGCGCGGGAGAAGAGAACGAAAAGCTGTGACGCGCGCGATCGCCGTGGCCCATGGTAGGGGAAGGACAAGCGAGGAAAGAAAAGGAGGAAGGGAAAAAACGACAAAGACGAGAGAAACGCGCAATCATCGGCGTCGAAGAGAGCAAGCGGGCTTGAGAGAGGCGCAGCAACGACGACAGCGACGACGATGACGACGATGACGACGCTGGCATCACTGGCGATGGTAGCTGCTGCAGACCGGAGAGATGGTGGCGGGGGAGGAAAAAGTGGTCGCGGAGAGAGAAGAGACACGGACTCTATAACGAGACAAGGTTGGCAGGTCATCGGTTGTTTGGTGGGACGAGGATAGTCGACACTGGCATCAGGCCATGAGAAAGAAGGCTCCCAGGCATACTACTCGCCTCCTCCCTCTCTCCTCTCTCCTCTCCACTCTCTTGTTACTTGGTGGGAGCGAGTGAGACGTGAGAAATGCACGTGAGAGACGACTCGTAGCCTGTGTGTGACTTTGCGCTCGCTAAGGACGAAGAGAGGCGCGCGTGTAGATACGAGAAGAGCGAAATGCAGACGGGATGGGAAAGAGACGAAGTGACACGCTGGCAATGAGAAAGACGGAGAGACCGGTGAGAAGAAGCAAAAGAACCAAAGATGCCTGACTGGCTGGCTCCACTGTTCCTCCTCATCGTCGTCGTCGTCGCCGTCGTCGCCGTCGTCGTCGTCGTCGTCGGTCCTTCTCCTCTTCTTCTTCTTCTTTCGGCTTTGCTCGCTCGTTCGCTCGCTCGCGGTGCCTGCAGCTCGCATCGGCGAACGTTTGCATGACAAAGACGGGGAAAAGGCCATGGAAAGGCGCGTCTACGGCGCAACGCGCGGACGCTGTTCTCCGCGCGAAGGACGATCGTAACGCCGCATACTGGGAAGATTCTGAAATTGTGCGACGATACGCAGCCCTGGAGAATATGAGCGCTGGAAATAGTGTCTCCGTTTCTTGAAACGACGATTCTCTGTCCAACGAGCGTTATATATTGTTATTTCACGTTAGAACGCGGGATTATTATTCGAACGCGACTGCAGGGCGTAGCCGGGTTCGTTAAATTGCAGCGGAAGGTGCAGGCAGGCAGGCAGCTTGATCAGCGTACGCAATGAAACTCGCCAGAAGGTTTTATTCGACCAGTTAAACGATTTCGAGATTTACGGATATCGCCGTGTCGCCACGGGAATGCGACTGGATTTTACGATTTCTGAAAAGGAATCTTTTTTGCCCCTTCGGCCAATGAAGAAGAAGCTACTAACGTACGTTGCTCTACATAGAACGTGTAAAATATTTTCGCAACCTGACACTCCTACCCGATTGCGATTATCATCGATCGTAAAGTCAAACGAGTTTCTTTATCTCAGTTGCTTTGCCGAGTCTCTTCTTCTAACGCGCCCAGCAAATGGACAGGGGAAAACGTGATAAACTGCTGTATATGGAATCGTGCGAAATATTTCGACGACTCGTGAGATTCCTCGGTCGAATTTTCCGAAGCTTCCCCTTTCTTCGATAAGCCAACGAATTAACGCAACAAACTTTACCAACACAGCGCTGCAGAATTCTGTAAAGCATTTTCCAAGACGATACTTTGCTCGTAACAGTGGTCGCAGTAATCGCAAGATCTATCAAATTTGCCTGCCTCGGTTACCGAAGTTGCGTCAAATCGTTTCCGATGAAGTTCTCTGGAAAACACTTGGAAAATCCAATTGCCTTTCGTTTCGCGTCAAACTTTTCGAACGGCGCGGACTCGCTGGCTCTCGCATCTCGCGGCATCCTGCGTTCTGCTTTCCTGTGCACGGCGTGGCGACCAGCGGAGAGGAAGGACCGGTTCCAAAGGATGCTCTTGCCTCTCGTCCTTCGTGCCGTGGCTCCTTCTCCTCCTTACTTCTGCTTCCTCCACCACCTTCTCTCCACCGTTGCCCTCTATCCTCGCGATTCTCTCTTTTTCCTCCTCTTCGTCGTCGTCGTTCGCATCGGCTTCGCCGTTCTCCCTACACGCACCAACCTCAACTAACAGCTCCCGCCTGCCTGCCTCCTGCCTCCCTCCCTCCCTCCGCCCTCCTCCTCTGGCCGATGCTCGTCTTGATAATTTATTTTTAATAAAAGAGCCAGCGCCATCTTCGGCCGGCAGAAAGAGCGCCATGGGAAACTCACCGTGCCGGTTCGTTTGCCGAGCACTCCCCTGCTCGAAAGGGATCCTTTTCACGGACGATCGATTCCTCTAGCTATTCCACGAGCTGCCACGAGGTATAACCCCGCCACGAGTGTCTCTTCTTCTTCTTCTTCGTCTCCTTCTTCATCTTCTTTGTCGTGCAAGGTCGGGACCTTGCAAGCCTCACCGACAAGTCCTCCGGCTGGCATACCACGGTCATTACGAGCCGCGCTATCGGCCAACACAGACAAAACGATCCTCGAGGGCTCGAATCGATACGCGCGCGGTACCTGCCCCCGTAAAAAGCCAAGCGGACGCTCGTTTTCTCTTGGCGATGCGCCCGCGCCACTCTCGGCTGCTTTGCACCCAGCGGTAGCCACTTTGAATCCGCGCAAATCAGCCGGATTGATGATGGAAAGCACGCTACTGGTAACGAGCGGCTCGCCTAACCGCGTACACGTCAGCCACCGTAGAAAGACGATAGGAATCGCTCGGAGAATTTAACTCTTTAGGCGTCACGGCCGTCTCTACGCGTCGGTGAATGTCATCGGTATGCAGCATAGACGCATGCCATGGTCTCTGTGAATCGTGCAACACTCGGGATACGGTTAAGCGAGAATATTACAAGCGCTAGAGATGAAGACTATGAAGGGAAGAATATGATTGGTAGGGTTTGTCGACTTTTTTCGGCTTGGAATCTTGAAAGAAATTTGAAATCTTAGTTTACTTTATTGCTGTAATCATTTTCTTCCAAGAGGCTGAGAAGGTCTCGCGAATAGGATGGAAAACGTCAACGTGTTTCTATTTCTCTGAAGAATTAGTTGGTCCCTTTGAAACTGTCTGTAAAGTATTGCCTATAGTAGTTGCTAGAGTAACAGAGTTCTTAATTTAACGTATTTATGTCGTCTAATAAATAACTAATTAAGGAAGAAACATGCAAACTCAATGACAGATATAATACGAAAGTTCACAGCCACCAAAATCCATTAGTTTCCCAATTACTTGGCACGACTAAAGGATTGAAGGACTAAAAAGACGTTATTCTTCGGATTTGAGCGTCAGATTCAACTAGAATCGAACATACTGTAAACTCTTCTAGCGCAAGTTGTAATTCTCAATGAGAATCGATCGTAAAAATTCTGCCAAATAAAAAGAGGAAATTTAAAAAAACAACGATGGCCGCAGGGACGTAACACCAATGACGTGTTAACATACTTGGAGGCGAGCTACACTCGGTGAAAAGATAAGCCTGGAAATAAAATTTTCAAAGCCAATCTACCAGATAAATGATCTCTAACAATATCGTTGGCTGTTGGCGAAACGCGATATCTCTGTATCACAGTGATCTTCAATTTTCGTCGTCGCGATTACCAAAATTGCCAACGCATAAAAAATGCAACGTCCAGTTAGGAAGGAGCAGGCACAGGCTGGAAATTGTTAACTCCTGTAATTGATAAGATAGAAAACACGTTAACAAACGGTATTAATATTGATGGGCCGCGTATACATGGGTGGACGTGAACGCGTGTGAACCCAGCGTATATGTTTTGGCGTGTAGGTGCACGCACGCTAACCTACGTGTCGAATAACAATGGGGTGGCAACGTTATCGATAAATTACCATTACCGTTAGTGCCACTGTTGGTTACGTTATCATGTAGCATCTCTATTCGCGAACGATGCGCCGTACTGATAGTCTATTTAGCTTCCTCGTATGATGAGAACAGAGCTACGCGCGTCAGCTATTTAGTCGGCTCCCCTCTCCTTTTATTTTTCCCTCCCACAAACTGTAACATAATTGTTTCTAGTCGATGGTCGAAGCAATTTTTCCTCTTTTTTGTCTGCGTTACAATTTGTGGAAAAATATTGATTAAAAATTAGGGAATAGGACACGATCGTTGGAATAAATTTTTCATGATGAAAGATGTTGAATATCGATAAAAAAATTAAGGAACACCACATTATATAAACGCAGTCGAGTGCTTTGATCGTCGAGCGAGGAAATTGCTGTTTTCCTATCATTTCTGAGAAACGAATAACATGGTAACAAAGTATCGTCGATTGATCATTTTGAAAGAAGTCGATTATTATTGCTTAGGAAGATTTTTGCTACTTGAAACGTAGATGAAGAGATTTTCAAATAGCAAGGAAGAGATAAAGAAGAATTTGAATACTTGAAATATTAATTCGAATGAGTCAGTTGATCGTATCGCATGTCGAGTTAATTTTCTCAATAGTGTCTGCCGTTTTGCATAATCTTGACATTTTCTAAATTATCGATTCGTTTTATTAATAAACGATATAGGTCGGAAAAGTGGATTAACTAATTACAGGAAATTGTCCGAGATATTTAATATACAGCTGATGAATGGAACGTGTAGGCAAACGTTATAAATGAATACACATCAGCTGTTTACATCTACGATATTTATTTTGCTACATATCTTCTATCGTACACAGACGTGACATCGTAAGGTAAATGAATAATGTACGAACATTATTGACTACGATGTTATCTAGGAATGTGACAACTGATAGAGGTAATTGATTAATACATTATTCAATTTACCATAAAATTTTATTACAATTCCAACGAAATAGATGAATCTGATCGGTAAATACTTGGATATACAGGGTGGTTGGTACAAGCGGAAAGGGGGTGATGCTACGTGAAAAAAGAAGTCGAAAATATAGAATAAAAAATTTTTCTTCTTTTAATTTTAATTTTATTTTAATTAATTTTAATTTAATTTTATTTAAATAACGTACCGCACGCGTACCGAGCGAAAATTCAAAGTCGATTTTCTCGAAAACAAAGCCTCGAACGAAAAATTTTTATTCCATTTTTTCGACTCCTTTTTTCGCGTAGAATCACCCCCTTTCCGCTTGTACCACCAGTTTTACCAACCACCCTGTAGAAACGTAATACGCCGTTAATGCAATAATTTTCCTGCCACGTACATACTTTAAGAAAATTTCGTTTAGCAGATTTTTGTCCTGCTAAATTTGCTTTCACCGATCCGCCTAAGCTTAATAAACAGCTTAATAAAAATTGACGGTCTGTTAATGACAACTCTCAGTCCTCATTCACGTTACAATCACGTTACATTATACAAACGTGGCGTCGTTATTCATTTCGACTTACGTTGGCATTTGTTAAACGAAGCGATGTTGCTCGCGCAGAAAATCGCTCGTCCATTCGCTTCCTGTGTTTCCTTTTTCCTCTAGAATTTTGATAGCCTAACGAGACGTAAAAGTGGACAGTAACAGATAATAGAACGTGCTGGTCGATTCTTTTTCTAACGAGCGAAATGAAGCGATTTTCATCGTGGTCCGGCGAGTTGTACTCGAGCATAATAAATCAGCGTGTCGCGCGACCAGACTTTCGAGCACCAGGCATTGATGGAAATTTAATCTGATGAAAAAGACACTCGAGTAGGATTTTAATATCGCGAATCTGTCAGGAACAAAGCGGCACGCTCCTCTGCGTCACCGCGTGATTAATAATTTATTATCTGTCTATTGGTGGACAGCGAGTCGTTTAGCGTGCCATCGAACTAGCAGCAGGGAAATTTAGTAATTTTCACGCTCGTACCGATCGTTCTATTCGCTTTTATCGGATCCGCCCTTATTATATTATCGCATAATAAATGGCAATAATATTTTGTCGCCAAATCTTCCAAACATTTCTTCTCGCAAGAAATATCTCTCTGCTTCTCCGTACATCATTTTGTTCGTCGTTCTCAGGCTGAGGATTCTTCGTATTTGATTTTAATTGCCTAACTTGCTGGCGAAAGTTACACGTACAGACGAATTTAGGATGGAGCGTGTGCAGCTTATTGAAAGCTGGGAATTCCATACGTTAGAATTTAATGCACGTGTCCACGCTGCTAAAATCTGTTTAAAATTTCCACGAAGATGATTCATAATTCGTATCGCTAGAAAAAAATGTACAAGCATATCCGGGCGAAATATTTCTCTTGCTGGAGAATTGAATGAAAAAGAATAGAAATAAAGAGCGAATCGTAAATAAAACTGGTGGGAAAAAAGAAGAAAGAGGAGGCAGAAAGAAAGAAAAAATTGCGGTACTGTTATGTGATACCGACGTTTCGGTGGTCGTTGAAAGTCGAATGCAATGGTCGGTGGGGAAAAAAAAGGAAAAAGTAGTATGATTTACCGTCGATTTTCTATTCCCAACGAGCGAGACCTCTCCAATATTTAGATGTCAATTTTTCCTTGTTCAATGTTTTATAAAAGAGTTGGACGCGTAGGTGGGACGAAAGTGCGAAATTTTTTTACGGCTATTTTTCACGTCAATATGTCTTATCGCACTGCGTTCTTAACACAGCTACGATATAACGATTTCAAATCGAATATTTGATGCTTCTTTCGTCGCCACGATAAATTTCAATTTTATATAATCGTTCGATTACATCGCCTGGAGAATCTTGTCTTTGAAAAATACACCGTACCATTCATTTTCGACGTGAAAAAAAAAGAAAAAAAAGAAAGAATGTATTTACCTGATAAGCGTGATATAATAAATACGATGTTACGCTGTGGTTGCATTGATTTTGTGTTTCTCTTTGAAGGAAAGCGATTTTAATCCGCGTTGCAGTATGCAATCGATAAGCGATAAACTGTAATTTTTCCGATAAACTATTATTATACTAATTGTTACCCACGCTTTGAAGTTATTTTTTGAAATTAACTTCTTATATATGGTAATACGTTAATTAAGATCTCTCGCAAAGATGTGCATCATAGCGATACACGGGCTACTGATTTAGAAGGAATAACGTGTATTTTGTAAAATTGTTCCTTATTAAAAAGCTGATTCATACGAAACTTAAAGAGTTAAAAGAGTAGACGTTTGAATGAGAATTAATTTTTGTTTAATTATTCAACGATTATATATTAAAATACATACAATATTATACGGCATATATTATATCAAACATTGAAAGTAGCTTTATCTATAGTCGTTTAAATCCACGCTTCCTCGTAATTTCAAATAGAATAATTTTTCTATTCAGGATATTCTGCCGTGTTATTATCCACATTCGACGGCGCAAATTTCACGCTATCGAACAGCTTAAGTTAATAATTCCAGGTAAACGCGTACAGTTGACGAACGATTTATCGTAATTCGTCTAACCAGCAATTATTTCGCAGCTAATTTTAAACCAATTACAAGCATTTCAGTGTATTCTCTAAACGATCTATTAGGAAAATCATTTACTCCTTTAATTATAAACAACTTCTCCTATTAAACGATAATTATTAATTACGCAATTATCGATAGAAATCTAAAGAGAGAGAGAGAGAGAGAGGGGGGAGAGGGAGAGAGAGGAGGATGACAGGAGAGGAACAAAGTTGCGAATTTCTAAAATGCTGTCGAGAATTAAAATTCAACTCTCTTGGGACTCGTTTTACATCGATAGCTCTATAATTAGGAAACTTCAATATTCGTATTTATAAAAATAATCCTTCTCCTACCACGTACTCCGTTTCACAACTACCATGTTATTATGCACGTTCGACAGTACAAATTTCACGCTGTTGAATAACACACACACACGGATCGTTAGGGTTTTTCATTTTCCTGAACGCGCAAACATACAACTTAGATTCTAATTCGAGTTCTCGGAAAAGGACCTTATGGTAAAAAGAAAAAAAGAAAAAAATTCTTACGACTCATTTGCGACAATTTCTCAACATCGTTTTTACTTCGTTCTTATAACATTTTTTCGTTATATTCGAAAAGTCTGTACTCTACAATTTTAATACGCTGTTTTACGTCGCAGATACTCGCACAGTCGAAAGAAAAAAGCGGCTCGTGCGCTTTGGAATGTTCACCAGAGAAATGTGTCTCGTCGAACGTCTTATTTTTCCCAAGGATAATAATCAACGTTTAAAACACAAGTCGTGTAGCGTAGACTTGTCGAGAAGGAAACATCCCGAGTGCTACGGAGCTGCTGGCTCCGCGATGAAAGTTGCTCTAGCTTAGCAGCCAGCTAGAAGCCTGTTCTCCGGCTACTTTCTAAATTTAGGCGGTCTTGCTTTCACGCGCCGAATTTCTGCGCGAAATCACGTCCAACGTAACGTGCCCCTAAACGCGGTTATTATTCTTGACACGCGTTAGCCAACAACGTTGATCGAGTCGCCTAGAAAAACGCTTGAACAATTTGCCCGCTTTACGTCCACTGCTACGAACGATGATTCACTGGCGACGCGAACAACTAACAGTTTGTTGTTTGCGTTTAATTGCACCGAGGGAACTGTTAGACAGAAAAAGAGAAAAGGAGCGACGAGAGAATTTTATGCCGAAGAAATTTCATTTTCTAGCAGATTTCTTTCTTCGGAATATTATATCGTATCTGTTTGTTTCAGTCTGATGGCTTAGAAATGTTTCACTCTTGGCTCTGTGCTGGTTTATAAGCGTAAAACTAAATTTCCAGATGATTGTACTTCTCGATTTCTTGAGAATGTGTTAAGGAATAGGCGTGAAGGTTGGAATTTATTTGTTCACCAACATGCTTTTTCATTTCACCTGGCTAATTTGCTCGATCGATTGCAATTGTTCAATTCGTCGCTCGCAACCGAAAGACTGGAAAGCGATGAAATTTCAAATGAAATCTGGTTTAACGTGGAATAGATAGAGAGACAGGGCACGTACGATAAAATAATTTAATATATAGTAATATTGTAATATCCTGTAATATTTTAGAATATCGATTCTGGTTAATTAGCCTCGCGCTGACAAAAGCGTTTCACGTTACTTGAATTTAAGCAATTTAAAATCAAGTTAGCGATGAATCGAATACAGAAAGCTGAGATATATTCGAAATTAAAAATAGTCGCTGACCTCTACGAAACTATTATCGATCAACGAGAAACGAAGGAATAGTTTTATCGAGGAATAAACCCATTTTTATATATTGCAATTGTACCAATTTTTGCCAATACAACGCTTATTTTCCCCCAGAAACGGAAACCTAACGAACAGTTATACTTTTTAGAATTCAATTTTTCTTCTTAATAATGTTTATTAAGAGCAGAGTTTAGAAAAAAGGTTTCTTATGTTTGAATTGAAAAAATATCTGTATCTGCATTTTTAATTTTGTTGGAATTAGCAACCGCGATCAGCGAGACAACCGCTTTTCTTTTGCCAATTCGCTCAGATCAGTTCTTTTCTCACGACCAGTTCTCACTTTTACAGCAAACTTTGACATAGATTTCTACAAAATTCTCTGTCGACCCTGAAACAATTAGGATTTGTAGTAAGAACATCAGGAATAAAAGATTTCACGCATTACATTTATCTATACACAGTACATTCATTTATTACACCGAATGAAATTGACGATTTTCGTCGTCGTAGCTATCGACGAATCAAAGGATCTCGAACTAGCGATAAATCGGAAAACTAAAACGAACCAAACCAAACAAGGCATAGACACGTAAAAACTCTTTCTCTTTTGAACGTTCCTCGATTCCTCCACTTTCGACCGTGACCGAAACGTTTCTTTGGAAGGCCCCTAAAGAAAAAAGAAAAGAAAAAATAGCGGTAACGGGACTCGTAGTAACGTTCACGCTGGTACAAGAACGTCGAACGATCGAACCACCGTTCGTCGCTCTGACACGAACCAACGAAAGAGGAAAAACACGTACGTTGGTCGAACAGTGAACGCTAATGCTCTCTATAAAATACTCTGGCGATACCGACTGAAATTAACTCGCCTGAGAAACCGTTGCGAGCGTACGGCACACCGCCGGATGTGTATAGATCGTGGAGTATGTGATTCACGGTATGACTCAAGCGTTAGCTGCAAGAGAAGGCGCGCCTGGATCGCGCGTTTTCTAACTGGCCAGTCGCAGCGCAACTTAATGCCCGTGGTAGAAAGATACGACAGGACTGACCGAGATCGCCGTTCTGGAATCTCGATTTCTCGGTGCAGCTACCTGTTTCGACACCTGTTATCGATATCGCGCGTGATATCCGCTAATTACGACGAGATGTTGTTGCATTTGTTGAAGATAGTTATGAATATTACGGAAGCTGTGACTCGTTGGCAATTTTTCGTTGCTGCCGCCAACTGGTTCGATAAATTGCGATCGCTTGGGGATCAGGCGATTAGATAATTAGCAGATTGCGGCGGATGTTTATCAATACGTATGTAGATTCACGTTTACGTTGGTGGAATCGAAGAAACGGAAACCGAACGGAGATTTCTTCTCGATATTACGAAAGAGTTGTGACTTGTTAACAATTTTTGCTTGTTTTTTTTCCCAACCAGCCTGGTAGATTGCGATTAGATAATTAGCAGATCGCGGATGTTTATCAAGACGTATGTAAATTCACGTTCACGTTGGTAGAACTGAAGAAACGGAAGCTGCATTGAAATTTGTTCTTGCTATTACGGAAGTTATGACTTGTTAGCAATTGTTTCCACGTAATAATGCGATCAGTTGGAATCAATGAAATTAGACAATTAGTAGATTACGGATGTTTACGAAGATGTACGTAAATTTACGTTTACGTTGGTAGAATTAAAGCTCCATTGAAATTTGTTTTTGCTATTACGGAAGTCATGACTTGTTAGCAATAGTTTTCACGCAATAACGCGATCAGTTGGAATCAATGAAATTAGACAATTGGTAGATTACGGATGTTTACGAAGATGTACGTAAATTTACGTTCACGTTGGTAGAATTAAAGCTCCATTGAAATTTGTTTTTGCTATTACGGAAGTCATGACTTGTTAGCAATAGTTTTCACGCAATAATGCGATCAGTTGGAATCAATGAAATTAGACAATTAGTAGATTACGGATGTTTACGAAGATGTACGTAAATTTACGTTTACGTTGGTAGAATTAAAGCTCCATTGAAATTTGTTTTTACTATTACGGAAGCTGTGACTTGTTAGCAATAGTTTTCACGCAATAATGCGATCAGTTGGAATCAATGAAATTAGACAATTAGTAGATTACGGATGTTTACGAAGATGTACGTAAATTTACGTTTACGTTGGTGGAATTAAAGCTCCATTGAAATTTGTTTTTGCTATTACGGAAGTCATGACTTGTTAGCAATAGTTTTCACGCAATAATACGATCAGTTGGAATCAATGAAATTAGACAATTAGTAGATTACGGATGTTTACGAAGATGTACGTAAATTTACGTTTACGTTGGTAGAATTAAAGCTCCATTGAAATTTGTTTTTGCTATTACGGAAGTCATGACTTGTTAGCAATAGTTTTCACGCAATAACGCGATCAGTTGGAATCAATGAAATTAGACAATTAGTAGATTACGGATGTTTACGAAGATGTACGTAAATTTACGTTTACGTTTGCTTTACCTACACTTGCTGTCTGTTTATCATATCAACGTGAAGAAATCATAAAACTTGAAGTTTTTAACAACTCATAATAATATAAATTAATTTAAACATAATGTTAATAACAAGTAGACTCGTTTAATTCGATTTCATATTTTGCACGCTATGTACTGGTTTGTTCATCCAAAAAATATATTCAAATGTGTTAAGCTTACACTTAAACACACGAACCTTCTCATCATCTGCTGATAAGCCATTAGAGCGATTGATACGGTTCGTCTCGTGTCTTTTCACTTGAAAAACTATACGCGTACGACTATTCCTTCTACTTTGAACTTGTTAACCGTGGAGCCAAAGGCGCACCATATGTGTGACATCTTGCTTTTTTCTTAACGTCTTTAATGGTGGCATAAATCGTGCGGGAATGCTCGAATAGTTTAAAATCTATGCTCCTCGCGGACCTTCCATTTACGCTTTTTGTACAGCAGCGTGCCTCTTACGGTAAATTTAATCCTGTTAATCGAGTGCGTATGTCGGTCGACGAGCTTGATAACAAAATTGATATTTTCTACGATTCTAAAACGGACTTGATCGTTGCCAGCAGTTGTTACTCGTAATAAATGTTCTCAATTATCTTTATCCATTTTGTTTTCTCGTCTGATTTATCGTCTACGTTTCTCATCTTCTTTCTTCGTCCCGCATACAGCTGGATGGCGTTTCTCCTCGGTAAATATGTGCTATATTTTAATTATATATCGATAGAAGAATGCAAGCTAACAGAATGGAAAGAAAAATCATTAAGAAGAGCAGCAAGGTATGAAGGGAAAGCCATAGAGTGAGAAAAGGAACGAGTGAAGCAGTGCATAAAGGAAAGAGAGAGAAACTAGGGAAATGGCCAAGAAGGGAAAATGGCAAGAAAGAGAAAGAAGGGACTAGAAGAGGTGAGAAATGGAGAGACACAGCTGGAAGCAAGAGAAGAGCAAGGTAGGATGACAGCGGACCAAATTATAGAAGAAAGAAGAAAGAGAGAAGCAGAAGAGAGGGGGGAAAGGATAAGGGAATCCAAATATAACAAACACTACAGAAAAATCGTCAAAGAAGAGTCACCAAAATACTTAGAAGGGAGGATGAAGTGGAAGGACGGAAAGATATTAGCAAGATTCGGATGTGCAAACAAGACCAAAGCAAGGGAATGCCGGAAAGAAGAGGAAGAAAAAAGGTGCAGGGTATGCAAAAGGAAAGAAGAAGATCCGAGACATGTAATAGAAGAATGCGAAATAACGGGAGGACCAAAAGACACAGAAAAAATACTAAACGAGACTGCAGAAGGACTAATGGAACTAAAAACGATAATAGAGAAGAGAAAGGCAATACAAGACGGAGAGGAACGACGATAAGCACAGCAAGGAGGCAAAAGCCCAAAAGTTGCCATAGTTTTAGAGACGGAATAATTAAGGAAGTGCGATATAGTAAAGTGGATAAGAGCGGAGGTAGACATACAAGAAGCCAAAGCCGAAGGGCACGGACTAAGCAATAATAAATGTGCTATATTTTTCCCATAATCGCAACGAAATGATAATCACATACGATAAGAAGAAAAAATATATAACAATCCTATCGATAACTAGCAACAAACGCAGTGCCATTTCTGATGATTCCGGGGGCGCACCTTTTACCTGTAACAGTCAAATGAGAGTTCCCTAACGTTCCTAACACGTACGATCATTCATCCAGACAAACGCTTCTGAACCCGAAGAAAGAATAACAGAGAAAGCCATAGAACGAACAAGTATCACGTCTACGCTACGTATTATGTACTTCGTTCCATTTCATCGTGTTTTATCAGTTATCTATGAGCTCTGTTAATTCCTGCGATGCGCGCGGAATGTCCGCGGATCATCCCCTCGCAGCTGCAAGGCCTAGGATCGGTGATTCACTGTGAGTCAGCGGTTCGTTTCGTCGTATTTAATGTGCTGGAAGCGGAGAATGACGCGGGGTAAAGCAGGAACGCCGCAGGTTGATCAGTCTGCATGCTATCCGCGCCGTGAAGCGAAACTTCCGTGAACTTGTACGCTCGTCGTTGGACGTCTAAATAACCGAGAGCCTGTCCAGTTCGATACGTGTGGCGTTGAAGATACGAGCCAGCCAACGAGTCAATGTTCTTTGTTCTTGGCAGAGATTTTCACGCAGACCCGACCGTATTACGTAACGTGGAACGTCGCAGACCGAAGCGACGCCATTCTACTTGGACTATTCTACTCTCGATAACGCACACACACACACACACACACACACAAAAAGAAGAAACAGAAAAGAAAAGGATTTATTACTGTAGGACTAGAAGGAAATATTCGAGGAAATTCGTGAACTCGTCGCGTTCGGTTCATCCTCTTTCACGATCGAGTCTCGAGATCGTCGAGTATATTTTAATTGGTCACAAGTTAACGAGTATGGCGATTGATCGAGACGGAGATTAGACGCAATTTATAGGAAGCTTTGATTTTGTTATCCTGTTTTAAAATTAAGTTTGCTTTATTCTCGGGTTCGATGAGTGTTATAATCGACTGGTTGGAATTAACAAGATCCATCGATTCTTTAATGAGATGCTGAAAGAAGTTTGAAAATGCATAGTCGCATGAAATTACAGAGTTTGGTCGCTAAGTTTCTATTATTCGAGGTTCATGAGCATTATAATTGGCCGAAATGAAGATCGGTCAGAATTAACAGGATTCATCGACTGCTTGAATATTACAGTTCGTACAGATTGCTCGATAAATATGAATGGCATAAATTATAAGTACGTACGTGAGTACTCTTGCACTCGTAAGTATAGGATATCCGATGAGTTTGTACGAAACGCGTGATAATTGACCCAGATTGTGCGACAGATTATTCATCTGTGAGAATTTTGTACTCGTGTAAAGTTAACGAATAACACGTAGTTGAAAATATCCCTCGTCGAATAGTAATTCGTGCAAATTTTAATTCCCTTTTTACTTCGTTTTAACTAATTTTTCTTAAGTCTGTCGAATGATATTAATACTACCATGAGAAGAATCTATTAAAACAAATTAATACGAATACGTTGTACGTAATATTACTGTTGTTGTACGTACGATATACTCAATCGATACGTCGTACAGTACTCGATACAGAATTACGTGCTCAATGCATAGTATTCATAGTAGCTCGCGTATATTGCCTACTTAAGTATCTTACGATCAAAAGCTGGCAATATCTCTTTGAACATTAAGTTTGGATACTACGTATCTATCATCGGTTTGATGGAAGGCTGATACGGCAATTAATTAGAAATAGAAGATTGTTGGCCACTTGCCATTTAATTATTAACGTTCGAGAATTTTGGACCGAAAACGTAAACAAGCTATTATATATTATATATTTGGCCCGATCGTCGCACAACGGGCTATGCCCGTGATACTTACGTTTGGCCCGATCATCTGCTACGGGCTATGCCCATTTAGCTTTGGTCTTTACCATTCAGCTTTGGTCTTTACCATTCAGCTTTGGTCTTTACCATTTGGCTTTGGTCTTTAAGAATCTCGAACAGCGTATCGTTTAGGGGCAAAATTAGGGTTCCATGGATCCTCAGATGGCGACTTGTTCTTCTCGTCAAATAGTACAATTTTATTAACAACGATGAAAGTAACAATCCGGTGCTCGAACATTCACTTTCAGAATCCATTGTTGGAGATACCGAAAGACGGACGATTTCCTCGATTATCTCAAGTGTTGAAATCGCCTCACCAAATTCTGCCAATCCAATCGCGCGACAAACACCACGCAGACTACCAATTGTCAATGCGAAAATCTTGGCTTAACGCGGATCTTGCACCTGGTCGATGGAATCGTTGCCACGCGAACCCAGGCGAAACTGCCGTCCGGAACATCCATCGGCTTGCGTCGATCGTTGGCAAACTCTCCTGGTCTCCGCTTCCTGGAGAATCGTCGTCCATTCGGTTGGCTACGGGGAAGAAGGTCGCCGTGCTTTCGGTCGTCGCGATTAGGGTGAAAAAGCGGCCAGGCCATACGTACTGACGTATATATAGGGAAGGGTGGACGAGGAGCGCGAAGGAAAAGCAGCGAAAGATAGAGAGGGAGAGAGAGCGAGCGAACGTGAGAGCGCGAGTAGGTGAGCGAGAGCAGAGGAAAAGGAAAAAGAGAAAGAAAAAGAGAAGGAGAGACACTGCGAGCTGGAGAGGAAGAGCGGAGAGGAGAGCGAGGAGAAAGAGGAGGTGGAGCTTGATACGAGGACGTTGGAGAACGGCCGTTAGATATACACAGTTTGTGGCGTCGCCGTCGGACGTCCTCGGGCGACGGCGCCACCGTCGCCCTCGTGCAGGCGTCCCTCGGCTAAAGTAGGTTAGGTCGATGAGGCCACGACGATGCCGCCGCCACCGCCGCCGCGGTTTCTGCGCAGCGGTCTCGATTCTTCAGCTGCTGCCTGCAACCGTCTTCCTTCCTCCACCGGCGGACGATGATTCCGCGAATAGTCACTTGTAGTTACGGTCGCTCATCGATTTTCATAGTTCTTCGCCATCGCGGCATCGCGGATGGAACGTTTACTTGGACGAGATCGAGCGATGACGATACAAACTGAATCGTATCGATTATTTGGCATCGATGCGTATTGATAGGTAGGTGGTGGAATATCGATGCACACGGTAGCGGGAATAAAGTTATAAGCATCGATATTATCGGTATCGGTAGTCGTCGTTCAATTGGAAGCAATGAAACGCGACAATGAAGTTACATAGTTTGTTTGAACCGAACCTTACGAATATACGAGAAACTTAATTTTCTTTAACATCGAACCTATGTACATGGAACGTGGCTGTGGAATATTGAACTTGATTATGAAATAGACCAGAAGCAATAGAATGGTAGCGTGAACAGAGAAAAACAATAATCTTGAAAAGAATGGCAGAAGAATAGGAAAAATCGTGTCGATCTTCTTCCTCTTATGCGATCGATCTCGAATATCAGCGGTTCTATGACGTTAAATGAAATTTGCTGATGTTGTCGATATAATTACGAAGAAAGCCAGATTTCTCGATAAATATCGTGTAATGTAATACTAATATTTCGCACGTATACATAGCAGATTCTCTTCTATTGTCGCCAATAAGCTTGTACTTGATGCGAAATTGAACTGCGATAGAGAAGAAATTCGCAATTAAGGATGACCAGCGAGCCACTGCTGTGAAATTGTAATATTCACGCAGAAATGGCGAATCGTATTATGAAAAGTCGCGAGGTAGTCGCCGATGGACACAGAGAAGTCGATATCTCATCTACTTGCCTCTGATAATTTCGTATTCGTAGGACCGCGTCGAGCCGGAACGCTTTTCAGGGATTTTAGCGCGTTTTAATATTTGACCAGAAACGACGGGAATTCGTGAAACGGAAACGGATAGTTTTCGAGTAGTTTCCCAGGCGAATCGTCGAAGTCAATAATAGTTAGTTCGAGTTACAAGCTCATCGGTTTTTCTATTTCGCTCTGCGCTTCGTTTTCCACGTTTCAAAGGTTGTGGAGGATCGTAACGAGATCGCGATATCAACATCTTTTTAGTGCCACTTCCGCCAGCTCTTTCACATGTGTACAGATTTTCGTGTAATAAATCGTGTAACGAGCATCTAACAAGCAATCGATTATCATTACAAATTGTTAATTCTACTTCTACTCGTCATTTTACCGATCGTTCCATTACATTTGCTTTATGCGAGAATTATTTTCGTCTGTCGGAAAATATCTGGATAACGATACTTGTTATTACGAATTATTAATTCTGTCTCTACTATGTAATCGTTTAATTATACATCAAAATCGTTTCTATCCATTTAAAGATATTTACCACCCAGTAGATACGTTTAAGAGGTATTTTTATAGATCCACGAGACGAAGAAACCAGTTCAGCTATCCTAGACTACTAATGGTCGCGTGTATGGTCACTCATAAAGCCGCGCAATTGATTTTCCTATTCCTGCCATCTAGTCCCTGTCCGCTCGAAAAGCGACGATAACTCGAACTTTCTCTTACCGAGTTTTCGGGTCTAATTTTCATCGTAACACGATCTTCGATACATCCAAATACGATTTCAATCGAATTTCATCCTTGATTTTTAACGTTACGAGGGAATCACGACGCTTGGCGTTCAAATTTCCCGCCAAGATTATCACCAGTGGCGCAGCAACTCGCCGCTTGAGCGGGCAATTTTTTCCACCGTTTCTCCGTCCATCAGACGTTTTCCAAGCGATGATTCTTGTTTGGTAATAAAATATCAGCGTGAAAGCGCGAAGAAACGGGCTATCGTTGGAAGGCAAAAGCGAGGTTATCATGTAGGCCACGTGACGTCATATCACGGTCTGTTAACAAAATGGCCGCCACCACGGCTGGACATGGGGTCATCATTTGGCAGAAAAATTCTCAGCGCTCGCGCGGCTTATGGTCGATTCGGCAAACTGCGACTCTTTGTTTATTTATTCACGAGTTTATTTTAAGGCGACGCCATTAACGATAAAGCCATTAGCGGCCATCTAGAAAGTACATAATTAGTGATTTCACGTGTTTGCGAGGTTACGCGATAATCGGTTACACGCAATCGGCCGGGTTTGTCTGTTGAAAAAAAGTCCAAGAACTGCGAGCCTTCTAACACAAGCGACGAACTGGTTTTTTATTATTTTTTTTTTAACGTTACGTACGTAATATACGTATGCAGTGTATTCACGTTCGTCGCTAACGTTTCTCTCGTAAGCGATAAGAATGAAAAAAAGGCGAAGCAGGAAAACGATGAAACTGGAATAAATAGCACGCGTTGAACATATATCGTGTACGGTAAAATTAGAATACGATACAGTAGAATTAATCTGCACTTAGATCGAGCCGATATAACGTAATTGCTGATACGAATCAACATCTTCGGGAAAATTGAAATAGATGTATTTCGCGATGTATTTTGTTAATACGTTTTATGTTCATTTGCGAGAACAAGTTAAATTTCGTATCGGGAAACGTTACCATTACAATTAGCAAAATGATCTACAGAAATTGGAGCGATCGCGCTTATTTGGCTCATGACGTTATTAACACGATCGATCCAGTTTCATGGAGTTTGAATTATGATTTATAGCCATCTTATTTTCTCTATTTTCCATGTACTTTGCAATTCGTTCGGGGACACAGTTTGCAAAATTTACTGATTCGTCAAATGGTAATTTTGTTCGTATCTATACGGTACGAAACCTGACACGAAGCTACACGGTATATATTTTTAATTCACAGTTTACTATCGAAATGATATAATGGGATTTAGTAAGATTTCAGAAATATCGTTCAGTGTGGCGTGCACGACGATAAAACTATTGATAGTTCCGTATGAGTAAGAACGAGTGATAAAAACGATGATAAGTTGCTATTCCGAGCAGAGATCCACGCTGATTGTGCATATTGATGGCTATTTACTCCGCAGTTTCGTTGTTTCTGTTTCCCTTACGACGCGTTTTATAGTACGAGGAAGTTTCTGCGATTCTAAGCACGTGATAATAAATTAAACACTGCAGCGAATAATCTGCGCTGCACAAGCTGGTCTCTACAGTTTGATCAACTAAGACATGTGCTCCTTCTATTATCATATTGCTTATCTTCTAAAAGGAATTTCCATTTAATTCTTTCTTACGATAATATTTAGAGCAATAAAGGAAAACAACCTGTGACGAACAATCCGCGTTGTAAAAGTTGTTTTATTCTCGAGAATCTTCGCATATTGTCATTTGCCATGAAGAAAGTTGTTTCCTGAATTTTTTCTCACGACAACATTTAAAACAAGACATGCGCTCCTTCTGTTATCATATTGCTGGATCCATTTAATTCTTTCTTACGATAATATTTAGGGCAATAAAGGAAAACAACCTGTGACGAACAATCCGCGTTGTAAAAGTTGTTTTATTCTCGAGAATCTTCGCATATTGTCATTTGCTACGAAGAAAGTTGTTTCCTGAATTTTTTCTCACGACAACATTTAAAACAAGACATGCGTTCCTTCTGTTATCATATTGCTGGATCCATTTAATTCTTTCTTACGATAATATTTAGGGCAATAAAGGAAAACAACCTGTGACGAACAATCCGCGTTGTAAAAGTTGTTTTATTCTCGAGAATCTTCGCATATTATCATTTGCTACGAAGAAAGTTGTTTCCTGAATTTTTTCTTACGACAACATTTAAAACAAGACATGCGCTCTTCTGTTATCATATTGCTGAATCCATTTAATTCTTTCTTACGATAATATTTAGAGCAATAAAGGAAAACAACCTGTGACGAACAATCCGCGTTGTAAAAGTTGTTTTATTCTCGAGAATCTTCGCATATTGTCATTTGCCATGAAGAAAGTTGTTTCCTGAATTTTTTCTTGCAATATTTAAAACAATAAAAACTACATGCTGTACTGAATAATCTGTGTTGTACAGTTTTGTCAGCTGTTAGAACGCGTTATTGTATTATTCTGTTGCGCTGTTGTTGAAAATCTTCACGTATTATCTTCCTCCATGGGAAGAATTTCATTTTCCAGTTTTTCTTACGACAACGTTTAAAACAATAAGTTTTAACACATAGGGAACACGGTAGCTCGTAAATTAGTATCGCAGCTGAAGTATAAGTCGCGTTTGACATTTACCAGAGTATTTATTGCGTCCTTTCCAAATCGCTGATGCTGCTCATTTTAATGATCGTATTTATATCACGAGCTGTGCTGCAATAAAACGCGCATAGGGCAATAAATATTAGTTTCAAGTAATTAAGTATCAATGTTACTCTTTGTGTAAACGTATTGCTCGACGTGCACCTATAGTTAGGGAATCATGTTCTTGAGTTATTCAATACTATGAGTCACACATACGAGGCAAAAAAAAAAGAAATGATTACAACTCACACATTTCCATTGCTCGAATAAAATCCTATTTAATGCGCTACTTGTGCACTGATTAATTAGATTGACGCGCGTAATTAGTTTATTTTGTTTGGTCTCGGCGACGATGAAATTTATCTACACGAATTTTCTATTGCAACAAAATGCAACGTAAAAATCGTGCAAGAATAAAGAAATTAAACGATACGAACATACAGACACGTGTATATGGAAATAAAAACTTGACAAATATACATTTAATAAAACTATCTTTAATTCAGAGCGTATTTGCCTTTGTTATTTTTCGATGTCGCGCGAAAAGTGTATACGGCGTCGTAACATTTCCAAATAAATTTTACTATTCGCTAACGGCTGTCCAAACAACAGAACGGTAATGCGCCACTTTAAGAAAAAATTACCCAATGAGATATCTTTGTTCCTGCGAGAGTTTACATCTGTTTCACTCGAACTCAATCTTTCCATGTTCCATTTTAATTAAAAAGAAGCCCATCTTTTTCTCACTTTGCAACGGTTTTGCAACGCTTCGCGCAGCTCGCTCCATGTAATTTACCGTAACTGTTCGTTTTAGACCAGGTGTTAAACAGTTACATACGTAGAAATCCCATAAATAACTATCATGTCCGTTCCATTACTGGAAGTATCGTGCCATCATAAAATACCAGTTACCAACTAAAAACAATGATTGGTATCTTGGAATTGTTTCAAATCGTTTAAAAGCTCAGAAGAGGTAGAATATTCAGATAGTGAACAAATCAGGCATCATTTGAACGACCCAGTTTGCTTACAAAGTAGAGATGCTATCAATATGTTAAATATCGTAATATTTTTTTATCGATATATTTATTATATTGCCATTCTTATTTTTACATATATTCATATCCCTTTTACCAATATCTTAATGATTTTACCGATATATTTATTATATCGATATTCCTATTTCCTTTATCAATATCTTAGCGATTTTATCGACATATTTATAAATTGATATCGATAAGTTAGGAATTTTATTTAGAATTCTCAATGGGAATTGATTGTAAATAGTGCACCAAATGAAAAAAGAAAGTTAGAAATAATCTATTGGTAATTCTTTAACCAAATTATATTACCAATCGTAATAACTTATTAACATCAACTCGTAAATGTATCGATGAAACCATTCGGATGTTGATAGCAATAAGAATTTGATAGAAACATATGGATGAAAGATCGTTAAAAAATGAATAAAAGAAGCAGCGATGAACGAGATACAACGTGCAACGAGTAACAAAATCACCATCGATTCTATTCACGTAATCTTCTCCAAACCTATGGAAATACGTTTTAGTATATCAATTAAACTTCGTATAGTTTTATCAGTTAACTGATGCAACTTTAAAAGATGAATAAGAAATTATCAAAATGTCGAGCGAGCTTCAAGTAATTTCGAAGCTCCTCGTGGCCGTCATCGTGCGCGATTTTTAATTCCAATTTAATAAAAGGAACAATTTTCCTTTTTCCTTCCCCTTGTTATATCGTTTATTTTGTTTGTTTCGTTCTGATCGAAGGATACAAGGGCTTTCACGCTTGTTTTACGTACCAAAGGATGATCTGTCGCTTGCGATAAAACTAGCCAACGTATTATACGCACTCGTATCGGAATATTTAACTGGCGCGGTGAAACGCTTTGGTAAAAATCGTTTAGAGCCGAGAAAAATGGAAAAGCGGAAACGAGCGCCTGGTTACGGTCCAAGAAGCTTCTCTAATTCCATCGTCTAATTTTCCGGGTTTCGGCAGCGCGCAATTTTTCGCCGTTGGACGGGTCGCGTGTCGAGGTCTCGTTCAGCTCGATCCTCTCGACAAATTTGCGTTACATGGAACCCAATAAAATATCGAGTTATTCAGTTTATCGCAGGCAAATGAATTCACCGTGTGTGTATATGGAACTCGGAAAAGGGGTCGGTCGTGGGCCGCGCTGCTATCGAAAACAAATTCCCGAAATGTTTGCGTGAAAGGTGTTTACGTCAAAAATAAATTTCCGTAATATTTGCACCGCGTCTCTATATGTTTGCCCGTATGATTTTTCACGACCGTTCGTTAACGGCTATCCTGCGCCCGCCAGCGCAATAATCGCGCACGATAATTAATAATCACATGGACTGCGATTCCTGCCGTGTTAAGCAACTTGTTTCTAACAACAGATTTCCCTTTCGTGACTGTTAAAACGATACGCCAAATGTCTCTCATCGGACGAGTCGCGCGGTATATGGAAAATAAAAGGGAAAGCTTAAGAAAACCTCTGTGAATATATTAGCTGATACATATGATATACATATACGTAGCAACACTTGATTATTGGAATTATATCGCTGGTATTATCGTGCGATATGTTGCACAAACGCAGACAATAAAAAGAATGGGAAAATGGTCAGAAAGAAGTGCGAGCTCGTACAGAGTTTTGAACGAAAGACGCGCACACGGTGGGTTGACGCGTCTTTATTTTCGAGACACGAAAGGGAAAGCAGCTTCTTTTAATCTCTGTCGTCTTGTCACTTTGTTTCGGTTGTTTGCATTTACAATTTGTCCCATTGGTAAATGGTAAACATTTCGAAATGAATATTTCTCGCATTATAAATAGCAAACAAAGAATTTATTTCTTGTGCTGTGTTTGTACAGCTTTTTTTCTCCCTTATCTTTGTTCGTAAAATATATCACGTAACTTGGTTTCAGGGAAAAATCCTGCCACACCATCCACGGCGGACGTAGTCGCGAGTCACGTTCAAGTTTGTTTGCAACGGAATAAACAGCCGCTGATTGGTCGAAGAAGTAACAGAGAGCCGGCCTGCACGCGTAAGTTTCATTGAAAGCGTTTCATTAACGCCAACCACGGCCAGATATTATTTATTCTACGCGGCTCTTATCTTTCGATGAAGAAGAAGCAATGACGGAGGGCTGTCATCGAGCAGAAACTCCGAGGGACGTTGATCGCGATAGCAGCGGACGCTTGAAAATGTCAGCGGACCAAGATAATTAGAGGATCATCTCTGGGTTAGACGCTTTATCCGTTTCTCTGAAGCACGGTATCTGTTAAAAGCTCGTTTATTTATTTCCAGCATTTATTTATTTATTTACCAATGGATTATCTTCCCGAAATAGAAGCAATTTATTTTGCTGATTGCTGGCAATACTGCGGAGTAGCGTGCATCCCTTGGAATATTTCAATTTTCCTCTAGTTCGCAGTCTTTTTACACATTTTTGACATTTTTACCGAAGTCGAAAGTATTTTGTATTTTACAATTTGTCCAGCTGGACATTTGGCAAATTTTTCTAACTTAATCGCTAAATAATACGCGCATAGCCACCTCCAGTGGAATATCCTCTTCGAGGTGACCGAAAGGAGGGTCGTTTTTTATGGAAATATTTTTTTTTTTTTTTTATTTCGTAGACCCTTTACAATCAATTCTCATTGAGAATTACGAGTAAATTATTATTTTGACGTGGTACTGTAACTTGTTGTTAACTCTTGTATTATATCTGTCACTGAATTTGCATATTTCTTCTTCAAGGTGTATCTATTTCTTAGAGTTTTTCATTGGAATCGTTGGAATTCACCGCTGTTCCCCATAGGTGCATACAGTCAGATATCTGGCCATGATTCAGATCCTGGGAACAGCGCATCGTAGATAGATCCAAAGAACTGAAACCAAAACTAAAACGAATTCTACTAAAGTATGGCGCACGAAATGGAACCTTTTTCAAAACTAATTTTCATCATATCTTCTTTCTGATCTCGCGCTCTTAGACCACCGTATGGCTTGCTCTGCATCCACTCGAATCCTGCGCATGGCGTTAGGTTCGTGTCACCGTTAAAATAAACGCTTTTGACAGAGAAATCTTCCCGTAAGCTACAGATCGCATCGTCCTGAGTAATTAAAATTAAAATTTCATTCGGCTCTTTCTTCTTCTTGCGGCAAGGACGATCTGTGACGTATAACGCGGCGAAATAGACGACAGAAACTAGAGATACTCGGGAAAAAGGTGCATCATATTACACGTACACGTACACACAATTGCAAATACCTGCATAGTACATACAGTGTGCATATAAAGACCATATTTTTATTAATATCTGCCAACGTTTATTACATCTATGCGATGCACATAGCAATCCACGCAATGCGCATACAAAGCTCATACTTTTTAATTGCACACCATTTACAAGCTGTCGCTGTATTTCGCGATATCTTTACGCCACGTTGTGTTTTATAACACAGCGTGTCACGCACGAGCTTCCTTTAAATTAATTCAAAAATTACACATCTTGAGATCTTCTCGCCGATTGGTCAAATATTCGGCATCGAGAAGATTGTTCAATTCGTTTCTGAAAATTCCTTGGAAATACAATTTTCCAATCGTCGACGATAATCTCCGTGCACGATATTACCGGCAGTTACTCGAAGAAACATCTCGTCTGCATCTTCTACCGATCGGTTTGTATCATAAATTCTCATCTTCCAACTTAGCGTGTCTTTTCCCCCCAAAATTGCGCACCTTGCAATTTAATACTACGCTAAAGACTGTGCGCTTGAAACGACTCGCCTGGCTATCTCAGCGCTGTTAACGCGTCTTGTGACAAACGAAATACAAATGCAGCTGCTTGTTCTCTGTGTACAGCGGCTATCAAGACCGCGAGCATACGATTGAAAAAGCGAATGGAAACAGCGTTACACGAAGCTTAATTACATCTATCGAAGGAAGCATTGCCAAAATCGATATGTAATATCGATAAAAGCCATCCAGCTAGCGATATCTTCTCGTGTTCGATTTAAAATAAACCCGGCGGTGCCGATTGTCTCCGGCTCCATTCGTTCCTCTTGTTTTCCTGCTCTTTGTCCCCGTGTACGTCCATGTAAAATGAGCACGATTAACGCTCCGCCAGGTTCGTTAACTAAATCGGTTGATGATGTGAAATTAACGTGCGAGAAAATTCATTGATCGAATCGGTTCGCCATACCAAACTAATTGTAAGCCTTCAGCGACTTTCAATCGACGATACACGCGATCGCAACTTATTTCAAAATTCATTCATTCGCGAAACGGCTTGGCAGAGATTTTTCGTCGGTAGACTCTTTTTCTCGGATTTCAATGTATCGACAAAGAGCATTTAGGTTTCTTCTATCAAAGTTGGAACGATAGCAGGACAACGATAGCAGGATTCTTTTTTTTTTATTTATTTATTAAAATTACAATCAATTCTCGCGGACGATAGCAGGATAGCAGGATATTAATCAAATTATGCAGAACTCGAAGCTTTTTCTATGATAGCAATACGCGTGAACATTAGAGAACTTCACGTTATCAACGTTGTCTACTTTCCGCGCTGAAATGTCGTTCGCATAGTTCACTTTAAGTTGCGTTTAGGTTTAGTTTTATTATGCGGTTGATTACGGTATTACGATACTTGGAATAATTTGTGACATTTTTTAAATTGAAATCGAGAAAAGATACCGAGGAAATTGGAAAGCGTTGGCAGATTTTCGAACGAAAAGGGATGGAAAATGGAAAAAGGAAAACGAAGACAGAAATGCGTATTTATTAGCTTGTTGTTGTTGGAATTTCACAAACGTGTCTGCACTGTACAAAGACTACAGGACAATTACACGGTAACTTACATTTCCCATTTTGATAGGACAATGGATATTAAAATTCACGTGACATATGTTGCCGGTTAATTGTATTATAATTGTAATTAAAAAATATCGATAAATATAATACCGAAATAGGGAACAACGTCGAGTCGAAGCTTTCTACTCTGATAATTACAACTTTTCATTCGCGATGCTTGAAACATATCGTTCGATATTCTTCTCAGAAAATGTACGGAATTTCGCTTTTAACGAGGCGAGTAGTAGGTCGTCCGAAAAGTTTCTTTCTTTCTTTTATATTATTTCGTCGAGTTACATACGATCATTTCACAGACTCGGTTTCACGTCTGTACGAAGCTGCATCGTTGTGAAAAACAGCGAAAGAAGGACCCTTTCCGGACAAGCTGATATTTCCATTTTTCGCGCGAATTCCTTGATCGATGGCATCGTACCGCGAAAATGTATTTCGCGGTCGCATCGTGCGATGGAAATCGTCGATTCCTCGAAGCGTCGCGTAACTCGACTTGCGTCACGCAACCAGTCGCATTAAGTCTGATTAGTTTGATAATTATTGGCCGTGTGCCGTGTTGAGGCTGCGTGCGAGCTGCGTATTCCTTTCACGCGGATCCCAGTTGTCGTTACTTTCGTAAAGAAGATTTGCAAACTGTTTTTTAGCTACATTTTGTCGTCTGCTGTTTTCCGTATTTTTCTCTACAATTTGTCCGTCGATATCTGTCAATAGGCTGCGCGCGTCTATCCATTTACGAGGAAATCAGAGGTGTAAAAATATACAGAACGCGCGCAAATACAAGATTATGCGAAATATTCGAAGTGATCTTTATCTAGCTTTTGAACACTCAGTCGCGTTCATAGAGATGTAAAATTCTGTACACAGTGGCGATGTGTGACGAATAGATTGCACGTGTGCACGTATTTCAGGCGTTCCAATTTTCTGTTTTTCCTCGCGCGTAAGTTAGAAGAAGGAAGATAGATCGCTATAGTTCTCAGTGTAAATCGTAATGCTTTGCCATTAGCGTGAAATACGTAAACGTTGGCTGGAAGATCATCGTTGGAAAGGAAGTTTGTTAATCGTCTTGCTAAACAGAGATTCGTTCTCAAGCGACGGTGTTATCTTCCGTCAGCTCGGATTTGTACGCTGTTTTACGTTTGGAAAAATCTTCCAAAATTCTCGAACACATTTCCAAGTTTCTAGAATATCGTGCAACAGTATTTGTTGCTATTTCTTACCCTGATCTTCTCTCGTTTGATCGAAAGCAAAGTTTCGAGAGAAACGTGGGAGAAATGAAAAATTACGCGAGACTATTGCTCGTGGACGACCCGGTATGCGGATGGAGGGTTTTAATGACATTGGAAAGGTAATGGAAAAGGGCTGGAAATTTGAGTACATGAGAATTCTCGCGTATTTATGGATAAAATTTATATTCAATATACTGGAGGTTTACATAGTTGTGGAATTCCAGTGGAATAAAAATTTCGTTGTAATTAAATAGTCTATTTCAGCGTGATCGTTATGTCAATAATCCTACGATACATTTGTCAACGTAATCTATCTTTCTGGCAAAGAAGCGATCCATTTTTTGCAGGAAAGAAGCTTCGTATAATTAAAAGAGCTTAATCGATCACAAATGATAATGCGGAAGGAAAAATACGATAATAAACATTTGCATATCCGTAGATTTGTCTCGTTATACGCATCACATCAGGCTGATTAACCAGCGAATGTAGAGTGCGACACAACTTGCCGGTAAAAATTGCCGCGATCGTGCAAAACGCCTCTTGAAACTGGCGAAAAACAAGCTTCAAAGTGGACGCTGTAAAAAGTCCCGCAAGAGTTATGTCACTCGAGTCGCCCCTCCCCCCTCCGCCCCCAATGAACCCAACAAAGCAATCAGGAATAAGCAAAATGGAGAAAGAGTGAAATAAAAGAAGAAGGGGACAAAAAGGAGAAAGAACGCCGATCGACGAGGGACGAAAAAATACGAAACGAAGGGTCGAAGGGTAAACGCTGACGCTTTCAATAACGTGCAGATGCAAGCTTGTTACTGCTGGTGATCGTAAAGCTTCGTTCAGATTGATCAAGTTGCGTGAATTGGAGCAATTAAAAAATCAAGTAAGTCGAGAATTCCTTTTTAACGCGAATCGGTCGTTGGCTTGTCGCGAAATATTCTTCAATTTCTTTTTCGAAATTTCAGTTTGTTGGAAATATGCTGAAAGCGCTCGCGCAACGCTAAATAATTAGCCAAGGAAGAAGTTGCAGCTTCTACATTTCGTACTTCTTATTTCATAAACTTTCCTTTGTACGCCACTGTGCGCAACTTTGCCCGCCGCCCTGTGAATCCAGATAGCCGCATCCGATCGAAAGTTATTCTCGAGAAAAGTGACTCTTGGTGACGAGCAACCAGCCATCGATCTCAGCTGTATAAAGATCGATCGAAGCTCGTAGATCCGACTTTCGCCTCTGATCTGATCTCGCCAGGTAATCTAGAAATCTTTTAGAATTAGGCCTGGAATTTCTGATCCTAGAAAACACCAGTTGGCGTTAACTAGAATGAACGATAAGGCGAATGAAATTAAGCGATCAAGTTGGGCTGACTTCGAGTGACTCTGCTCTGAGCAAAGAACTCACAGCGGAGAAACGTTCTTCTATCACAACGTTGAAAAGACGATAAAACCGGCAGTGATTCGACCTGATTGCTGCAAGCGTGCAAACACACCCATAGTATAGGTCCAGAAATAAATTCAAACGACAAAATAATATTCAGTTTCAATGCGAATATTCTGCCGCTTGACGAACATATGGATCGACAATTTTGTGCTACCTGGCAGCGACGACTTGACCTCGGCGAAATTTGCAGACGCGTCCCTCTTCGCTTAACTTAATCGCCTAATCTACGCAGATGCGAATCAGTAGCGGTACTTAATGGCGAGTGTCTAATGACTGTCGCAAGCGGCAGTCGCCCTCTTGTCGTTGTTCTCCTGTTTCAATCTTTTTTGCTATGTTTCGCGATGGTTGACGACGAGAACCAGCGACGATTCTTCGTCGGACGAACGAAAAGCGAGCGAACGTGCGCGGCGACGCGCTGGACGGTCGAACGATTCGCAAAACGCCGGCTGCCAGGGACACGCTGGTATGAAGCGAATGGAGGCAATCCCTTTATGGCACGGCCGAGGAATTTCGCGAGATTTGATTGAGCGGCCACGCATTTTCGAAAGTATTCGCCGGTGCGTGAATTCGGGCTCCGTTTCACCGCGCGACATCCGTCCGCGTTTTTGGTCGCGACGGCCACCGGGAAAAAGAGCAGACGTGGCCAGAGAGGAAGGCAACAATTAAAATGTTTGCGCGCGCGCTGCCACATTCCAGCTGCTCCGAGCTTTTTTTCATCCGGACCAATGCACCGCGTTCGATCGAGGCTCGATTAGCTGATTCATTGGGTCAGCTGATTAGCAATGGGATCGGAAATTGCCGGCAAATTCGAACCGTTTCGATCGCCATTGCCGAACCTCAAGACGCTCGAAAGTCTCGATCCGATCTCGGGTCTTCCGCAGTCTGTCGAGTCTCGATCGTTTCGGAGGTGTTGATGCGGGATATTGCATATTCCTGGGACGAAGAAGAATTTGAGAGTTGAGAATCTCAGAGTGGAAATGATTTTTTTAGCCGCAGTCGAGGTTCTACAGCTACGACTATCTTGTTGCTTGCTTCGTTCATTTACTTGGGACGCTGCGAATGTGACGCGAGGTAGACAATTCTGTGCCTGGAAGAACGATTTCAAAAAGACGTCACACAGCCCATTTCCAACATAAACGGAAGCAAAAGTGGCCGATCGTCGTTTCTACGACACAGCACGATCGAGACTTGGAAGATACCAAAGACGATCAAGATTTTCCGGATGACTTGCAAGATGAGCAAGACTCAAGAGACTATAAAGACTCAAGACCTGGAAAGGCTCGAGAGACTATAAAGACTCAGGAGACTATAAAGACTCAAGACTTGGAAAGGCTCGAGAGACTATAAAGACTCATGAGACTATAAAGACTCAGGAGACTATAAAGACTCAAGAGACTCTATAAAAACTCAAGACCTGAGAAGGCTCCAGAGACTATAAAGACTCATGAGACTATAAAGACTCAAGACTTGGAGGGGCTCGAGAGACTATAAAGACTCAGGAGACTATAAGGACTCAAGACTTGGAAAGGCTCGGGAGACTATAAAGACTCATGAGACTATAAAGACTCATGAGACTATAAAGACTCATGAGACTATAAAGACTCAGGAGACTATAAAGACTCAAGAGACTCTATAAAAACTCAAGACCTGAGAAGGCTCCAGAGACTATAAAGACTCATGAGACTATAAAGACTCAAGACTTGGAGGGGCTCGAGACTCTATAAAGACTCATGAGACTATAAAGACTCAAGAGACTCTATAAAGACTCAAGAGGCTATAAAGACTCAAGAGACTAAAAAGACACAAGACCTGGAAAGGCTCGAAACTGAGGCTCGAGACTGGGAAATTGTCTGGTTGCCAAACATATTGGCAATAACCTGTCACAACTATGAACTATCTATAGTTATACTAACCAGTATTCGTTCGTTTATACATTATACGACTTAATAACCTATCCTCGCGCTATAGTGAGATTCACACTCATCGTTCCAGCTAAAATCTTGCGTCATTCTGAACTGTACATCTGAAGCCATCGTACATAGTCTGCTTACTTTAGCTGCGTCAATCGCATGATATTATGCGCCAATAGGATTATTCGTCGATCTTTTTCTGCAGCCATCTCGCTTACTTAAACAACAACCATCTCTCAAGTCGCTTTAGATGTTTGCCCGTCTCATTGTTCCCGTCCTTACGTCTTCTGACCAGAGACTCTTGCCACTTAAGCTCTACTTAAGTACCTGGTTATTATTTGTTAACTCACGCATTAGCCAGGACTAGCGTTGGCTAATATCAAGCTCTAGCACGGATCTTGATCAATTTCTTTTGCCTCTTCTCGCGACAAACATGAATTTGCATAAACCTGACGTTGTCTATTTATTCTTGCAGGGTTCTGCAAATTCAAACAAAATATCTTTTACAATGAAACTCGAAGCTGCGTATATTTATTAAAGTTGGAAACTCGTATTCGTATCGTTATCTGATAATGGTATTGTTTTTAAAAGAGATGAAATTAAAGCCAGCGGCACACACAAAGCGAATCGGACATAACGAAATACGTGTACGTTCATAGCTAATCACCGGCCACTATCCGCTGTTTCCAGGTTTAATACACGAACTCGAGATTTTTGCCGGCGCGGATCAAATCTCATTGTAGTAATTCGCTCGAACTGTTTGTTAACGAAGTATCGATTACTGGTAATTAGCGCAGTTGCTCGACAGCGAATGATTCTCGTAAATCGTTAGAGTACATTCTAGGTTTTATGCATTGTTTTCCAGGGCTTATGGTGTCGGATGGTCCTTGATTAGAGGCTGTTCGACTGCTTCGTTTATTTACTCGAGACACGAAGTGGCAAATTCTGCGCCTGCAAGAACGTTTGAAAAAATATGCCACACAGCGTCCATTGTCCATTAAACGCTTGACAACGTTTTCTTGTAACATCCACCACGTTTCACGTATTATACGAAATCCGTCGCAACGTAACAAGATTTTTACCACTAAGATTTTATCTATTGAATTATTCATCGTTCTATTTACCGAAATGGAATTTGCTCTAGGAAAAGAGAAATTCTACCCGACATGGAACAGGTACTCAAGTTCGAAGTACCATTTTGCTGCTCTCGCGAGATCGATCGCTGCGTAAGATTTTTATCGACACCGTATACATTTAACGTTTAATTTAAAACCACCCCTACGCTTCTAACTTAACCTTCAGAATTTTCTCGCAAGTTTGTTCCTTAAACAATTGTTAATAATAGACAGAATGGCTGTTGGATGGTGCAACTAAATATTCACCTCTGTCGTATTATACGTCCCACTGTATTACGCTTCATCGAAGACAGAGTGAGAAACTTGTATTTCACAATCTCGCGCGTTAATTGCTCAAAGGGTTGATAAACCGGCGAAAAGTCGATTTGCCTGTCGCACGATGGAATTGGGTTAGCCTTCTCGAAGGACGCGATCCTTGCACGGTCGCGGGCCGCGATTTCCTCGTCTGTCGGCAAACGGTAATCGGTGTTTGGCGGAACGAGGGTGGAGAGAAAAAGAAGCAAGGGAATAATGAATTTTTTTTACACCAGAGTCGTGCGCCGCGGGCGGCTCGCACAAAGAACTCTCTCGCCGGGTTTTAAAGCGTTGTTACTCGCGCGCACAATGTACCGGCAACGAGAAATTCCATGAAATATTTCCCCTTTGCTCCACGTAGAAAGAGAGAGAGGAGAGAGAGAGAGAAGGATAGAGAGGAAGAGATCGTAGAGCGAAAGGAAAAGAGAGCAGGAGCCCTTTTAACCCCGAAAAATCGAGGGGAAAATAATGAATCCGCGGCGAACGACAATCGCCTGGGGAGGAATCGATCGGCCGCCGATTAGAAATTCGTCCGACTGTTGGCCGCCGACGCGGCTAAAAATATGATTTGCATCGATCCCAAACGCGTTTCGCTGAGAAATTAACCAGCCGGGACTGTTGGAGGGTGAACTCGTCGCTCGCTATATACATAGATCGATGGATCGACCAGAGCCGAGGCTTTGAGCGCGGCCAAACCGTTTCTCTCTGCGCCATTGAAAGACCCCGAAGTGGATTTTTACTTGCATTGATCGTTCAGATTATCTATGACGATACGTGTCAGCCGTAAAAATCGATCGTGTGTTTTACCTTGTTTCTGTTATTCCATTTGCGGATCTCACGCCACTTCTTTTTCTTTTTTTATTCTTACTCGCGCGAATTTATTTAGGCGAGTTTATTTAGGCGATTTCGAAATCGGAGACGTCGATCTTGTCGCGTCAAAAGTAACAGAACCGAACCTGACTGGAACAAAATTTGTCCGTAAAAATCTTCTTCCAGTTTGAACAAGTTTCTGTCTCTTAAAAAGAGCAGGCTTGGAAGAAACGAGTCTCTGGTTGTTTAGATGCAAACTCGAACACACGGAGACACGTCGATATCCAGGAAAACGCGAATCATCGATTCTCGCGTAAACACGCATCGATGAAGTTTTCGCGGAATTGGTCATTTAAAGAGATATTTAAAAGCCACGTGCTTGCATTATAATCCACGTGCCTCTCCTTCGCTCGACAGCCGCGTGAACGGTGGAAAAGCGGAAGAACCGAGTGAGGCGGAAAAGTTAAGCAGGTGGTGGCAGGCGTCGCGGCAAATAACAAAGTAACAGGGCGCAAAACAGAATGAAAGAGTAATACCCCGGGCATATACATTTATAACAAAGCAATCAAGTGGCGAAATAGCGCGGCAGCGATGGAAAATTTCCAACTCGCTGAAATTCCGCGGTCACCGGATGGACGTATCGATCCATCGAGATGGACCCGACGCCCAAGTCCGACACCGACCGTCACGCGAACCCGCCGACAAATCGCTGCTTGGTACTTAAAATCTGTATTTTCTGGACTCAATAAACTCCTTTGTAAAAAAAAAGAAAAAAATAAAAAACAAATCGCTGCTTGCCATCGATAGCGGCGCGACTCAACGAAACGTTAACTGCAGGGACGAAGCTTTCTCCAAAATTCACAAGGAAATCAGGAAGAAAGAGGATGCGGATTATGCAAAAAAGGAGAGGACTTGAAACACATATCAGAGGAATGTGAGATAACAGGAGGAGCAAGGAACATGGTAGAAACACTAAATGAGACTGCAGAAGGACTGGCAGAACTGAAAGCGATAATAGAGAAGAGAAGAGTAGCAGAAGAGGGGCAGGAACGACAGGAAGGAAGCACAGCAAGGAAAAGCCAAAGACGGAATGAGCACTTAGTTATAAGCGTTAGATTTAAGTTAGTAGACATAGAGATGGAGCAAGTAAGGTGCAATAGATAGATATAAACAGTTTATAATTAGAGAAGTGCTGGAGTAAGAGAAATATATGTGACGCAAGGGCATTACATAAGAGATGTAAACCGAAAGTCGCCCAAAGGTATGGACTAAGGATAAATAATAATAAGAAATACAAAAAAATCGCCGTGACCAATTTCAACGACCCGACGATTGGATAGTCTCTGTCTGTGTTTTTGAACGCGATTTCCGACTACTTTCGCATCCACATTCATCTTGAGGATGAAGTTGATCTACTAAATAAATGGAAAATAAATAAAATAGAGTCTCAGTGCAATGCAGGTTAAATTTGAAAGTTTTTGAACGGCTGTGGTTAATGCCAAGCATTAAAAACCACAAATGCAGGTTGCGAGGACGCGCGCGCGCGTCTACGCGCACACGTTCACCCACTGGTCGCGGGAATGGAAAAATTAGTTAGAGTTGGCGGTTAACATGATTCCTTGTTGCGTTACTGTCTGCTGACCTATGACCTGTTTGTTCGTTGCCACGTAACAATGTAGGTACTTCGTTAGCGGTAGGTTAACGAAGAAAGATAATTTTCTTCGTTTTCGCCTGTTAAGGACTTTGATGGAAATTTGTAAACGGCAATGCGAGCAGATTGCGATTTCGTCCAGGGTTGCTTTTTTCATTTCCCACGTTCTCGTTCTCGGCTATGCCAATTTTTCCCCTCCAGTTGCCAGCGAGTGTTTAGGTCATTCGCATTGTTGGAAATTGGCCGCACCATCGACAAAATTATCGATTGTTCTATTCGTTAAAGAAAATGCGATAACACGAGCCAATCGGCCACGATAATTATCTATGCCGTTGGCATAGTTGAAAGTTGGCCGGACCATGGAAATCTACGTTATTTTACTGGTAGAAAAAAATTTAATAACGCGACCCAGCAGTGACTAGGATTATTTAAGTTATTCATATAGTTGAACATTTCTCCGGCCACGAAAAATCGATGTTATTTTATTCAGTTAAAAAAATTTAATAACCAAGACCCGGCGTGTCAGTCAACGCGTTAAAAAACCTCGCGAAACGAATTTATTTCCGCACAGATAATCGAAACTATCTCATCAATCCTGAACGATGTATTATGTGTATACGCGCACGCTAATGTCCGATTATTAATATAGTATTTGTAACGTGAGGCGTGAAAAAACTGTCGATTTATTAGAAATTGGGGGCGAAAGGGGCTGACGAACGACGCGATACCGAAATAAATCCGTGAATCGGAGATTGGCGGAACCACTCGCGCTACCATCGATCCATCCAAAATAATCCACGGTCCGGATTGCTGCCACGAACCGAGTGCCTGTGAAATAATGTATAAAATTACCAGGTAAACTGTTTGCCTCGCGGCGAATATTTTTGTTGCGATTAAATCGCTATTGGTAGTCCGACCCTCGAAAGAACCCGGATCCAATGGAATTGGAGGGATGATTTTGCGAAAGAAGCGTGTACCGTGCGCTGCGTAACGAGTTCTTTAACCTTGACACTGAGCACAATTTCCACCTCGCTGGCATTTAACGCAAAAGAAAAAATGTGCGTCGAGAGCGTCGTTTTTAGCGAAAAAGTTTCGTTAACGCGAATTTCGGCGTACGATAGAAATAGTAATCGTTCGTAGGCGAATGGAGCCGCGGACGTTGGAGATGCAATTTCCATGCTTTTTTCCTCCGAAACTACGTTAACAAATTTCCAGCATGTGGATATCAATTGATATTGATATCAATGCAATTTTGTTCAGGTTCTATGACAGCTTAGAGTAACGAAATTAAAATTCAAGGCGCTTGATTTTTCTTATGTCTTCATATTCGAAAATAGCGTAGAGTAGGTTTGCCAAAAGCTCGGCATTCTTCCTCGCTCGCCAAGTAGCGTTAATCCTAAAGTACTGTGATCGTTGCACGTCTGACAGTGTAGAAGACGTCAGCTGGTCCCTACGCAGTCCTACAAGCTTCACTTTTGTAAATCTGAAAAGCTTGTGCCACCCTTCGCCTTGAACGCACTCGCCACGTCGAGAACGTTGTACCCAGGAAAAAGTGGAGCGCGAAACTTTTCTCCTCGTTACGATCGCCGACTATATCGAAGATCAGGCAGACTACAGAGTCAGCAAGTTTTGAAGCATAAAATAACAGAAGAGCAGCGCCACAGCACGCTGCGTTTCTTCGTCTTACGCCGCGGAAATTATTCATTTTTCATTCGCCTGATATGAATTATTCCCGACGATACGTATCGACGTTAATTTAGTATCAAAAGTAATAAAGCAGTTTGATGAACCACGGCAGGTTCACAGGTCGCTTTTTCGTCCCTTTACAAAGATTATGGAAATTAATGAGAACGCAATACGTTGCTGTTAACGATACGAAAATTAGTAATGCGAATATGATTTTGTTAATACAGTGTTACATGTACATAGAGATGCACTAAATTACAGAGAACGATGCAACTTTGTAATATTTCAATTAGGAAGAAAATCAGCTTTGGTACATATTTCTGTTGAAGGAAAATACAGATATTTTTGAGCCCACGCAAACATTCGTAAACCATAGTAGTGGAATTTTCTTCGTACGTGTACGTAATAAATTTGGAATTATTTTTCAAATTCATGTCTATACACACTGGATCTGCTGCTAATTTATTGATTTCAAGTTAATATTACACATGTCAACAGTAATTTCATTCAACATGGATGCACGTTTTAATCGACCACCTTTTTGAAGGCACAGAATTGCAAACTGATTTCATCCAAAACCATTGAAATCCACGCACACTCGTTCGGATCTTTAGCTCGAGACAACTGATTTTACTCGATACGTCAAGTATTATCAGGGCTTCTATCTCCCCTACTAATCGGTTAGCTGTCTCCGACGAGTATACTCGTCACGAAGAAACGTCGGTATTTCGTGTTACACCGAACCCAGTCAGCGATAAAATTCAGAAATAAAACAGTCATTTCGACCTAATTCCCTACGGTCGCACACTCTGCGTTCGACGAGTATACTCGTCGTCGTCGTTCACTTCGTGCCACGCGTTTTAGCTACACGCACCGCAAATTCAACTACAAATCGTTGAGAATCCATAGCGTTTAGACGTGGCAGGCGACGATAACGAGCGAAATAAACATGGAAATTAGCGACAACGTATTTTCCCAACAACTCGTATCCAACAAAAATGTGCGCGCTGCGCGCGTCCGTCGTTTCCCTTCGACCGATTCGATCGTCGAACCGAAGTTACAAAACGATACTTTCGACTGGCTCTGTGCCGCAGTCTACTTGCAAGCGGAACAAACGAACGGGACAGGGGGTTCCGGTGGCCCGAGGCCAGGGAAAAGTGGCCACGGTTTTCCGAAAATTTCGCCGATGCTGGAGGCTGGATTTTGGAAATTTCGCCGGCGAACGCTGGTCGTTGGAATAGGCCCGTGAATTTGGCGCCCGCGACCGGATGGACGTCTATCGATCCATCGAGGTCGAACCCGCAGGCTAGCGTCGCGGCCCGTCAGACGTAACGGACAGGATAGTAAAAGCCCTCTGGTTGCAGCAGTCGCTGGGACTGGGTCCGTTCGTATATCCGTCCGTACGTCCATCCGCTCGCACGTCCGTCACATCGACGGATAATACCAGAGTTCACCTAAATATAACCGGCGCGGTTCTGAACCACGTTGCGCAGCGACCAGGCAAGGAAGAGAGAATGAAGAGATTGGAGGAGGACGAGAGAGGAAGGAAGATACGAGGTGTGTGGGGGAAGGGGGCGTACGAAGGAGAACGTACGAGTGGAAAATAGTACGTACGTAGTATTGCGATGATGGAGGACGTTAGAAGGGCCAGAGAAGAAGAAATCGCGAGTTGAATGTGTAGAAAAATGAAGATAATGAAGATTTGGGAATGTGGAAGAGAAGAGTAGCGAAGACGAAGAAGATACGAGAAGCTGGGGATAATCGTAGCGGGAAGATGCAGGGGAAATAGAGAAAGTAATAGAAATTGAAGTGTTTGAGGGAGGTGGGAGGACGTTAGAAGGGCGAAAGAAGAAGAAATAGCGAGTGCAATGTGTAGAAAAATGAAGATAATGAAGATTTGGGAATGTGGGGGAGAAGAGTAGCGAAGACGAAGAAGATATGAGAAGCTGAGGATAATTGTAGCGGGAAGATACAGAGGAAATAGAAAAACTAATAGAAATGGGAGAAGAGAAATAGTTGGAAATGTAGAAGAGAGAAGAAGAGATCGAGGGAGAACGAGAGAGCAAGTTAAATTGTTTGAGGGAGGTGGGAGGAGGTTAGAAGGACAAGAGAAGAGGAAATAGCGAGTTGAATATGTAGAAAACTGAAGATAATGAAGATTTGGGAATGTGGAAGAGAGGCGAAGCGAAGACGAAGAAGATATGAGAAGCTGGGAATAATCGTAGCGGGAAGATGCAGGGGAAATAGAGGAAGTAATAGAAATTGAAGTGTTTGAGGGAGGTGGGAGGACGTTAGAATGGCGAAAGAAGAAGAAATAGCGAGTGCAATGTGTAGAAAAATGAAGATAATGAAGATTTGGGAATGTGGAAGAGAGGCGAAGCGAAGACGAAGAAGATACGAGAAGCTGGGGATAATCGTAGCTGGAAGATGCAGGGGAAATAGAGGAAGTAATAGAAATTGAAGTGTTTGAGGCAGGTGGGAGGACGTTAGAAGGACAAGAGAAGAGGAAATAGCCAGTTGAATATGTAGAAAAATGAAGAAGATAATTTTGGTGGAGAGGAGAAGCGAAGACGAAGAAGATATGAGAAGCTGAGAATAATCGCAGCGGGAAGATGCAGGGGAAATAGAGAAAGTAATAGAAATAGGAGAAGAGAAATAGTTGGAAATGTAGAAGAGAGAAGGAAGAGATCGAGGGAGAACGGGAGAGCAAGTTGAAGTGCTTGAGGGAGGTGGGAGGACACTTGAAGGAGGATGGAGTAGAAAATACTGCGTGAGAAGGTTCCTGGAATTGCTGTGACGACGGTGGGGGTTAGAAGAATGAGAGAGAAGGGATTGTAAATGGAAGATATAAAGAAATAAAGAGAATAATGAGAATAATGGAAGATGTGGAAAAATGAAGAGAACTGTTGAAACTATTCGATATGAAGATTTGGGGATACGAGAGAGACCATTAATAAAGATGAGAAAGATGGGAGAAAGAATTGCAAGATTTGGAAAGAACGGAGGATGTAGAAATATGAAGAAGGCGACAAGAATAAAAAAGGAAATAATGGCTGTAGAAATAGGAAAAGGAGTGATAACGTACGATGTAGGAAAATCTGGTCTACTATGAAGAAGGTCTACTATGGTAAAGCAATCGACGAAGATGGTAAGAACGAAGAAAATTATAAGAAGAGGAAAAGGAATAGAAAATTGGAGAAGGGCAATGACGAAGATAGAAGCAAGAAAGGTGAAGTATCTGCGAGGAAGAAGGGCGAAAAAATGTAACAAAAGTAGAACGAAGCGAGGAAAAAAAAGAGATGAAAAAAGGAATGAAAGGGAAGAGGCGTTAAAAAAATGGGACATCGCAAATAAAAGAGAAAAGAGAGCGATGTTGCAAAGAATATGAGATGCAGAAACGGAAACATCAAAAAATAGAAGACCTGTCGGAAAAAAGCGAAAACTGAATTCGCCGGTAAAAAGAGAAGGAGAACGAAGCGGGGAAAAGCTGGGCTAAAACGAGAAGAAGGAAATGGAATGTAAGTGAAAAGGTAAAAAGAAAAGCGAATTCTCTGTGAGAGTGCAGAAAATGAGCAATGAAAGAAGCGGTGGCAAAAATAAAAACGTGGCGAACCATAATAATTGGCGGAGAAAGTGAGGAAGAATAGCGTGAAAGGAAGAAAAAGGAGGTTCAAAGAATATCTAGAAAAGAAGAGAAACAAAGCTGAGCAGGAAAAGACTGTGCAAGAGAAGAGGAACGATAAAAAGAAGAAGAAAAATCGAAGGATCGATCGGACAGTAGAAAGAAGCTATATAGAAATTCAAGTGGAAAAGAGGAGAGCAAGGTAAAAAGATGAACTTTGCCATGGTAAACGAGAAAGAAAATACAAAACGACGAGAATGATACAACGAAAAGGAAGACTAAAACGAGAAAGAAGCAAAGGGCGCGGAGGTGTGGCACAGAGGGAAAGTGCAGGACGTTAGATGAAACGAGAAGAGGATGTGGGAGCCAGGTTTCTAGGGCAGGCAGCAGCTGCAGCTGCAGACATCACCGCGGCGATGCATTATTTTGCACGTGGTTTAATACATACGCTAGTAGGAAAGCCGGTTAACGTCGCCGAAATCTCCACCACGAGTAGTAGCCCGAATTCGGTTTCCGTTAAGCGATGCAAATACCGCCGACAAAGCGGTCCGATCGGCGGTTTCAAGGCTCACGGGACACTTGCTCGGTCACGCTGACGCGTTCATCGCCTCTCTGTTGCTTCTTGCGAGGCCAGATCTCCCCTTCGTCCTCCCCATCTTTTAACCTTTTGCAGTTTCAGCTTTGCTCGCCGATCACGGCCAGTGTCACAAGGTACAGGCTGGTCGGGGAAAGGTCAAGCTAAGCGTTGAAAAAATAAAAAGGAGTAGCGGCGGATGTAATGGGAGTTGCGTAGCGGAGGTGAAGGTGTTGGAGGGATCGTAAAAGAAAGAAAAATTCATTCCAAGTGTTGGTCGGATTAAATGAGGTAGTGGAAACTGGCAGGCGAAAGTTCGTCCAACCGTATCCAACATATGTTGGTTTCGATATCGAATTCCTGGAGATTGAAAGGGAAAACTGTGCTTTGTTTCAGCAAATAAGAGTCGTCTTTAAGAGAGAATACTCTTACAATGGTGTCTTAGTGCCGTGCGTTTGTATCTTATTACGCGCTGCTCTTTCGAGCAGTTTCAAATAAAAATTAGAAATTTTTAAAATACAAAAATATCCCGTTTCTTTTATGCCAGTTAATTCTTCGATTTCTCCTCTATATATTAACATAATATGCTTGTATTTTATTGCACGTACAGTTTGTTCAATTCTCTGCTGCATAATTCCAAATGCAAATTAAAAAGTCGAATTTTTTAAAATACGAAGCAGTTCGTCTCTTCTGTCAGAAATTTATCGGATCCTTATGTCCCGTTACATATTTTTAATCTCCCGCTTCATTTTTTCGAAGCTGAATGAAAATTCCATTTCTTCCCTCAGAAGCTATTCTTCGATTGTTCTTTTTTTTTTTCTTCTTTGATACACCTACTCGTCATCGCAACGATTCATTTCCTTGTTCGTCGTCATATTGCATAAAAGATGAAGCAATTAAGGATCAATAATGGCGGAGTTATACGCTCATGGTAACTTACTGGTTTGCGACCAGCGGATTGGTTTACATTTCGGGAGTTGGAACTCGGAGGATTACGCGTTAAAGCCCCTTTGCGTTATCGTGGCGAAAATCACACGGAGAACGTGACTAGGTCGTGTTTGAGGAAAGCTCGTGCTCGTCATACGTGGAATAATGATCGATAATCGAAGTAACGAAGCTAGCGTTCCAACACCTATCTCCAACCGCACATTTGCTAAAGCGATATCTGGGCTAGTTCAATGCTATGCTTTCCCAGACGGATGAAACCACTTGTACAGAACTTAACTATTAATCCTCGTAAACTGTGACTTATAGTATCCAAGTATCAATATCTATAGCGTAACGTTATGATATAATTGATACGAGAAATGTGGCACAAGTTGAGTAAAAGTTACGATATCTTTGCTCCTCGTGGATCGTCAATTACGATATCTATGATATAATATAGCGAAGTATAATAATTTGCATAGAATAACTTAACAGCGAATTGTAACAACTTTTGTTCACAAGTTGAATCGTCAATGTATTTTATGTTATATCAATGTACGTTACTACGCAACAACTTTTGCGTGAGAAATATTTGACGTTAGTGACTGGCACGTAAAATTCTAACTTTAACATCACGCGATATGATAAAAGATTAATTCTGTCGTCTGTAACTTTTCTTCGAACGAGAAGCTATAGGTGATTTATATGTATAATTATCAGTAAAAATAGCTGTGATTTCTTTCGTCAACTTTTAACACAAATCTAGAAACACTTTGTTTATTGAATCATTATTATTAAATGCTAAATTTGATAAATAATTTCACACTCGATGGGTACGAGACGCTGTGGTCTAACGATGCACCGTATTGGCCAGAAATTCTGCTTTAACGTCGTGTATCATAGGAGTCTGCCCCATAAATAGACGCCAAGAGTAGGCGTTAGAATATCACAAGGATATCGAGCACGAGAGAACCCGGGGCTGTGTACGAGAGATACGCGCCGAGTTGTCGGACAATTAAACAAATCCGTGTAGGCGCGACGCACGAGGTGTATCTTTACTAATTACAGGAGGCGCGGAAAGTTACAGGTTCGCAGTGGCTTGGTAATTGTTGCTAATGAACGACGTACGATCACGTCCACGCGAATGCTTCTTCCCCTTGTTCGCTAACGTTCACCGCACACGTCCGCTCGTATCATAAGTCTGATTTCATCCGCGTCGTAAATTAGGTTTCTTCCGACTTACTTGCGATACACACAATCGTAATCGTTGCATCGTAATATTTCTGTGTATTAATTACGCCGACTATCTGTACGAAATCTCAGCGTATCAAAGGTGGATGAGCAACGCAGATAAGATTTCGTTGCATTCAATTAGAAACAGATTAATGATCTGTGTGCGCAATTATAAAATTTATTCAGCGAATTTAGCAGGATAATTTTTATCTAACTCTGAAACGTTACAAGTTTCGTTATATGAAGAGCAAAGAGAAAGATAACGTCGCGGGTAAAACAGAAAATGTTACGTGCGTTATTTTCCAAAAATTTCGTTTGTATCGTTCGGACGTGTCGAAGAATTGAACATTCACGTGGCAACAATTATATGTGCAACTAACGAGTGAAAAATTTGTAAAACGACGTTATTATTGTTCTGTGTAACGACATATTTTCCATTTTTACTCGATCCCAATTTCGATATTCTCGAAATTCGTTTACCATTTATTCGTGAAATAATACATTCGAGTTGAGATTCTGTGGCGGGTAAATGCTCGATATTCTTATGAGATGCTAACACCTGTTCTTACGTGCACGCGCAATATTACATTTGTGCATGTTCCGCTTTCCTATTCGGTGAATTCAATTTCGGTTGGATTAATTTATTGGTAAAATCGAGTGTCCCTGTAGGAGGGAAATTATTCAAAGACAACTGATACAGAAGCTAAGAAGCTTTATAATAAAGAGGCAAATATGTATTAGCATGTAAACTTGGAAAGGAAATTCAATTATTTAGGAATATTTGTCACAACCATTGAAGGAATCAAACATTTGGTACACTCTTTGCATCAATTTCTATCTTTCACCGCTGCTATTATGCGTGTAAACTATCCTGTAATTGCCATCCGATAGGTTGGTCAATTGGACGTTTACTATAAACACGTAAAAGTAAATAATAGCGTTGGAAGGTAAATAAAACGTGAAAAAAAGTAACAAGTAGTTGATTAAATAGAATATTAAATACATAGGCGCTAATGGCCATCACCGTTTTTTGACGGTAGCCATTTCTCACGCACGAAACCACGCTCGAAACTTCCAATATTTGTTACTTGGTCGGCAAAAATTCCATTACCGGGCCCACCAAATACGATTTGGAAAAAAACGAAAGATCGATAAACGTCCAACTTACGAGCGAGCCGGACGGAGGCAATTTTCACCGGGGGGAAAAAAAGTGAGAGAGAAATACATATACATATACACACGCGGCCCAACCCTGGAAATTTAAAAAATTCAAAAAATACATAACAACGAAAAAGAGAGAATATCTCAACGAATTCATGATAGAATCCATTTGAAAGCAATCTACTGGCATTCCAGCGAAACAAGCAAACAACCCTCTCGAAAAATCAATCATCCGCCGGCGTTACTCGCGTTACGATCCACCTTCGCCAGCAGCCCCTCTTTTCATCCGGCTTCTTCCTTAAAACTCGCTCATTAGCCCTCATTGTTCGACGCGCACGTGACACGTGACCACGCTCGGTATCAGAGCGAAGGCAAAAACAACAGAGCACGCGTGTTCAATTTGAGATGGACAGGAGAAACCCTGTCAAAATTGATACGTCGAAATAATATCCTCAAAGGAGGTCTGGCGATCTGTCCGAGGATTTAGACAAGAGACGCGCGTGGAAACAGCGTGAAACTCGTTGGGCCGCGTGTCTGACTCGATCGCCGGTGTGAATGGAACTTAAATGCCACCTAGTACATGGAACAAGGAGTACGAAGCAGAGGAACGAGAAAAATACTGATCCGTAGGAAGAAATGGGACGAAAGAGGCTCCTGAGCCTAAATCGGCGGAAGAAGGAGCACAGTAGCACGGAGGTGGCTATTGCTTAAGCCTGGAGATGTGACTGTTTCAAATTGGATCCTCCAGAGCGAAAGGGAGGATCACAGAATGCGAAGGAAGAATTAAAATAATTCTTCTCTGGATCTTCCCTTTAAACCGAGGCAAACGAAGGAATGAGGCACCGTGCAAGTGATAAATAACGTTCAAGCTCGGCCAAAGACCGACGTAATCAATTTTGCAAGTGTCTATGGCTGGGCAGTCGGTAGAAAGCTGCACGCAGTGCGACCTAGAGAATGCAAGAGGAGCCCAACGTGCCACAAGGAATCAAGGCGTCCTCAACCGCATTCTGGACCACTTCCGGCCATTGCACGCTAACGCACGTGCACACTTATCGAGGAAACAATCACCTGCTGAATGCCAGTGGATCACCTCTGTAATGATCATAGAGCACGTTTTACTGGACTGGCCTAGATTTTTGTCTGACAGAAGCAATTAGGATATTCAAGCGGACGCGAGCTCTAACCTAGAGAATTCTGAAAGTTTTCTCCACTCGATTCCACTCGATGCCGGGTATCGTTTAATCTCGTAAATATGTAAGGTAATTAGGCGAATGCCGGGTATACGGAATGCCGCGTAATTGGAAGATGCGAAACAGGGGAGGATGCCAGGCAATCAGAACAAGTCAGAGACTATCCAGCGTATCTTATCGCAGTTGTATCTACGTTGTTCTTTCGTTGCGTCAATTGCCAGAGGAGATCGCTTGGCATTTGCTTCAACACACGACACCAGTTCATCGAAGAAGCTTGCGCTGCGACGTCCTGCTGCCGCTTGATATCTTCCAGCGTAACGAAGAAGAGGAAACGTTATCAACAACGGCGAGTTACTAGCTGCAAGGCAGACGTTTTTCTTATTTGCTCTGCCTTTTGTGACAAATGATCGGCAGAATTACAGTTTGACTCACTTAACGATCTTGGCACCTTCTTCGACGTATGGAAACACGCAAATTGCATTAGAGTAGGATGATGCCGAGTCGGTATGGTGGCTGCAACTTACTTGTTTCAATGAGCCACGCGTATTCATAGTAAACGACCAGGCCAGGGAGCACTGGGCGGACGATGATCTTCGATCTGCTGCGTCAGCGTCGAAAGATGCAACCAAAAGTGCAAATGAAAAGTACCGCGCGATCTTTCTTTTCGTTCGCATCATTGCCAAAGTTTGAGCGGAGAATTGAACTAAGACCGAGACACCTAACGAGTAAGTTGCTCACATAGCAAACGTTTAGGTGTCCTACCCCAATCATTGGATATGAGAACTGTTGCTTTTATGAGTCGTCGTTCAGTTGTTTCTTACTTTTGGCTGCTTTCGTGGTCTGTGTGAGTCGGACAACGAATAAAGTTGGCCGATTCGATGCAGATGTATGAAACTTGCCAGAAATTTAGGCATCTTCCTTCGGATTCTCTCGATGATCGCTAACTACGTACCTTTCGCGATCGCTCGCCGCTTCGTCGTTAATCGTAGGAATCGTAAAACGAGCCGACGAATAGGACAAGAACACGGTAACGGTAATACAAAATACTTACGTTTACGTGAAAAGACTGCCGCGTAGCGCGGCTAAACGCCAGCTAAACGATAGAACAAAGGAAAGAAAGAGCTGCTAGAGCGGGAAGGAGGAGACAAACGGTGACCGGCAATAGGCACACGGTTTTCTACTCGCTTGTGAGCCCGCGGCCAATCCACGATCAGCCTAATGGTTCAGTAAGACTATACGATGCCATTAGCAGGTAATGAAGGTAGCGGACAATTGCGACTACAGTAACACTAGCCGCGTATTCACTTACTGGGCACTTACACGCGCGAGCCGCTAGAGCTCGCGGAACGAGAGACAGAAGCTCGCAAAGCTCTGTTCTCTGTTGCTTCGACCGTGTCCTGTTTCATTGACCCCCCGACCCTTGCTCCGCCGCGTGTATAACACGCACGCATACCGATAACGCTATCGGATAACGCTTCCATACGAATTTCCAAACTGGACGCGCTCGAACATGTGCCGAATCGCTGATATATTCCATTGGCCTTCGTGGCTTTTCCATGAACGTCCATCGCTACCTGTTTCACGCGAGTTTCACCTTAGCCCATCTAGTCGTGTACTTTGACCACCGCCTATTTTATCAGCAGTTTTACCGATGACTTATCTTCATTTTCGTTTCCCTGCATTTTTGCAAATTACGATGCATTTTTGTTGGTCCTTCTTGGCTCGAATCTCGCAGCTGGAAGAATCTATTAGCTGCAAGGTATAGTTGACGAAGTTTTGTGGAAAGCAGAGATACGATGGCGAAGAGAAAAATGGTACCTTGGCTTCCTTCGACGAACAACATTTTCTAAGCCACGAAGAATACAGAAAAATGTACGTTTGTTTGGAAAATGAAACAAAGGGAGAATTTTGGCAACCTTTCAATCTTGGTATTAGGTGCTTGCCTGTGTTTGTCACATTGAGATTATCGTGAAAGCTTCCTTGAAGGAAGGCGTAAAAAGTCAAATATCCTTGAAGTTGCTCTCTTGATCGTTTCGAAAGTGACTGTTCGATAAACGTAATTTTTGTTCTGAAGAATTGCATTTTTTAATTATCCTGCTAGTAAAGAGAAATGTTAAAACGCTTGGCAAGCGAAGAAGGTTAAAAAATATATAGCGATCTCATTAGCAACGTCTTATACCATTATTATAACACACGCGCGTAATCTTCTTTCTAGCAACGTTTAGCCGCGATTATTCCCAACACTAATTATAGTTTTTCGAGCACTGAAAACCGCCAGCGAAAGAGTTTGGTTCTAAATCGCCCCGTTCTAATTTCTCGTCCACTTCTCGCGATTTTAAATCACGAAATTCACTTAATTAAAAGGTAAATTTTCGTCGCAACGCACAAAAGCCACACACCGACGAGCGCCAATTCAAAGTTTAACCCACGAAAATCCAGGCGTCATGTAAAGTGTTCTAATCCGGGATAATCTCTGGCAAAGCCTCGTTTAAAACCTAATTGCTTCATATCTTTAACACCGGTGGCGTGCACTAACCGCGCAGCAACATCGTAAGATTCAATGAAAGCGTCGTACGTTGTTCGTCGACCGGCAAAATTGTCTCCTGTAAATCGAATCAGAGCGATGAGTTGTAACGAAAACGAACGTTTCCTCGTCCGTGTGTTTCGTTTTCTGGAAAAACCAAAAAATATCGTAGGATCTTCCACTTCTTTCTCTACATTCGACTTTTACTCTTTTTGGAAGAATATTTATCGTATCACGCGATCGCTATAAGCTTGTCTCTAATTATATAACAGGAGGGCCGTGTTTAATTAAAGTTTAATTAAAGAAACCTCGACAAAGATCATTTTCGCTGGATCGTTCAATTTTTATTCGATAAATTGCAACACGCTGAATCTCCGGCAAGAAATAATATCTCGAACGTTTAGCGCGAAAGCTTTTTTACGTACGTTGACGCGTGTTACGAGGA